>NC_050575.1:21090756-21420307 GCF_011100635.1 Trichosurus vulpecula | reverse complement strand
TTCTTTAACCACTTGTCAATTGGAGAATGAGTTGTATTTTTTATAAATTTGACTCAGTTCTCTATATATTTGAGAAATGAGGCCTTTATTAGAGATACCTGTTGCAAATTTCCCCCCAGTTTTCTTCTTTTCTTATAATTTGAGTTGCATTGGTTTTGTTTGTGCAAAAACTTTTAAATTTTATATAATCGGAATTATTTATTTTAATTTTGTAATGCTCTCTATATCTTCTTTGGTCCTAAATTGTTCCCTTTTTCATAAGTGTTACAGGTAAACTATTCTATGCTCTCTTAATTTGTTTATGATATCACCATTTATGTAAAAATCATGTACCTGTTTTGACCTTATCTTGGTTTACAGTGTGAGATGTTGGTCTATGCCTAGTTTCTGCCATACTGTTTTCCAGTTTTCCCAGCGGTTTTTGTCAAATAATGAGTTTTTGTTCCAAAAGCTTGGATCTTTGGTTTTTATCATATACTAGATTACTATGGTTATTTACTACAATGTAATTGTACCTAATTTATTCAACTGATCCACAACTATGTTTCTTAGCCTGTTTCGGATTGTTTTGATAGTTACTGCTTTATAATACAGTTTGAGATCTAGTACAGCTAGACCACCTTCTTTCACATTTTTTTTCCATTGATTCTGTTGATATCCTTGAAATTTTGTTCTTCCAGATGAATTTTGTAATTATTTTTTCTCGGTCTATAAAATAATTTTTTGATAATTTGATTGGTATGGCACTAAATAGATTAATTTAGGTAGAATTGTCATTTTTATTATATTGGCTCAGCCTATCCATAAGCAATTAATATTTTACCAATTATTTAGATTTGACTTTATTTGTGTGAAAAGTGTTTTATAGTTGTGTTCATATTGTTCCTGGGTTTGTATTGGCAGGTGGAGTGATGTAGTTCTGCTAGGACCAGGGGCTGGAGAGGGGGAGGAGCAGCCCTGCAAACAGGGGCACTATAGCAATGGGACCCTGAAGGAGGGGAATGGGGTGTACCACATAAGAGTATAGGCTGGCAGAGTTTTTCTGTTGGTAGGCCCCAGGGGCTGGTCTTGCTGTTGGTCAGCCCCAGGGCAGGGCTTCACTATTGGTTAGCAATGTGGTCAAGGCCTCACTGGTGGCTTGTGCTGGAGGTAGGGTCGCTGGGGTGGAGCCTTGCTGTACTGCCCAGTCTGCTCACTTGCCTTGGAGGCTGCTGGCTTGTAGGAGGGTAGGGCCTCACTGGTGGATTGCCCCAGGCTTGGAGCCTTGTTCCAGGCCTCCTGCTGTGAGGACGGCTGCCGCTGCTGCTCATTGATTTCATTCCCCTCCCACCCCAGTGAGACAGACCTTTCCTGCAGGGCTTGTCAGCTGTTTTTCTGTTCCTAGATCAATTTTGTGGCAGTTTTCTAGTTGTTTGGAGGGCAATTTGGAAGAGCTTCAGAAGGTTTCTTCCTCACCCCACCATTTTGGATCCCTGGTTCCATTTAACATTTAAAAACAGATTACTTTAAAAAAATGTCAAAGATATAGCAAGAACAAATATATGGACATTTCCCCCAATACTTCAAGAACATAGTACTTCCTCCTCTCTGTATACTATCTCAGTCTGGAGGAGACGAAAAAGAATTAGGCTTACAACTTAGCTCACTTCTTATATAACACAGACCCCACCAAGTTCATGTCCAAAGTCAACATCAATTCCAGCTTGTGCTGGGCTAGCTGCAACATTGAGCCTGTGTTCCATGATATCTAGATCTCTGAGGCTCGTACTTCTGGACCAACCTGGAGACTCCTCTCTCTGCACCTAGAATAGAAAAGAACTAACAAAAACACCAAAGCCAGTTTCTCAGAGGATCATATGGATCATATGGGGAGTTGGGAGAGAGAAGCCCTAAAGCTCTTCTTTCTTACCTAATGGCCTGAGTGAAAGATTCACCTTCATCCTCAGGTATAGCAGGAGCTGAGTCAGACTGTTTCAAAGATGCCAGCTGGTCTAGCTATAGTGCAAATGGAGAAAAGCTGTTTCTAAATAGGCAGTAGGCCAACAGAGAGTGTCCATAAGTGCTCTAGCTCTCCAGTTTCCTGGATGTGGTTTCCATAGTCATCCACTGGAATGACACTATCTTCCATGGTCTGGACATGTGCCAAGTCACCATTACACATACTTAATCATCCTAACCCATAGTCTGAGATAGAGATAGAGCCATGATATTTTGTTTTGTGCCTTTGGGAGGTTCCTTCTTCAGATGTGCTTCTGCTCTTTGAGTGAAAGTGTAGGATCTTGCGGCTCTGGGCTTCATGGATACTGCTCAGGGAGGGGACAAGGGGTGCTGACCCACCCTGAGATGCTTGTCAGACTTCTTTTTGGTTCCTTCCTTGTAAAACATACTAGATATGCCAAATTGTGTTTAAGAAGAATTACAAGAGCTAATATTTGCAGTGTTTTATTGTTTCTAAAGCACTTTATGTATATTAGTTATTTTTATTGTTACCTCAGCTTTATGAAGGAGGCAGTACAAACAACATTTTCCATACTTTTACATATTAGGAAACTGAAGGTCTTAATCACACATTGTCTTATATTGGTTTTTCTTTGCTCTATGTGTATTAATTGACTATGATCACCTTTGTGGGTGAGAGGGGGAGTAAAAGTATAAGTCATGAAACTGAAGTAATTGGGAGTTCAGTGTTCAAGAACACATATATAGAAGCATATCTATGTGAATATACATGTGTATTTTTGTAAATATATATGTATATTTATATAAACACATATGTGCCTGTGTATTTATCTATATCTATCTATCCATCCATTTATCTATCTACCTATCCATCCATCTCTCTCTCTCTTTATCCCCATACATCTATCTATTCCTTCATCCATCCATCCATCCATCTATATATCTCTCTATCTATCTCTTCATCCATCCTTCTATCTATCTATCTATCTATCTATCTATCTATCTATCTATCTGTCCTTTCATCCATCCATCCATCCATCCATCCATCCATCCATCCATCCATCCATCTATCCATCTATCTGTCTGTCTGTCTGTCTGTCTATCTATCTGTCTATCTGCCCCAAAATGTGATGATAGGAGTAGGGATAGAGAGAAGTCTTTCAGCCAGGTACTGAATCCCTTGAGAAATGAGGAAGAGTGGCCTGGAAGTTGGTAGATTATAACAACAAGGCTCTTTTTGAGGTAATAGAGATGGTTGGAGGATAAATTTCAAAGAAGGAGAGGCTGCAGAGTGATGTCAGCTAATAGGAGCACCTGGAAGTATCATTGGGGAGCGAGAAGCAGCCAGACGCCTCCTCTTGGTCCAGTATTTTGGGGTAATGAAAAAAGGAGTAATTTACCCTGGAGAGGGTAGCAGGGATGCATTGTCTTCTCATAAACACCAGAAGATTCAGACAGGTGTGAGATGAAGAAATCTAGGAAAATAGTTGATAACTGCGTGTGAGGTTACAGAGGGCACAATAGAAAAGGAGGGTAGAGGAAGAGATGGATTGTGGAAGGGCAGTACTGAGGTGAATTGGGGAAAGCAGGGACAGGTACAAAAGTTGGATGAAAGAGTTTTTGCTTCAGTAAATGGCCCCTCTGAACCAAGGGGAGGAGAAAAGGACATAAGAATTTATAAACTACGGGATAGGAGAAGAACCAGCTGACCCTTCCAAGGTCTTGTGGTGACTGAGCATAGGACTGGTACAAGGGGTGGTGGTGTTAGTCTTCATGGTTTGGAACTCTAAACACCAGGGATCTGGGAGTGTAGACAGTGCATGGAGGAGATGGGGAATTCTGGCTAGTCATCTATCCTGATAGTAGCGTGGTGACCCTGGGTTAGTCTGAACTCATACTTGGTGTCAAGTGTGTAACCTCATCTCAAGATGGTGTAGGATGAGGTATAAACAAGATGTCTTATATGTGGAGTAGTCACTAGACTCCAAATCTCTCAGACTCTTGAAATTCATTCCCTCTGGTGCCTCCAGTGCCCAGAGGCTTGAGATCTCAGATGGGTATGAGTCATCTTTGGGCAAGCCCTTCAGTGTTCTTAACAGGAACATCCTCTACAATATTCTTTTAAGTGGGCATCCATCTTCTGTCTGAGGTCTGTCAGTAGAAGGGAGCCTCCTGCCTCCTGAGGCCACCCACTTTAGTCTCTTGTTGTTGTTCAGTTGTTGACAGTTGTGTCTGACTCTTCTTTACCCCTTTTGGGGTTTTCTTGGCAAAGATACCAGAGGTGTTTGCCGTTTCCTTCTCCAGCTCATTTTACAGATGAAAAAACTGAGGCAAATAGGATTAAGTGACTTGCCCAGGGTCACACAGCTACTAAGTTTCTGAAGCCAGATTTGAACTCACCAAGATGAGTCTTCCTGACTCCAGGTCCAGCTCTCTAACCACTGCACCACCTAGCTGCCCCATATATTCTTGACCATCCACATTTATTACAAGGATTTTATTTTGTTTTGTTTTTTCAAAGTGGAGAAGATGTGGGAAGGAGAGAAAACATTTATTAATTGAAAAAAGTAAAATAAAATAAAAGTTACATAAAAATAAGACATAGACAATAATCAGAGCTGTCCATGGGTCATCTTGGGAGTATTGCCATGAGAGCTGATTGTTAAATTTTCACTGTGAGCATTTACATCTCAGGAATCAGCAAATGTTACAAATCAGGGCTTGATTTATTACTTCATCGATTGTCTAGACTTTAAAAATGGTGGAGAAAATGTCAATAATGCATATTAAATTAAAAGAATATCATTAGTACACCCCCCCCAAGATCTGGTTGTTAAACATTTAGCAGCCCATCACTGGCCATAATGATCCAGCATGAGAGTGTGTGGAGAGTTTAGAGTCTGTAGCTTTGGAGGAAGCACCCACCCTGGTGAGATCATGGATATACTGAAGTATCAAATCATTAAATTATTTTGTTCTCAAGAGAATTTTGGATTCTGATTCTGTCATACAACACATTAGCTAGACCTCACAACTTCATGTCATCTGTAAATTCATCAGCATACCATCTAGATTTTTACCTTAGTCATTGATTTGAATAGTACTGGAATGAGGACAGAGCCCTGTAGCATTCCACTAGAGACCTTTGTCCAGGTTGATATCAATCCACACCAGGACCAGTCTGTCAACCGTTTCTAACTCTGCTGAGCTGTACTATATAGTATTCCAGTCCATATCTCTCCAAGGTATGCTATGTTAATGTAATTCTCCAGCTCTAGGGTTGTCACCAGAAGGTGAGGAGTCAGATTCTGGTTCTGCCACTTCCTACATGAGCTTGAGAATGTTGCTTAACTTCTCTAGGACTTAATTTTCTTATTTGTAAAATAAGGAATTTGTACTAGATGATTTCTAAGGGCCCACTCAGTGGAAAGAGCACTGACTCGAGAGTTAGGGCTCTGAATTCAAATTTTGCCTTTGCCATTTACTAGCTGTTTGACCTGGACAAGTCATTTCAGCTCACTGTGCTTCAGTTTCCCCATTTGTACAACATGAGGTTTAGATTTTTAAAACTTCATAAGTATTTAAATTAAATTAAATTTGTAAGGGTTAGATTTGATGGCTTCTAAGATGACTTTTCCAGCTCTAAATCTAGGATCTTATGGTATTCTATGGAATTAGTCTGGAAAACCCAACATAAAAAGAAATGATGTTAATTTGGCATGAAAAATTCTTAGCGAAATCATTCTTGCTCTGCTTTTTTAAATATCTATAAATAATTTTTAAGATTATCTAATTTTAAAAATAAATTTTTATTGAGGTCTTCTGTGTTTGACATCATCCAAGTTTTCCCCAGTATCCCCTCCTCACCCTCCTGGAGAGCCATCCCATATAATAGTATTTTTTAAAAAGACACTAAAAAAGAAAAAGAAGAGGAAAAAACTCAGTGCAACAAACCAATAGATTGAAAAAGTAAAAACAAAACAACCATATGCAGTGTGCAACACCTGTGGCCCCCCACTTCCACAAAGCCATGGATTGAGGCTATCTTCTCATATCTCTTCATTTCAGCCCTGCTTGATCTTCATAGTTTTGTTACATTTACTTTTTATTTTTTGGTGTGTTGTTCTTTTTATTTACATTGTTGGAGTCACTGTTTGTGTTGTTGCTCTTGGCTGCATTCATTTCACTCTGCATCAGTTCATGTAGATCTTTCCATGATTCTATGTATTCATCATTTCTTACAGCACAAGTAATATTCCATTACATTCTTAAATGGTTAACAAACTATGGTTCTTTTAGCCACTCATCAATCAGTGGACATCTACTTTGTTTCAATTCTTTGCTATCACAAAAAGTGCTGCTACAAATATTTTAATGTACATGGAAACTTTCTTCTTATCAATGGCTTCCTTGGAGTATAAACTCAGTAATCAAATATTTGTTTCAAAGGTTACGGACATTTTAGTCACTATATTTGCATAATTCTATATTCCTGTGTTATACCATTGGTTGTACCATTTCATAGCTCCACCAGCAATGTATTAGTGTGCTGATCATCCCACAACCCCTCCAACATTAACTATTGACATTTTTTGCCATTTTATGAGGTGTGAGGTAAAACCCCAGGGTTGTTTTGATTAGCATTTCTCTTATTATTTGTGATCCGGAACATTCTATCATGTGGTTATAAATATTTTTCAATTCTTCTGAGAACCATTTGTTAATGTCATTTGACCACTTATCTATTGGGGAATGACCATGTCATATATACATATATATGTAAATACACATTTTATATAAATTATTTATATATCTTGGAATCAAACTCTTATCAGAGAAATTTGATACAGATTTCCCCCTATTTTACTACTTTGCTTATTATCCTAGGTGCATTATTTTTTCTACGCAGAAGCTTTTCAGTTTTGTGTAATCAAAGTTATTTATTTTATCTTTTGTAATTGCTTCTATCTCTTGTCTAATTAAGAATACATCTCCTACCCATAGCTGTGAGAGGCATACAATCTGTTTCTCTTTCTTAAAAGTATGATCTTTAATATTAAGGTCATGAATCCAATTAGAATGTGTTATGGAATATGGTGCCAAATGTTCATCTAAGCCCAATTTCTCCCAGTCCATAAACAATCTGTTTAATAATCTATTCTAGAATTTTGCCAGGGATGGACAGACATTAAGTTCATGGTAGTTTCCCTAATCTACCTTTTACTTCATTCTTTGTATTTGTTCACTCAGTTGAATATTTATTGAACCTCTCCTCTGTGTAAGACCTTATACTGGAGCCAATGAAGAATGTAGAAATGAACAAGGCACAGCTGATATTCTCAAAGTAGTTCACTGTGTAGTTGGGGAGACATTATTTACACACATTAGTTAGAGAAAAATGCAAATCATATACTTAAGAGCTAAATTGTATGACTCTAAGTTCTGTAGGAGCCCAGAGAAAAGAGAGTCCAGTATGTGTTGGAGTAGAATCAGAGTCAGAGACGATAAACATTAAGTGCTTACTATGTGCCAGTCATGGTGCTAAGCACTGGCATAAGACAGTCTCTGCCTTCAGGGAACTCACATTCTAATGGGGGAAGGCAAACCATAAAAAGAAGCTGAAAAGGGGTAGAGGAGAAGGTAACCCAGCCCTGGGGGCATGCAGCTGGGTTAGGAAATTATCTGAGGATGTGTGAGTTATAGAGTTGATTTAATCTTGCAGAATGCTGAATTTCTAGAGATCATGAAGTTCAGGAGGTCAGTCTCTTCAGTAGTCATGGAAGGTATTAGGAAGGAGGTTGGAAGGTATTAGGAAGGAGGTTGGAATTAATTTGAGTTCTGAAAGAAGGATAAGATTCAGAAGGGGAAAATGAATCAGGCAAAAGTGGGTGGAGTAAAAATATAGAGGTTAGAATGTCAGGGTGTGTAGAAGGTTGGAGTATAGGGTTCTATGGGAAAGTAATGAGAGAAAAGACTGGAAAGAACATTTGGGACCATAATGTTGAAGGCCTTGAGTACCAGGCAAACATTTTTTTGTTTTGTAGCTAATGAAAGTTTGGAAAGGGTTTTAATCAGGAGAGTGAGCCAATAAAGATGATTCTATAGAAAGATTAATTTTGCTCTTTCACTTTTTCCTAGAAGACTGGGAAAGATCTGAAATGTCCTTTTGCCTATACCCTAAAGAAATCAAAGAAAGAGGAAAAATTTCTGTTTGTATAAAATATTTATAGCCACTCTTTTCAAGGTAGTCAAAAATTGGAAACTAAAGGAGTATTCTCTTGTGAAATGGCTAAACAAATTGTGGCATATGAATGTAATGGAGTGTTATTGTACCAGAAGAAATGATGAAGTGGACAATTTTGGAGGAAACTGGGAATGCCTGAGAATATTGAATTGTAGAAATAGGTTTACACAATGATATACAATGTTTATACAATTATAACAACGTTATAGAGGAAAAAAACTATTTTGAAAGACTTTAGAATGTTGATAAATGCAATGACAAACCAAAAGCCTGACAGAATGAAGATGAAACATGCCCCTCACTTCCTGAAGGAGAAATAATGAACTTAAAACGGAGGAAGAGACAAACATTTCTGGACATGGTTAATGTGGAAATTTGTTTTGCTGGATTCTGTAAATATGTATTGAGGGATTTATTTTTCTGTTTTTATAAAAAAAATTAACCAATGGGGGATTTATAGGAGGGACAGATGAATAAAAATCCTTGTTATTTGAAAAATGAACATAATAAAACTATCATTTAAAAACAATAAATGTCCTCCTTAGGAGACCAAATTGTTCTAAGCAGTGTTCAATTTAATTCAATAAATATTTATTAAATTATCTGCATATGAAACTGGCTCAGGGAGATGGTTTAGAGAAGACATGAAGGTTCTGCCTCCAACAATCAATCAAAAAGAATTCGTTAAATGCCAATACTAGGTTTTGGCAGTACACATGTAAAAATAATACAGTTCCTTCCCTCAAAGGCCATAGCACCTAGATTTAGATCTGGAAGTGGCCTCAGACACCATCTCGCCCAATGGCCTCATTTTATACATGAGGAAACTGAGGAAAGTTAGTTGACTTGCTCAAGGTCACACAGGTAATGGCAGAAGGGGATTTGAACTCTGGTCTTACGATTCTAGAGCCTGTAGTCTTTCCACAGTACCATGCTGCCTCTCCAAACTTATATTCAATTTTTGGGAGACAACATGTGTATACAAACCAAACACAAGGTAGGTTCTGTGGGGAGGCTTTCGTATCTAGAGGAATCAGGAAAGGCCTCATAGACTTTTCTTTGAAAAAAGCTAGGGATTCTAGGAGCTGGAAGCAAGGCAACGTGAGTAATACAGGAGACAGAGATCCTCTCCTTTTCTCCACCAAGGGATTCCTTCTAAGGGGCTTGGTTGAGACTATTCCATCTCCAGGTTGGCTCAGCTCTGGAGTGCCAGGCAAGGGGGTACTGCGTATGGAAAGACATTGAAGCAGTAGGTAGGAAATCATGTGCAACACAAATTCCAGTTTAGCTACATTGTAGAGTGTGCGAAGGGGGTAATATATGAGGATGGGAAGATGCTTTGGAATGAGGTCATAGAGCACAGGTTCTGGGACTACTTCCTAACTCACACTCACATTAGTTGGCTGGGTTTCCAATGGCTGCTGGCTATGGCTTCTCTCAGGTCTCTAGGGACTGAGGAGTGTTTTCTTTAGTACGATTATTCACGAGCTGCCACCAGTGTGCTGTCCATTGATTATCAGTTTATATCGATTAGTTAGTCTTATCGGATTAGACGCATATTTGAGATATAGGTATTTAGGTACCTAGATATAGGTATCTACTTTAGACACCTATTTTAGAACTCAGTATTGACTAAGGTAGAACAATTGGTACAAAACATCCTCCCAAACCAGAGGCAAATTCTCTCGAAAGTAGGCGCAGAGTCCACGGAAAGTGTACTCCGACTCAGATAATTGAAATGATCTATTTTCTCTTTTGTGGTCCCTTCATGGGGTCCTCTTGAAGTTCCCCTTAGGTATGGCATAGCCCTCTGCTGGGGATCCTTGTAAAGTCCTAAAGATGCCTTTCTTCAGTATCTACTTAGCTGTCAATTAATCTCTCAGCTGCTGCTGGTGCTGTCAGCCTTGGCTGTTCTCCCCCACCCCCAAATGCTTATTGATGGATATGAGAGGTCCCAAATCCTGTAACTTTTTGAAGCTAGGTCTTCCTCTGGCAACATGAATAACATAGGAGACAGAGATCCTCTCCTTTTCTCCACCAAGGGATTCCCTCCCAGGGGTTTGGTTGAGACTATTCCATTCCAGGTTGGCTCACCTCTGGAGTGCCAGATTATGAGCTAGCTTGCTGTTTTTATCCAAGCTTCACAGGGCATGTCTAACTCTCTCTTACCAACTTCATATACTTCCATGGTAGCGTTATTTCATTTTCAATGGCTCAAAGCCCTCTACTCTTTCCCAGTTTGATTAACTAGTTTGTTCACACATAGTTTATGTCTTTGATTGATTGACTTGACTCAGTAGAAGTGTCTGAGCCTTGTTCATATTTAGTTTTACACATTTGATTGATTGATTCTGTGAGAAGTCTGGGCCTTCTGCATTTGATTAAAGTAGGGTGGACCCTACCCTTAGATTTTTTCTCCAGTTTAACATTTGCTGTCCTTAGCAACCAATTGGAATGCTTTTGGCAAAGTCTGCAGTCCCAAATCTTTAACAGCTCTCTAGTAACTTGGGGAGGGCAACATTCTGTTTTCTGATACATTCCCTAGTGCCTGGCCCTAAAGAGTCTCAGGAAAAGTTATAATCAAATTAATAACTTAACATTCTCCTGTATTTTAAATTCTTGGTGATACAATTTAACAAATAAACATCTTTTTTCAAAGTTCTATCTGTATTGGTGCTCACAGAAGGCCTTCTCCAGTTTCTAGATAATAAAACATATACATAATAAAAACATAAAAGGAGAAGAAAGCCAAGTCTCCCTTCTCAGAGGGAAAGCCTGATACCTACTGAGGTCCTCAGAGTATGTTGGGCTCTCCCCACAAGGATTACTTGGAGTCAACTGAAAGCCAACTGCCTCATCATTCAGTTGAGAAAGCAAACTATTTGGCTTGGTGCTTGTGTAGCAACACTGATCCTCTCTGAGGATGGGGTGGGGAATGGGGGAAGAAGAGGATAGGGGCTTGATCTGTGCCATCTCCCACTGAGGGGTACCTCTTGTCTGGGTTCATTTAGGTAACAAGTGCTACAACAAACTGGCACTGGGTCCAGGGAGACTACCTCTCCCTCTGCTCTTGCTCCCTTCCCCTCATCCCAACCAGGTTTAATCATTAATCTACTTAAAAAGGAAAAGAAAATCAAACTTTATGGCTCAGAAATAACCTTGGTCTCTATAAAGATTCTAGAACATATGGGGCTCTCCTTATAGGGAGGAATTAAGGTGATTTCTACCTCTCTCAGTCTTCTCTCCCCTCTGTTTGGAGAGCTTGAAGGTGGAGTATGAAACTCCTCCCCATGCCTTTCTTTATGGAGGGTAGGAATCGGACTCTCAGATCATTCTGCTTTGCATCTACTGCTCTGTCTGGCCTCAACAAGATGCCCCACTGCTTTCCTGCCTCCTTTTGTGTACTGTCTCCCCTTTTGGGTTGTAACTTCATTGAGGGCAGGGACTGTCTTTCTCTCTTAATTGTATCCCAGCACTAAGCACAGTGCTTGGCACATCATAGGCACTTAACAAATGTTGATTGGATTGGACTTCCAGTCAATACTTCACCCTTAGGTGAGAAACTAAACTCTCAAGGGAAAAACTCTTGTATGATTTCCTCAGTGCATAGGATCATTCAACGGGGGTCTGGGAAAACAAACAAACAAAGGAAAAACAAACTTTTGTGTCCCTTTCTACACAAGGTTCCCTGTACCATAGGCAAAGCCCTCAGAGGTCTGGATTAATAAATCCAGGAGTCATCTGCATAGATAACATCTTATATTCATATACTGCTCTAAAGTTTATTAACAATAATCATAATAGTTAGCATTTATATACTCCTTTGAGGTTTGTAAAGTACTTTTCAAACATTATCTTATTTTATCCTTACAACAACCTTGTCAGGCAGGCACTATCATTATCCCCATTTTACAGATAGGAAACTAAGGTTGAAAGATTTTAAGGGACTTACCCAGGTATCACTTATTTCATAAAGGTTTGAGTTTGGATTCAAGCTTCCTCACTCCAATTCCGGCACATTAGCCACTATGTCATTAGTGGCCTCATGACAGGTGCTTTCCAGAAAGAGTAGTACTATTACCAGAAGAAAACATGGAAAAGGTGGGGGCAGGGAGATTTATGGCATGGAGATGGCTGGAGAGTGGCAGGTCCTGGTCTGTAGAGTTATGGAGAACTTTGACCAATCAGGAGCTAAGGTATCAGGGTGGGCACTGGAGAAATAGGTAGGAGGCATGAAGATGGCCAGAGGGCAACTGTGTGGAGGGTTTGTGTTGGGAAAGTTATGGACCTGTCTCTCCACTCAGGAGCCAAGTGGAGATATTATTTGTCTTGGCCAGACCTTAGGCCCTCCCTTAATGATTTGAAATACATATTAGGTCTTGCTCATGGAGACAAGACTGAGGACAGGCCAAATGCCTTCTTAGATAATCTCATTTAACTTAAATTTGCTCTGGCCCTGCTGTTTAAGAGCTGGGTCTGTTATATTTCATTCTTCTCTAGTAACCAAAGGTGTTAGGGAGTCTCTGTTTTCTGCTATTGGCTGGACTATTTCCTCTCAATTTTAGAGGGTAAGCACCCCAGTTCCATTTAATTACTTATATCTGATTTTACAAAAGAATATATACTTCAAAGATATAGCATGAACAAAAGGATAATCATTTGCCCTAACACCTTGGGGACATAATTCCATCCTATACCACTCAGTCTCTAGGGAGAAGAGGACTAATCCAGTTTAACCCAGTTCCTATATAGCATTAGTTCCCCTAAATTAAAACTCCAAGCCCCATCTGGCTGGTATTGTAGGCCATGAGTGTGCTGGAGCTAGCTCATACTAGGGAGCCAATTGTTAAATTATCAATGTTGAGCATTTACACCTTGGAAATTGGCAAAATCTACAAAATCGGCTCTTGATTTATTGTTTTGTTGATTGTCTAGAATTCACAAAGTAATGGAAAAATATTAATAAAATTCAGACTAAGCTTAAAAGTGTATCCTTCATACATTTCTCCCCAGAGAGTCAGTTAAATATTTATTAGCACATCACTGCCTGGGACCTTGGCTTCTCAGGATTTCTTGCTGGGCTAGCTTCAATACCTAACCTGGAATATTGGGCTCCCAAGTCCTAATGGTTCAAGATCCTGGGTCTGAGAATCTGCTTCTTGCTCTTAGAACAGAAAAAGACAAATGATACTAATCCTAAGCCTGTTTCTTGGCCACATAGTCTGAGGCTGAGGATGGGAAGTGACCCTTACGTCCTTCCCCAACTTACCATGTGATATCAGCTGTTACAAGTCAATGAGTCCTTTACTCCCAGATATCAACAGGGAGAAAACCATCTTAGTCAGGTTGGTTTAAAGATGCAGCCAATGGGAAAAAATATTTCTCCCAACCATGTGGCAGGCCAATGTAGAATGTTCAAACTGTGCCAAATTTCCTGTCTTTCAGAAGTAGGTCCTTGGCCTTTCCACATGATGCCTCCATTTTAGGTGGTCTGGGGATGTGCCAGACCTCCACTATACTTATATAAACCCTTATGGAAGGGAGGCTAACTCTTCAGATTGAGTAAACTTTTCTACCCATAGGGACTCTTGTTATTACTGACCTGGGTGCATCTCCCGAGGGATCTGGCAAGCTATACCTGAATATTTTTGTTGAATGTCTTTTTTATATGTCCTTGCTCAATTTTGTATGTAGCAACACACACAGATATATACATACGTATTTATCCATCCACTCATCCATTTTTTTATTCATTTGCTTATCTATCTGTCTGTCTATTTATTGTCTGTATCATTGAATCAATCTCTTTGTATCTTGAACTTGCATTTAGAGCCAGGGTATACTTGGTCTAAGACACTGTGACCCTGAAACTTTAAGCAGAGCTTCAAAAGAGTGGTAGGTATTCAAAAGTCCAAGAAAGGGAAGGATTGTACTTTAGGTGTGGGGACTATCATGACTAAGGCATGGAGGTCATAGATGACAAGGCACACTGGTGAGTTTGGGGCTCAAAGACAGAGGAAATAAGAGACCTGGGATATCATATGTTGCCTACTTGCTCTATCCAGGTTGAGATGAGGCAGCCAAGCTGCACCTGCAGGGAATGAAGGCATATGGGACAAGGCACAGGGGGATGGGAGAAGGAAGTTGGCCTAGGGGAGAGGCCTGTTCACTACAGCTGCAAGGGATGATAAAAAGGATACAAACACAAATGGGAATCCACAGGCTGTGCAGGATGTTGGACTCATTTACATAAATATTGTTTGCAAAGAGCAATTAGTAGTTCATTTACATTCAGTGAAAGAGCAAATTGTATTTTTTCAGGGAACCAAGTATTTGCCCATATGTGCAAATCTGGTGCCCTGTAATTGTCCCCCAAAGAAGGAGCTGCTAATAGATCTCTTTTTAGTGTCTGTCTTGCTGTGTATAGATGTACAATTTCTCTCTTAAAAAAAGACAGCCCACGCCTGGGCTGGGGGCTCATTTTCATGTCCCCTTCTCAATAGCAGGTAGGATTCTATTCATATACCTGTTCTGCTGTGAGTGCCCCTGAGGTCTCTGGGTTTGGGCTCTGACCTAGGCAGGTGGGGGCCTGAGGAGCAAGCATCTGGACTTCCTTCCTTAAGGACTAGGAGAGCTACCCTCACTCCTAAGGTAAAGCTATCCATTTCCAGTCTTGAACCTGTAGCCTGGTGCCAGGTTGTACCTGCCTCCTAGATGTGTTGTTCTGCCTCACACCAGAGTCTAGGGGATGAGCACTGCTGAAAGTCAGGCCTGGTTCTGTCCAGAACTTGCAAGTTCTGGACTCTGAGCATCGGGTTCCTCAATTATCATATTCTTTAACTTGAGAAAGTCTATGAATGAATGAATGAATCTTTTCTCCCCTAATGACACAGACTCCACCTCCTGAAAGCTATGGTAAATGGTCTTCCTATGTAGTTATCACCAAAAGAATTTATTGTTTGGTGGCCAACTTTTGTGTACTTAGCTAATTTCTTCATTGAAGTGAACTGTCAAATGGGGATTTGATTCTTAGCCTTTTTACTTCCCTTCTATATTTCTCACTGTTACATGGAACTGATTGGATGAATTCAAACCCCCCCTTCTGAAAAAGGCTTTTCTATATCCTTTCTCCTCTCTCCAACCCTATGCAAGTGCCTTTTGTCTGAGGTTGACTTTTATTTATATTGTATAGAGCTCATATGTTAATTTTTTCCGTATGCTGTCTCCTTCATTAGAATGTATGCTCTCTGAGGACAGTGACTATGTGTGTGTACTGCAAACTCCACCTCTTTCTTGAACAAGCCTTTGCTCACACTCTTCAGCCTTACTGTAGCCCTCTCCTTGACCCTGTCTTTGCCAGTCAAAATTCTACCTATTCTTTCATATTCAGCTCAATGAATGGGCAAATGACAAACTGGGACACATTCAGAGTGATGGAGAACATTGGAATGGGAGCTAAAACACCTTGGTTCAAATCCCAGTCCTGACCCGTGCCACTTATAAGAGACCCTGGGCATATCACTTAACTTTCCTGGCCCTCTGTTTCTTCAGCTCTAAAATAAGGGGGAAATCAGGGGTGGGAATCCTGTGGCCTCAAAGCCATATGTAGCCTTCTAGGTCCTTGGGTGCTGCCTTTTGACTGAATCAAACTTCACAGAACAAATCCCCTTAATAAAAGGATTTGTTCTGTAAAACTTGGACTCAGTCAAAAGGCCATACCCAAGGACCTAGAAGGCCACTCCTGGCCTAGATAATTCCTGAAGTTCATTCTAGCTTTAAATCCATGACTAAATCTAGGAGGGAGATCAAAATGGTATTAAGTCTACAGACTATGCCATTTAAGGGAAATGAGGTATACTTTGGTTTTGAGAGGAGAAGACTGGTCAGTCGGGGATAGAGGGTGGGGATGACCATGATCACTATCCCTAAGTATTAGAAGGGCTGCTTCATGGAGTGTAGAACTAGGAACAATGGGTAGAAATTACAGAGACACAGGTTTCAGTTTGGTATAAGCAAAAACTTCCTAACAATTACAAAGACTAATTAAAGTGATCAAAGAAAGAGAAAAAGGAGATATTTATATAAAAATAGTTATAGCAGCTCTTTTTATAGTAGCAAAAACTCTGTAAACTAAGGGGGTGGCCACCTCTTGGGGGATGACTAAACAAATTATGTTATGCATTATGTTATTCTTATTTCATAAGAAATGCCACAATGGACAGTTTCAGAGGAAACTAGGGAATTCTTTCTAAATGGATAAAGAGTGAATGAAGTGAGCAGAACTAGGAGAACAATTTATACAATGACACCACTATAACCAAAAGTGATTTTGAAAACTTTAGAGCTCTCATCAATGCAATGTAAGGCAAACCACGACTTCAGAAGACTGAAGTTTAAGCGCATTAATGCACCTCCTGTGAGAAAGAAGTGATGGACTGAAAATGCAGAATAAGACATATGTTTTTTGACATATCCAATGTGGGAATTTGCTTCACTGGACTATGCTTCTTTGTGATGAAGGTTTTTTAAAAAATGTTCAATGGGGGAAGGTGGGAGGGAGAGAAAATAAATGCTTGTAAAAAATTATTATTTAATTTTAAAAAATTAAAAGATTTAAAATTTTTTAAAATGAGAGGTTTGATCAGATTAAATAATTTCTAAGGTGCCTGTCATATATAAATCATAGTATCATATGTTTCTTTAATCCTTGAGTTGTCCAGAATAGAAATGGAAAGTCCTGGATGGAGGCAATGGCCAGAGGAACATAATGAGGTTTTAAAGGGTTGTTCTGGTCTGGCATGGCTTTTCCTAGATGCTCTCTCAGGTCCCTTTCAGTTCAGAGAGTCTAGATTTTCTGAGTGTTCTGGCAGTATGAGTCTATGATCTCTTCCATCTCCTCCCATCAAACACTTGAAGATTCTTTCGAACATCAATTTTGTGATTCATCCTTAACTATTCCTTGTGGTCATGATTTACTGTTACATATGCTAACTAGTGTGATGAAAACATGAGTCATATATAAACTTCTCAGTGTTAGCAACTAAACTTTACTAATCAAATGCATAGTTTTATACTGTCTGTTAGACAATATAAAACATTAACCCCAGTAGGAAACACCACTAACCAGATTTCCTAGGGCTTCTCAGTAAGAGTATCTTGTGTCGGTACTCTCTGCCCATCTGGAGGTTGTGTGTCTGAGCATGGATTTATAAGCTGAGGGGAAAGTCATTCTGAAGAAGGAGAAATTCCAGGTGTGAGAGAGAAGAATTAATTGATGTCATAGAGGAGGCTGAAAAGGATAAGATGGAAGCTACAGGAAAAGGTGTTAGCTTTAGCAAGGAGAAATTATGAGGCCAGAAGGAAGAAGAGAATGAGTGAGGATATTGAGGTATAGAGCAATGGCGGATGAGAGTTTACAACAGATAGTCTTAATTTTCTCATTAAAGATAGAGGTATCGCCATTTGCTATGAGAAAGAGAATAGGGGTTGAGTTGGAGGTTTGAGAAGAGAGAAGATTTAGAACAGCAAGTGTGTTGACTATGAAAGGAACTCATTTAGAAGTAAATAAAAAGATCACTGTGCTTCTGTGAAGTCCTAGCTGAGATTAAATGGCATGAACTTATAATGGGTCCAGTCAATGATTTCCTGTCCTCCCTACCACCCCCATAGCATTAGATGACTGAGGAGGAGTATTAGAGGAGTTTGATGGTAGGAAATACCAAGGATTGAAGGCTAGCAAAGGGTCAAGTTGTGGAAGGACTAAGGTCCAAGAGATTCAAGGTTAGTATTATTGAAGCTGACCACATGGTTAAGACTGGGTAAGAAGGAAAATAAGTTTAGAACGGGGTTGACTGACTGACCGAATGAGATGAGGGCAAAGGACAGGAGAAGAATAAGGAGAATTAGAAGAGCAGGAGTCTGTGGTCAGAGTGGGAAAATTCAGAATTCGTCATCTTTGGGGTGTAGTAATTTTGAGTTGATAGTGAGTTCTGAGAGCTGGCCACCCTGGTGGATCTTTGAGGTAGAGTGGGCTTGGAGGTCCTATTTTCATCCATCACCCCCATTACTTTTCCATAGGTCTAATTTACTAGAATCTAATGATGATAAACTGTACCAAGAATATGAACTTCTGGCTGCACCTCCATCCATAATCTTTCATCCCTAGATCTAGATCCTAGATCCCTGACTTCCCACGTCCGTGTTCCTCCATCGTCAGGGCCAAAGGATGTACGCCCCTCTAGGAGCTGTCCAGCGTCCTGAAAACGCCGCAATACAAACGAAGTGCGCAAGCGCCTGTTGTATGGTGGGAAGCCAGCCAGAAGGGGCCTGGGGGAGGAGGCCGTGGCCTGGATAAGATCCCACTGCGCATCCTCCTTGGCTCCCCCACCCTTAGACTGCAGTCCCAGCCCCAGATTCTGCGCCAGCGGTGAGAACCTACCGCCCTTCTCTGCGGATTTCCAGGTCTTCATTTGCCCACTGCCCCACCTCTTCTTCCTCTGCATTCTTCTTCTCTCTTCCTCCCAGTCCTGCTCCACCCGCTCCTCTGCATTTTCCTTTTCTGTTTTCTCCTCTTCCGTCCTGTCTTTGTTCTTTTTCATCCTCTTCTTTTCCCTTTCTTCTCCCTTCCTTCTTGTCTTTTTCTCTTGCCGCTCAGAATTCTCACATCCTTCTTTTTTTCCTTTATCTCTTACCGTTCCCTCCTTCTTTTCCCCTTCTTTCTTTCCTCTTCATCTCCTACCCGCCACCTCCTCTCTCCTCCGTGGCTCCTGTGCCCAGGCCTGACCATGGGGAAAAACAAGTTAGTCTTCGCCCAGGGTTCCTGCTACTTCCTTGCCTTCCTGTTTAGCTTCATCGTGGTGGTGCCACTGACTGAGAACTGCCACGACTTCCACGGCCGCTGCTTGCTCTTCACTGAGGGCATGTGGCTGAACACCAATCTGACCGTGCAGGAACATCAGCGCTTCACGGTGCAGGAGTGGGGCTCGCCCGCTGCCTGCCACTACTCTCTGCTCGCTGCCCTGCTCTCCCTGTCTGTGGCCATTGGGTTAGCCTGGCGGTCGCTCTATCTCCTGTGCAAGGGATTCGACGAGTAAGTAGTGGCGGCCCCCACGCGGCCCCTGGCCCCAGCCTAACCTGACTGGGGCTGAGAACTTGTCCCTGGGCACAGCTCTCTCCTGTGGATCCCATCTACTCCCGTGCAAACAATCCCCCTCACCTGAAAACGATCCCCGCCCGAATGTAAAAAGCCACCCCTCCATATCCCTCCATGCAGCCCCCTGTAGACAGCGTTCTTCCAACAGTTCCTCTGGAAAACATCCCCTTCCTGTGGAAACTATCTCCTCTCCCATGCAAAAATCATCGCTATGCAAACAAGCTGCCCCATCTTTATTGAACTCTGTTTTTCCCCAGTCCCTGCAAATAGACATCCACCGGTGCAAAACCTACCCAATATCCACTCTCCGAAGATCTGACCCCTCTGTACTGCCCCTTCTCCTCCTACCCCAGGCAAACTTCCTTCTTCCCGGTGTCTCCAAGCCTGACTCTGGCCTAGAGGAGAACATTCCCTTTAGTACCATGGACACTTCTCCCATTTTCTTACTGCCTGATGGAGAGGCGGTGCAAAGTGAGGGGGGAAAGAGCCAGGTTAAGGCCTGAGTGAGAAAAGACAAAAGCCTTCCTTACCTCACCCTCCAACAAACAAATTTCTTTCGTCCTGGATGGGAAAAATCAATCATTAATCCAGGCAGTCGGGGTGTGAGGGAAGGCAACTATTAGTCATGTGACCTCCAGCAAGTCATTTAATCCCTCTGAGCCTCAATTTCTCCATTTGCCAAATGGGAATAATACTGCTTACACCCTCCCTCCCTACCATGGATATAATGTGAGGAAAACACTTGGTAAGATCTCATAATAGCTAGAATTTATGTAACATTTTAAGGCTTGCAAAACACTTTGCATTTATCTCATTTGAGCTTCACAACAATTCTGTGAGGTAGGTGCTATTATTATCCCAATTTTACACATGAGGAAAATGAGAGGTTAAGTGGCTTGCTTAGGTTACACAGCTGACAAGTATCTGAAGTAGGATTTGAACACAGGTCTTCCCGACTCGAGGTCCTAATACTCTGTTCACTGCACCACTTAGCTCTCCCATCTGCATCATTACAGATAGCTGATATTTGGAACCCTCCCAGATGTTTGGACACTGTAGTCCAAACATTTGGATGTCAAATTTAATTTTTTTTTAACTTTCCTAACATTTTGGAGGGTTATAGACCCATGTTAGCTCTCAGGAATGTCATTCTTTCTTTCTATTCTCTTCCCTCCCCAGATCTGATGAGGCTCTCTATTGTCTAGAAAAGTCCTTAGGTCTGAAGAGATGACTTCTAGTGACATCAAGAAATCAGGGAAGCCCTACAAATTTTCCCCTGTTTCCAAGGGACTTATCCACAGAGGAGTTGCTTTCTCAAGATAAATTATTTAAAAAAAAATTTTTTTGGAGGGGGGAAGGCAGGGCAATTGGGGTTAAGTGACTTGCGCAAGACCACACAGTTAGTAAGTGTGTCAGGTGTCAGAGGCTGGATTTGAACTCAAGTCCTCCTGACTCCAGGCCGATGCTCTACTCACTGCACCACCTAGATACCCCTCAAGAGAAATTATTTATCCTTAAGATAAAAATAACTTAAGAAGGCTGTCTGCTATGGTGTGGAGGGGTTGACATCTGTGTTGGTATAGGAATGCTCTACCATAATGATATCACTGGTCTTTGAAGTATGTTATTATTGATATTAATAGGAAGGTACCTATTGTATTCTCCTTATTATACAGTAAGTTCCTTGAGGGAAGGGAACTAGGTCATTTTTTCATCTTTGTATCCCCAGCTTTGATCAAAGGCCTTGAACATAGTAGGTACTTAATAAATATTTATTAATTTTGAATAAGTCAATTAGTATGCCTTTTCTGAGCACTCACCATGTTCCTACCCTACGAAATCCTAATGTTTAATGAAGATGAGACATACTTTAATACTGTAATATTTCAATAATTTAATTGATCCATGAGCTCATCAATATGGATACTTCTTCCCATGAAGCAGATTGCAACCTACCCATGACTCTCATCCTCTATCATTTATGCCTAGGCTTTCTGATATATCTTCCATAAAGGATGTACTCAATGAACTGGAAGCCTTCCTTGATTGCATTTAACATTTTGTGGTTACCAGTGCAGCCTATGGGTTATCAATTTGTCATCTCTTACTATTGCTATAAGGTAGTCCCACCTCTTTTTCTGATCATAATTTCCTGGATGAAATCTTTTCGGCTGCTTCTTGCTTCCAAATCATTGTTGGTAAAAAGCTGAGCCTATGCGCTATGTTTCTCTCCATATCCATTGGGTCACCTATAATTTTGATTCTTTGGAGACTGTGGCATTCTATGATTTACAAATGCACATACTGGAAAGATGTTGGTGTTAAAAAGCACTACTTTTGTGGGAGGGAGCAGTTTGAGCAATTTCTTATACAACCTAGGTTACCTTTTTCCTTTATTCAGTTCTGGGACAAGTTCATTTTTTATCTGGTCTGGGCACAAGATACATACACTGATGACCTAACTCAATGAACTGCTTGCTCCTCTAACTGTGTGGCATTCTTCATCCATTTGGTTTTTCCTGTATGGATTGCTAGCCCAATAATTTTTGAGTATCTGTGGAGCTGCTTAAAGAGGTCCTGTAGTATTCTGGGGTTTGATGCAATTATTAAAATATTATCCATAGATAGAAGCATCTGGAGGGTCACATTATTTACCTAGAGCCCCTCTTTCTTTAGGACTTTACTTGAGGGCATCTTTTATGATAGAAGTAAATAGTTTTGGTAAGTATTTGTCTCCCTTTTTATGCTTCACTTATATTGGTAGCCAAATGATTACCAAATGAAGTTATAGCTCTGTGGCTGCATCTTTCAAGGTATGATTTTAACATAAGCATAAAAGTCTCCTTCTTAGAGAGAAAGACTTAAAGGCTGCCTTTTGCTCCACAAAGTCAAATGTTTTTTGGAATCAACAACTACAGCAAAATCTGATATCCCTGTGTCTTTTAATCATGTGATTGAACATGTAATCTGCTACAGGAAATTTTTTTTTTGAAAACTGCCTGTTCTATTCTCATAGTTTCATTAAGGATACCCTCAATGAATGTGTAAGTCATTCTCATGAAGAGTTTATAGAGATGACAGTGTGGTCATATGATTTAACAGTTTTTGATTACCTTTCAATTTTCTTTATTTTGGTAATAATATAGTCAATGAAATTTTCCCCTCTTTCAGACAACTTAAGAACAACCTCTTAATGCTTTCAAAATTGTGTTGCCACTAGGATGAATTTCTTCTGTTAGTAATCAGACTACTTACTACAGGTCCTCTTTGTGATTTTATTTTCTGAGGTGCCATTTTCACTTCTGCCCATTAGGGAGTCCAAATATTGTGGTCTCATTGTCAATGATGATGAAAATAGATTGCTTTGGAAACTCTGGTAGATTTGCTTCATTTTTCATTTATTCGTTGTCCTTCTGGTTTCATTTATAAACTCTCTCTGAATGATATGCTCTAGTTGGGTCTCAAGGCCAAGTTTTTTGATTTTTTGTGAAGTAACATTGGTTGAGATCTTTTACTATCCTCCTTTGTAATATTTTACAAATTAGTTTAAATTCTAAACTAATGTTGGTGGCTTCCAGGTTTTTCTGCTTAGCAAGGAGTTCAAGTGTTGATTGGCTGAGGTATTTTTCTGGGCTCTTTGGGCCTCTTTGTTATAGTGAGGCCACATACTGGTTAAACTTTTGTGAGAAATGGTGACAAAATTATTGTCTTTTCACTTATCTTTTTCACCATCAAGAGCTTCTTTGGGTAAGTCAGGTTTAAGCTGTTCTAATTGCCCATAAGTTCTTCTTCTTATCTTTATTTTTTTCTTCTAGTTGGGTACTTATTTTAACCATTGCTCTAATGAGTTGTTGGTTTGACTTCACATAGGCAATTAATTCATAAATGGGTCCTAGATTGACAACTAATTTTTTTATCTTTGTTACAATATATCACAGTGTTTGGCACGTAGAGCACATGATACTTGTTGATGGTAATGCTATTTTATTTTTGTCATATTTATGGTATTAGCCATGTCCGGCACCTTCTGCAGATATCAATGATATACTGATATGAGGCTTCTGAGAGTTCTTTGACATCTTTCATTTCTCATCCCTGATCTACTGCACTGCGAAAGCAGCCTATGACCAAAACAGGGCTAAAATCCTTGATCTAGTCCAACATTATAATTTTATAGATGTGCAAAGCGAGGCTTAGAGATGATGTGACTTGACTAACATCACACAACTAGTAGGCAACTGATATGTGTCAGAGCCAGAATGTGCATCCAGATAACCCCAAATCTAAGACTGTCCTTTCTGCCACACTTCCTGGAAATTGAGAATGCTATTTATTATTAATAGAATAGGAAATAAAAATATTAAAATTACTAATTCTAACAATTCATATTACCATTATAACTTTCTTGATTATGATACTCACTGCTAATATTAGTAATACAACAATGTAGCTAATATTATAATTGTTAATATATTAATATTGTTACAATGATATCAGTGATGCTCATTCTTTATATTACTGTCAAATATCAGTAGTATTTGTTATTTACATAATCATTAATCATATCCCTTATTAAATGATGCTTTATAGTTTACAAAATATATTACATCATTATTTTTTATTTTTATTATAGTCCTGTGAAGCAGGCAGGGCAGAGAGAGATGGGGAAACAGGTATAGAAAAAAATTTGCCCAGCTCACAAAGCTAGATAGTTAGTGAATGGCAAAGAAAGTTTTCAAGACATAAACTTGTGTTAAGTGTTATGACTCCAACAGTAAGATCTATGGGAGTTTAAGAAGTAGAGCAGGGGCCAGACCACAGAGAATGGAATTCTCAGACTAGGATTCTTGAAGCAAGTTTAGAACAAATCAGAGATTAAATTTAGAAAACGTTTACTCAGAAGATGAGGTATAGACTAAAAGGAACTCATACATAGAAAAATAGTTAAAACATCTCTTTTTTAGTGGCAAAAACTTGGAAACTGAGGGGTTCCCATAATTGGGGAATGGACAAACAAGTTATGGTATATGAATATGATGGAATACTTTTGGCCTATAGGAAAAGATGAAGGGACTGGTTTCAGAGAAACCTAGGAAGATTTGTATGAACTGATACAGAGTGAAGTGAACAGAACCAAGAGAACAATTTAAACAATTATAACAATATTGTAAAGACAAATACCTTTGAAAGACTTAGGAACTTAATCCACACAATGACTAATTATAATTTCAGAAGATTCATGAAGAAACATTCTACCCATCTCCTGACAGAGAGGTGACAAACTCAGAGTGTAGCTGAGACATTTTTTTGGACACGGCCAATGTAGGAATTTGTTTTGCTTGACTACATATGTTTATAACAAGTGTTTTATTTTTCTTTCTTAATGTGTGTTGGATGATGCAGAAGGGAGAGAAGGCAGATTTTCATCGATAAAAATAAATTTAATTAGCTTTATCAAAAGTCATGCCAGACTTTTCATGCCTTTTCTCAAAAAAAAAAGGATTGCTACATATCTATAAATGAGGTACAGATACTAAAGGAATGGAAAGAATCTTGGACTTTATGGATTGCAAAAAATGATTTTGAAAACATCAACAGTTACTGACTTACATGCCTACCTTCCCATCTATACAAAATCTTTATGAGGGTCATCTATATATGAATTAAGGCTATCCTTGATAAGGATATTATTAGGGAAGGAGCAATCAGGTTTATTCAAATGATGCTGAACAAATGGTGACATCTTTACCATTTCACAGTTGACTTAAAGATGTAGAGTGTATAAGATTCCATTGTGTTTATTGTTTGTTGATTACAAAAGAGAAAGTATTTAAAAAAATAAAATATCATTTAAGACTCCTTAGAAGACATAACTATAGAAATAATCCTGCTAAATGACTCTCCTATAATAAACATCAGGCAATCCATAAAACAGTGAGATGTATGTTTACCAAAAATAGTTGCCATTGTGATTAAGAAGATCCAAAGCAGAATCCAGGTAAAGGAGGGACTCCACAGCATTGTGTTGATATCATTAAGCCCCAAGACACTGCAGAGCCTCCTAGAAGAGATTTATAATCACTCAAAAGAGTTTGGCTCTTTCATCCACACAGGAAAGAATAATTATAGGGAGACTATTGACCAGATTTCTACGTGCATCTGGATGGACATCCTTTAGAGTTCGTCCAATAGTATGTATTTCTGGGACAAGAACTATAGATCTACAAGGAGTTTTGCCCAGAGTTGAAAAGGAGGACAGTGCGTTGGATTGCCTTCAGGAAACTGAAAAAAAAAACCAAAATCTTTTACTAACCCTAATCTTTCCATTGACAGTAAAGGTTCATTTTCCCTGTCTTTTTAAAAATATTTATTTATTTTTAACATTTATTTTTTAAAAATGAGTTCCAAATTCTCTCCCTTCCTCTAGCCCCTGCCCCACCCATAATGCCATGTTTTCAATGCAAACATTTCACTAGTTTTGCAATGAGACAGTGAGACTTATAATACCACTGCCTCCTAAGAAATAAAAATAAGCACCACACAGGGAGAAATGGAGATAGTTGTAAGCTGAATGACATATATAACCAGTGAGGAATTTCAAAGATTGGAGTAAAGGATGTCATCAGAGAATTATATGATAATATAATTGGCTTGATTTTGTGGTGAGGGAGAAGGATTGCAGGAAATTGGCCAGAGTCCTCCACTGATTACTCCTTGAAATGTCAGGAGAAAGTAAGGAAGGACTCCAATTCACTGGATGTACTCTTGTGGCTAACTCTCCAGGGGCAGCTACCTAATCATTTTTTACCTGGCTACCTTAGTGTCCTCTACTTTTCAGTTTTTTTATGTCTTCCTCCATTAGATTGTGAACTCTTTGAGGACAGGGACTGTCTTTTGCCTTTCTTTGTATCCTTAGAGCCTAGCATAGTGCCTGATGCATAGTAGATGTTAATAAATGTTTATTGACCAACTGACTAGACTATTAGATGACACAGTATAGGAATAAGCATAGTATAATTGGATTTTAGGAAGATATTTGACAAACTTAACTTATACTTGTGGATATGTTGGAGTTATATGAGTTATATGATAGAATAGGTAGGTGAATTTAGAACTGGTTGATTGTTGAACTTAAAGAATAGTCATTACTGAATCCATGTCAATTTGGAGGGAATTCTAAAGCAGAGTGACTCAGCAATTTGTCATTGACCTCATTCTATTCAACATTTTAATCAGTGACTTGCATGGTGACATAGGTGACATTTTAAAAATCAAATTTTCAAGTAAGGTAGAATTAGGAGGAATAATTTACATATTGGATGATCAAGTCAGGATCCAAAAAAGATCTTCACAGGTTGGAATAATAGGCCAAACCTAATAAAATAAAATGTGCTTATTTTAATGCTTCAAGGAATTGTAATTTAATTGGTATATGTCCTAGTTCTCTAGGTGCAGATGAGATAATTTAAGAACTGTTGGATTTTCTGAAATCTATGACCAAAAAATAAAGCCTGGGAATAATATTTCAAGAAATTATCCGTGAAAACTGTCTAGATTTATGAGATCCAAAAGGCAAAGTGAAAATAGAAGACTTGACTTGACAGAAAATCAAAGTAAAAACTCTCAAGAATGTTATAGTCAAAATCTAACCCCCATGACAAAGAAAAAAAAACACTGCAATAACCAAGAATGGAAAAAAATCAAGTATCATGGGACCATAGTCAAGATCAAATAAAACTTGGCAGCAACTATTGTAATGGAGAGAAAATCTTGTAATAGGGTATACCAGAAAGCAAAAAATATAGGTTTGCAAACAAGAATGACACCTTAAAAGACTGATATATGTGGGGAAATGGATCTTTACTCTAATAGAGAATATTTAAATTCTTAAGATGAAAAAGCCAGAGCTGAGTAGAAACTTTGACTGTAAATATAGGAATCAAAAGAAACCCAGAAAGGTATATTTGCTTGGAATTAAATGATGATAAGGGGGAGAATAGAGAAGAGTCCCTTCGAAATTCTAATGTGTTCAAAAGTTACATGTAGATTTCAGGAAGAAAAACAGAGAAACTATGGGTGGTATTGTTCTGTTTTTGACAATTTTAAGAAAATGAAGGGATGAAAAGAAATGAGAGAGAAAGGGGTAGAATGCATTATGGGTGTACACAAGAAGATTATACAAACATAAAGGAAAGAGTGGGTATAGTGAGCATCACATGAACTTCTCTCATCTAAACTGAACAAAGGAGAGTTTAACACACATGCATGCAGGATTTGATGCAGTATTAAACTCAACAGGGATATGGGCAAAGATAGGGAAGGGGGAGATTGGAGTTTAAGAAGGGAGAATTGGAGAAGTCTTTTTCCTAAGCAACAAAACTTCAACTTTGGAAGGCAAATCATCAAAGGGAAATTAAAAGGAAAAAAAGTGTGAGAACCAATGATTGGGGTGTGGGTGAGGAGAATATAGAATTGGTGATGGAGTAGAAGCAGGTAGCTTCTGTTACAGTACCGATTACATTTGTGATCTCTTTTGTAAAGACTGGGTCAGCGGCAAAGAGAAGAAATAACATAAGAAAATATAGAGAGAAATAAACAATTAACAATCATAACTGTGAATGTGAAAGAGATGAATTCACCTGTAAAATGAAAGAGGAACCAATCCCACAATATGTTGTTTACAAGAAATTACTTGAAACAAAGATTCACTAATGCATTACTACACCAAACATTGTATGTATATATTTGATACAAAGATGCTATGGTCAAGTGTAACCAGAATGGACTTTGTTTTCTTTGAATGACTCAGCTTACCTCATTGAGCTTCCCTGGACACTGGGGCTTGCTCTTCCGGGGCAGGAAGCCCAGCGACCATGCCAGGAATCAGAGAACTTCCTGTGTGATGAGTCATGGGGCTGGCTGAGGGGAGGTGTGTTAACCTGGTCTATGCTAGGGGGAGGGGCCAAGTCAAGAACCAATCGGCCCTGGTCATTCAAAGAAAACAAAGTCCATTCTGGTTACATCAAGTAAACTTTTTTTGTTGACATGGTCTATGGATGTCTTCTCATTTTATCCCAATCCCTAATCTGAACTTGGCCTGACTCAGGTCTGGCCTGTAACACCATGCTTTTTATAGGTAGCCTGGTTACAACCGTTACAACCACATACCATAACGTAATTTTTAGCTATTCTCCTATCTACTTTGTTTCTAGTTCTTTGCTTCTCCAAAAAGGACTTTATTTTGGTGTGCATGGAGCCTTTCTTTTTATTATTGGCCTTCTTGGGGTATATGCCTACCAGTGAGTTAGAGGTTTATGATTATGGTTTAGAGGGTATGAATATCTTGTCATATTGTTAAAATAGTTTTAAATTGCTTTCCAAATGGTTGACTCATTTATTACTCCACCAACAACACATTTTCTGTTTTCTGTAACCCATCCAACACAAGTTATCTCCAGCTTTTGTCCTCTTTATTAATGCTTGGTCTGAAGTCAAACTCAGACTTGGTTTGTTTTATATTTCTTGTATTTGTGGTAAGTTTGGGACAATCTTTCATAAGGCACAAGGTTTGTGTTCCCTATATATTTTGTATGTCAGATCCTTGTCAGAGATTTGATGTGAAGATCTTTTTTTTCCCTCTAGTTGACCACTTTACTTCTTATCTGGGTAGCATTTTATTCATTCCTAAGCCTTTTAATTTTATGTAATCAAAATGATCTATTTTCTCTTTTGTGATGACTTTTATCCTGTATTTGGTTAGGAATTCTCCTTCTACGGTGAGTACCTGTATTAATCAAACACTGTATTCACTTAGAGCTTATTGTAGTATATAATTTTTAAAGTGTTTGTCTATACATAATTTTTTTGAAATTAATCTATGATTTTTTTCTAGAAGGTTTTGTCAAATATAGGGTTCTTTCCTACAGATTTTATGTTCTAGGATTCACTGAGCACTCATTTGTTGAATTCAATCATTTTTGATTTTTTCTCACTTAACCTATTCTATTGATCTATTTTTTCTATTTTGCATTTGATTTTCTATGCTAATGTTCTTCCACCCTGACATGTCCCCCTCCTCCCGCAGTTGAATATAAGCTCCTTGAGACCCGGGATTGTTTCATTTTATTTTTGTTATCATTACCGCCTTGACAGCGAAGTACTTAGCTCACAGTAAATGTTGAGCTATGAATCTAGTGAGCTCTTCAGTACAAATATTATTATGTTTCCTTGCAGATGAAATACAGGTCCATAGGTTCTTAGCATTTAGAGCTGGAAGGGACCTAAATCATCTATTCTTCCCTTTCCCTTTCTTGTTTTTCAGATTTGATTGTTCAGAGTGACAGAAGCAAGATTCAAAAGGAGATTCTCTCCAGATTCAGTGTTCTTTTAATTACATGATGCTGCCTGTAGCCGAGCCTACCCTTCCAAATTCAGTGCTCTTTTAATTACATGATATTGCCTTTAGCTCGACCTATCCTTCCTGTCCTGCTAATCTGTGGTTCTGTGTTCTTGTAGGAAAGAATCCATCTACTCAGCTTGGGTGGTTCTCTGAGGGGAGGATGGTTTCTTGCCTCTCAGCTGATGTGCTGCCCCAAGATAGGAGGTGTGTGTGTCTTGTCTGGGTAAACTTCTGCAGACATATTTCTAGGCCTGGGTCCATAACGGGATGATTCCTCTTTCTAGAGTATCAGCACTACCTCCAGTTTAGTTGCTCAATAGTCATGACACAAATTATGCTGTGGATTAATGTTGAGGAGGGCATCCAGGCACAGTGGATAGAGTGCTGGGCCTGGAGTCAAGAAGACTCATCTTCCTGAGTTCAAATCTGGCCTCAGACACTTACTGGCTATGTGACCCTAGGCAAGTCATTTAACCCTATTTGCCTCAGTTTCCTCATCTGCAAAATATCCTGGAGAAGGAAATGGCAAACCACTCCAGTATCATTGCCAAGAAAACCCAAATGGAGGTCATGAAGTGACAAAACAAAAAAAGGATGTTGAGGATATACAGTGTAAGGGACATTAGCCCTAAAGTCAAGAATCCTTGAAAATAATTGAAATGGTCTATTTTGGGCAGCTAGGTGGTGCAGTGAGTACAACACTGACCCTGGAGTCAGGAGGACCTGAACTCAAATCCAGCCTCAGACACTTGACACATGTACTAGCTGTGTGACCATGTGCAAGTCACTTAACCCCATTGACATGCCAAAAAACAAAAAACAAACAGACAAAAAAAGAAATGGTCTATTTTATCCTTTTTGATCACCTCTGTCCCACATTTGGTCAGCATCCTTCCTCATGCCATAGCTGGGAAGGGTTTCTGATTTGGTTTTGTTTTGTTTTCTTTTTTAATAGTTTGATTTATAATAGTCAGGTACTGTTATATGTCTATGTATGTATATATATGTGTGTATATATAATCATATATATTATGTGTATAGTATTATAATAGGCATTTTGAGCTTCTTGTGGCATATAATTCATAAAATATCTGTCTAGTCCTAATTTCTTTCAAATTACTTTACGGTTTTTGCAGCAAGTCTTTTCGAATTTTTCACTAAAGATTTCATGTTCTTTTTGAGACTTGGCTTAGAGTCCCTACTGAATAATGACTCTGGGCAAGTCTCTTACCTTTCCTAATCTTCATTTTCCTTATCTGAAAAATAATGATCAGTAGCCAATCAATGAATCAATATTTGTCAAGCAGCTCCTTTGTGCTAGGCACTGTGCTAAGCCTAGGGATGCAAAAGGAGGCTCCCTACCCCAATGGTTTATTGTAAGGGAAGAGCTTTGTAAGCTTTAGAAAATCAGAGAAATGGGAGCTATCATGTATACAGTTAGGATTCTGTTCCCTGAAGTTAATGAGGATAGGGTCACATGTGACTCTCCATCCAGCTCACCTGGTGTTGGTTTAATGTCCCGGCTAGTCATTTACAAAAGTACAAATGCATTTAAGTGAAAAAAGACTCATCTTCCTGAGTTCAAATTTGGCCTCAGACACTTCCTGGCTATGTGACCCTAGGCCAGTCATTTAACCCTATTTGCCTCAGTTTCCTCATCTGCAAAGTATCCTGGAGAAGGAAATGGCAAACCACTCCAGTATCTTTGCCAAGAAAACCCAAATGGAGGTCATGAAGAATCAGACCTTCTTGGTGTGAATGAAGCAGCAATATGGGGCTCTGAGGAGAGGCTGCCAGGATGGATGGCAGTGAGTTCTGGATTCCCAGAGAGCTTGCAGGTGTCATGGCTTGGTTGTTTCTGAGCTCGATCTCTTCGCTCTCCTCTCTGCAGGACTTGCCTGGAATCATTTGCAGCTCTGATGCTCAACATCTTCATCCTCTTCGTGGTCTTCATTGCCTGTACCATCATCAGCGTGGGATTTGACATGTGGTGTGATGCCATCACAGAGAAAGGCAGGGTGTCCAACACGTATGTGCTTGTGTTCTGCTTTCTGTAACCTGGGAGGAAGGGGTTTGTGTGTGTGTGTGTGTGTATGTGTGTGTGTGTGTGTGCATTTGAGGATGAAAGAAAAGTCAAAATCAAGGCAGCTCTATGTTCAAATAAATGATTGGATGAAAAAAAGCATCTTACTAATTGCTTACTCTGTTCCATGCATTGTTCTAAGCTCTGGGGATACAAATAGAAAAAGCAAGACAGCTTCTTCTCTCAAAGAACTCATACTCTAATCTGGAGAGACAACGTATAAAAGAAAGTTCAGCTGTAGCATGGATGGAAAGGTCCAGGCGGATACAATGATGGGCATTGTATGTGGCAAGGTCCAGACATTCTTAGCTTCCATAAGGGGGCAGATAATAGAACTGGGATACTGTGGGCTAGAGAGCCAGAGCAGTTGATAAAGTCTGGAGGATCTTGCAAGGCAGTGGCAGGGCAGATGGTAAAGGGCTGGTGGGCTTCCATTTTATCAGAAGGAATGGAGTTGTTAACTCCCATCTCTTCCAAGATATGTGAGCAGTCATGCATCCTGGGCTAAGGCAAAAGGACAGGGCATCCCAGTGTTGGTTATTCTTATCCATTGGCAGTCCTGGTTGGGTTCTGGGATAGCTAAGGCTGGAGGACTTTAAGGGGAGTGGTAAGGTATGCCCTTAGGTCAGAACATTAGATCTATAGGCAAATGACATGGGTTACTTGGATGATTCATTTCCTCATCTGTAAAATGAAGTGGGAAGGGGGTGTTAGGCTAGCTGGTTTCTCACGGTAGACAGATGTATGACCTGCTGGCTTCTTTCCAGTTGAACTATAAAATGTTTGTGGGGCTCCTTTTGGTGGGCTTTGGAACTGGCAATATCTGATTTCTTCCAGGTCCTGGGAGGAGACCACATCAGGTATATTGGAAGAAGCGGCGTCAAAAGCCAGGATTTGCCTCCTTCTTTGCATTTACAGGACTTTCTTCTCAGATGGAGGAAATGGAAATAACTTTCTGTCCCAATATCTTTGCCGTTTCAGCTGTGAAGAGTTTCAGAACATGGACCTGGACTTGAACCCTGAACACTCAGCCTTTTATGACCAGTTTTCTCTTGCCCAGGTGGGTGTGACTTCGAGATTGGGTGAGAAGTGTTCTTAGCTGCTAAGGAGGACCATTCTGGGGATGAGGGGGCGTCCTACTGCTTGGCCCTTTGGCTTGTTCCACAGACCTGGAAGGGAATTGAGAGAGGATTTAGTCCATTTTTGCCTGAGAAGGAACCTTCTCCATAGTCTCTCTGACAAATGGATCGCCAATTGTGGGGACACAATAGAGAAGGGCACAAGCATTCATGAAGCTCCTACTGTGCGCTCATTGCTTTGTAACTGTTATCTCATTTGATCCTCAAAGTCACCCTGGGAAGTAGGTGCTCTCATTGCCCCCATTTTCTAGATGAGGAACCTGAGGCAGACAGATGTTGAGTGATGTGCCCAGGGTCATTTATCTAGTAACTGCCTGAGGCTGAATTTGAACTTAGGTCTTCTGGTCCAGGTTTAGAGTTCTATCCACTGAACCTCCTAGCTGGGATCACGGATCATGGGTCTAGCACTAGAAGACACCCTAGAATCATTTAGTTCAATCCTCTCATTTTGCACGTAAGAGAACTGAGGCCCAGAGAAGTCATTATTAACTCACTCTTTCCTGAGAGCCCGTTCCATTGTTTAGACAGTTTTTTTAAAAAAACAAATTCTTCCAGCATCCTTGGAGCTGAGCAGAGTGAGTCAGAGCCTTCCTCCATTAGACAGCCCTTCACACCTTTATGGACTGGTAACCAGCACTGAGAATCAGGAGAGACCTTAGCTTAGTTTGTTGAAAGCAGTGAGATGCCTCAGGCTGAGGTTGGCGACTTTGGAGTCAGAGGACCTGCTTCATATTCTGCCCATGTTTACTGCCTATGGGACCTTGGGCAAGTCACGACCTCCCTGGTCCTCAACTTGCTTATCCGTGAAATGAGAAGTTTGGAGTAGACAGCCTCTGAGGTCTTTTTCCAGCTTGAATTTTGTAATCCTAATGGAGAGACCAGGAGCTGGCCCTGAAGTCAGGAGTTTCTGGGCTTGAGACCAAGGTCCCCTCATGCTGCCTTGATATGTGCCCCTAAGCAAGTTCCTTTGGTCCTTCTTTATCAGAAGTGGATGATAATATATTTACTACCTCAAAGAGTTTTAAAGAGAAATTCAGTCATTTTCCAATCTTGCCTGGCTCTTCATGACCTCATTTGATGTTTTCTTGGTAAAGATACTGGAGAGGTTTGCCATTTCGTTCTGTGGCTCACTTTGCAGATGAGGAAACTGAGGCAAACAGGGTTAAGTGACTTGCCCAGGGTCACACAGCTAGTAAGTGTCTGAGGCTGGATGTGAACTCAGATCTTCCTGCCTCCAGGCCCAGAACTCTATCCACTTTTAAGAAGAAAGTGCTTTACAAACCTCAAGGCCAGCGAGTTTAAATGACTTCCAAAAATCTCACACGTGGTGAGTGAGATTCTGGAGCTGGATGGGCTCTTAGACATCTATCATCTAATCCAAAATCTTCATCTCACCCACCAGGAAATTAAGGCCCAGACAGCTTTGGGCTAGACTTGCTTAAAGTCACACAGGCAGTAAAGCAACAAAGCTGGGATTTCAGTTCAGGTCTTCTGACTCGTCATCCTGTGCCCTTTTCTTTCCCACGCAGTTATTTCAATGAAAGAGGAAATATTTTTTAAAAGAATTTTTGAAAGAAATAACAATTTTATTTATGTAAAAGTAAACTTTTTTCATAAAGCCAAGAAAATAAATGTTAAATGAATTTTTATGTAAATGACGTCTAAAATGTACTGGTTTTAGTTTATGCCCCCCACTCCTGAGCACAGCAGGCTCTTGGTCAGACTTTTCCATCCTGAAGCTCATTAAATTGTTTCTTCTTCTTGGTTGATTGCGTCCCCAAATGTCTGAAAAACAAAAGATGTAAGTCATCCAAGCCACTGGAGGATGGGCAGCTTTCCACTTTTCTTAGTGCTGAGGCTAAGCCAACCTAGCTTAGCTAAGCCTTCACTGGGCAGGCTGGTATTGGCAGAGAGAACTTTGGACTGGAAGTTGGACTTTGTTCTGGTTCTGGCTTTGCTGCTCATTTTCTATGTGACATTGAGCAAATTGATTGCCCTCTCTGAGTCTGTTTCTTCGTCAGATATGAGGAGATTGTCTGATTGTACTTCCTTAGGAAGGGGAAGTGTGTGTAGGGTACCAAAGACCACACTGTTCCAAGAGAGTCATAGATTGTGCATTGGTGTATCCGTATAAATGTGGGCATCAGAGGAGGCCCAGATACTACTAGTTGTCATCAAATGAAATATTTTTGTATTTTCCCCTGGATTCAGAAACAATAGAAACATGTCCTTTCAAGGAAAATAAGAGCAAAAATTAAAGGACTGCCCTCATTGACCTTTTGATTTTGCCCAGGGATAAGAGAATCAATCAATTAATATTTCTTAAACTCCTATTATGTGCCAGGCATTGGGCTAAGTGCTGGGGATGAAAAAAAGGCAAAAAGTTCCTGTCTTCAAACACCTCCCAATCTAATGGAGTAGTGGTTTGGGTTGGGGGAGAACCCTTTGTTGAAAAATCCTTTGCCTTTGAAGGTGAGATAGAGCAGTGGATAAAAAAGCCGGGAGGGAATCCTTCCCTTCTGGGACGCCAGACCCATCAGGCCAGTCTGGGCTAGAGTTTTCTGGGGCTCAGGGAGGTACAGACGGGGGTTTCTATATGCTTTATTTGAGTCATGTCTGTTGCTAACTTGGAAAATAGTAATAAACAGTGGTAATAACAGACGATGATCATCAATCTCTCGTGGGATGAAGAGTGGTTGAGTGGAAAAGTCCTTGTTCAGATAACCTGGGGTTATTGCCTGGCTCTGCCAAATACTAGCTGTGCCATGTTGGGTAAATCAACTTAACCTCTCTGAGACTCTCCTTTCCCACTTGTAAAATGGGGATAATCACACTTATACCACCTACCTCACAGGGTAATATTTTGTAAATCTTAAAGCACTATAGAAATAGCGATTTATTATCGTTTATTGTTATTGCTATTAGGTTTGAATCATTCTTTTTTTATTTTTCAAAATGCTTTCCCATTCATTTGCTCACCTATTCCTCATAAACACCCCATGAGGTAAGCAGGGCAGGGATCATTGGCCTCATTTTTCGATGGGACAACTGGAGGATGGAGACGATGTTACTGACCTGGGCCCACCTCCTCTGTGAAGTCCTCCTTGACTATCCTGACCTCTGGGCTTATCACCCTCCCTGAATTCCTACTTGGCTGAAACTTGCAACTTGGTGCCTGATTATATTTTGTTCATTGCTCTCTCGGATCATCAATCATAGAATTTTAGAATAGATTTCAGAGAGCATCTAGGCCAACATATACTTGATAATCCTTGACATGTGATTATTGAAATCAATTCAATACACATTTAATAAGCACCCACTATGGGAAAGACACTTTGTTAGCCACTAGGGGTACAGACAAAATACCAACAGTCCCTGCCCTCAGGAGCTTCCATCCTGCCATCATCTAGTCTCTGTTTGAACCCTAATGAGACTAGAGATTTGCCCGGAATAGAGGGAGTCTGTGGTTTTTTCTTGCTCAAACCAGAGACCCAGGAACACTGTAAGGCACTGAATCAATTCAACAGATGAACTGATGGCCCAAATGCCCACCTTCCTTTCCCTCTGCACCTCCTCTTTATACTTGGAATTATTGATTCCTAACCCCCAACCCCAGGGGATGATGTGTTCCCTTGTACCCCTCTCAGACCCTTCCGCTCTATCCTTCTGTCCTAGTTTGGTCTCTGGGCTGCCTGGCTGGCCTGGCTGGGCATCACCATCCTGGCCTTCCTGAAGGTTTACCACAACTACCGGCAGGAGGACCTGCTGGAGAGCCTCATCCACGAGAAGGAGCTGCTGCTGGGCCGAGCCTCGTCAAGGACCTTTTTTCAAGATGACAAGAGCGGCATGATTTAATTCCAGGGCCACCCTCCTTCCCTCCCTCTCCCTGCACTATCCCCCCCTTGTTCCCATTTGTTCCCCAGGGGCCCTGGCCTTTTCCTGCTAATGCTTGCTGAAGCAAAGTCATTGCTAGTTTGGACTGAAATTATGTCTGGCTTTAAGTCACCTAGTCCTGTGCCCACCTGAAAGGTCTGTGAGGCTGTCCTGGGTAGCCTTGAGAGACTCTTCTGTGTCCTTCTCATTCCCACTCCCAATCCCTTTCCCTTCTCAGCCACACTGTCATCTTCTCTGGGCCTGGCAATGCCAGTTTGGCCTATCTTGGTGCCAGTGTTTTAGCTACAGGGAGAACTCAGAAATTCAAGTGGCACTGGTGGTTAAATTTTGCTCACTTAACTGCATAAATGTTGAACTTTGAGTGGCCTCTCAAGAAAGGGTTGGTGAAGTAAATTGATGAGCAAGATTGTTAGAGGCATGTTTAAACTACTTTCATGAGCAAACAATTTTAAAAGTACTGAGGCAAATCAGTTTCATTTCACATATTCCCTTTCATGTCGGCAGGACCAACGCAGTTGATGTTGCTAAGGAAATTTTTGCTTGGAAAACTTTTTGATAGTAAATTTGTAAATACTTTTTGTGCTTGAGAATAATCATTGCCTCTTAAAATTACTTTAAATTTGACCTTCAATCCCATAGATATTTAATAAGCACCTACGACGTGTAAGAAAGGCAGCATGGCATAGTACTGAATCAGAAACCCAAAGATTAAATCATGCCTCTGACAATAATTAGTTGTGTGACCCAGGGCAAGACATTTAGTGTCTCTGAATCCTAGGCAACAGGTTACAAGTTATCTACCAAGTTATGGATGTGCTCTGTGGTGGTGGTGATGGTGGTGGTGGTGGTGGGAGGGGTGAGTTCCCACCCCCAAAAGCACAGATCTTTGAGGAATATGTAAGGTGTGTTCTAGCTGATGGGGATACAAAGATGGGGCACAGAACCTGTCTTCAAGTAGTTACTAATTTTTTTCACCAGTTCATTCATTCAAAAAATATTCCTTGAGCACCTATTAAGGAGTAGGTCTGAATTAGTAAGCTTTGATTCTGATTATTAACTGTTTAGTCCAGTTGCCTAACTTAAAGCTTACCTTATTTGGTGTTTAAAATTGCTTTGTGATGTGCCAAGTGGACCTAAGTCATTTTTGCCGCAACTATCCATCCAACATCCCGAGAGCAATTTTCACTACTAAATATAAATTGTTCGGTACCTAGAAGCAGCATGATATGGAAGGTAGAACATCAGCCTTGAAATCACCACTATCTGGATTCAGATCTTGCCTTAAACACTTAATAGCTGTGTGACACTGGAAAAGTCACTTAACCCATCCAAGTCTCTCTTGTCTCATTTGTGAAGTGTGGGGTCTGGACTTGATGACTCCTACAGCCCCCTTTAGCTCTAAACCCATGATCCTTTGAACAATGGAGAGCATCTCATGTTTCAAGGGATTAATAACTACCCCTTATCTCCCCACCCTCTGTGAGCATTACTTGACTGACCCAGCAAACACTTCCATTTAAGAAGTGAGTCCTCTTTGGGGTTGACATCTTCTCCAGTCCATGGATCTAGGTCTTGCCTCAGACTCAGGTGAAAGGAATCATTGAGGCTATTTGATATAACAGACTATCAGCTTGGAGTCAGGAGACCAAGGTTCCAACCTGCTCCTTATTTGACTGTGACCTTGGGAAGATCATCCCTTCCTCCAAACCTCAGTTTCTTCCTCTGTAAAATTAAGGAGCTGGACTAGATCATCTCTAAGGTCTTTTCCAGCACCAAATCTTTCTTTCCTCTTTTGTTTTTTTAAATTTTATTTTACCAGAACACAAATACAAAATAGAGAAAAGAAAAAAACATATCATAAACTTAATTATTGAAACTTAAATATAAAGTAAAAAAGAAAAAACATGTCATGCGCATAGCAGAACATAGGAGAGGATTCAAAATATGTAACAATAAATTTTCATTTCAAGAAAGCCTGTATGATAAATAATACACTTTTTGTTGAGAATTGTCCATCTTTTCTTTGCTTCCTTGTGTTTTCTTTTGTTCTATGCTTTGCACTTTTTAACTTTGTTCTTTTTTCCCCTCCCCCACCCCCCAGAAGGCTACAATATAATTTAAATATTTCTTGATATATACATACACATACAGATATATACATACACTTATACATATATACATCAAATCTTATATACTTAATTAACTGTGTGAGACTCAAAGTGTCTATTCTGCCCTCCATCCGGACCTCAGCAGGATGGTGTTTCTTTTTTTTAAAGTCTGAGACTAGACCCAGATCTCACTCCTTTGACTAGCAACCAGTGTTTTCTCCATCTCAGTGTCTTCCATGGTCTGTGGGGAGCTGAGGCCGGGCTGAGCATGAATCCAGATAAGTCAAACCCTCCCCAACTTTATCATCGCCAATGTTCCCTTTTCCTTGGGTTGCTCCCTTTAATTTCCCAGGACTCTTGCTTCAATTCTCCAAGTAGAAGCATCTGGATAATGGTCATCATGAAGGCCCAGAATCCCTGTGTTTGGCACCATGCAGGCAAAACATCTGGATGTATAGCAGGCATTTCAGTTAATGTTCAGATGCTTTGGCATTTCCTAGCCAGGAGGAGACTCCCAATGGATACCGCTGTAACCTTTTCTTTGGGTTATTGAGTTTATTTTTCTTTGGCTGTATTAGAAACTCAGGAAGTTTCCCAACTGGGTGAGTGATAATACCTTCCAGTACCAGGCAAGTCCCTTACGTACTCTGAGTCTTTGTTATCTCATATATAAAATGATCTCTCCAGTCCTTTCTCATTCTAAATCCTAGAAATCTTTGGCTTTGTGACTGCCATAGGACTTGGGGTCTTGGAGTAGCCCCAAACCTTGGAGCAGTAAGCCCTGTAGCCCCCTGTCTTAGAGCAGGCCTCATCCTGGATCTTATGCAGAATTATCTCTGGTCCAGATGAGAGCCACTAGAACAGTGAGGGGCCTGTGGTCCTGGGAGGATATTATTGCTTTGATGGCTCCAGGCTTTTTCATTTCCAAGAGCATCCAGGATCCTAGAAAACTCTAAAACATGAAATAGGCAAGCAAAATTTGATTCCACGTTTCTTGGGGGGCAGGTGGGGATGCCAAAATTACTAGAGCAGAAACAACAGCAACAATAAATCCCCCTTCTATGCCACTATAAAATTGGAAAAGGGCTTTCTCCACAAGGGTCCTATGAAGGAGGTCAGCCCGGGTGATCTCTAGGGTTCTTCCAGCCCTAAAGCCTACAGTCCCTTATTTCTACCTTAAAGATGGGGAGGCAGATCCAGAGAGGGGTAATGCCTTGTCCCAAATCACACAGCCAAATAAAAATAGATATTATTAGGCACCTGGTCAGGCCCCATCTGGCATATTGTGTTCAATTCTGGGTACCACAGTGTGGGAAGGAGATTGATAATGTGGCGTGGTAGATAGAATATGAATTTGTATTCAGGATAGACCTCAGTTCAAATCTGGCAAATCACTTAACCTCTGTCTACCTCAGTTTCCTCATCTGTAAATGATCATAGCATTATCTCACAGAGTTGTTGTGTGGATCAAATGAGAGGGTATTTATAAAGCATTTTGCAAACCTCAAAGTGTTATATAAACTTCATTTATTTATTAATAATAATAATGATAATTATCCTCCTGAGAAAGGCAACCAGGATGGTGAAAGCTTTTTTGTCCATGCCAGATGAAGAAACTAGGGATATTTAGCATGGGAAAGAGAAGAGTCCATGGTGTGGCACGTAAAAGATGAAAGGAAAGATGAGGAAACAAAGGTTCAATCTTCTGAGCATTTCAATTTATTAAGCGATGCATGCCAATTGCTCAACAAACTGGGACCAGCCCCCCTCAGCTTAGGGCCCGATCTTGAATATAGGGGGAGACAGACTTCTATACATTAAAAACAGTCAAATAAGACCAATTAATTAAAAGGAGACAATATAACATTAGGTAATCTGATTTCTAATTGGATGAAAGATTAGGGTCTTTCCAAGTTGGGAAGGGGAGACTAAACAGGTGTAATTTCCTGAATTCAGAAAAAAGAAGTGTCCCACTTCCCCCAAGTGTCCGTAAACAACCGAAAGGAGCATGGAAACGATAATTGAGTGATCAGTGTGGGGCCAGTTTTCAGATAAGACATATAGGTTGCTTGAGATGTACAATTATAAGAAAACTCCTTGCATCAATCTTTGGATCTGACTGGGCTTCTGGACAGCCTAACCTTGGTTAAGGGTTTCAAAGCAACAGGTAGAGGTGGTCCAGTTTCTCTGCCATGCAGAGCTGGGTTCAAACAATGCAATAAGGTTTTCTCCCAAATCCCACAACTGAATAAAAGTTTTCTCACAAGACAGAAATTGGACTAGACCCATAATTGAGTGGAAAGGGAACTGAGCTAGCCCCGGAACTGAGTCACAAGATGGAGTCAGTGTGGTTCACTCAATTCTCACAATGAACCACTTGCTATCCTAATATCCTCAATTCCATCAGTGGGGACATGATATTTGTCCACATATATCTGGAGGAATGTCATGGAAGAAGATTTAGACTTGTGTTTGGCCCCAAAGGGCACAAAGTACAAATGGGGGAAGGTGGAAAAAGTCAGTTTGAGCTTTGATGTCAGGAAGAGCTTCCTAACCATTAGAACTGTTCCAAAATGGAATGGGACACCTTGAAAGGTAGTGGGTTCTGGAGGAGCACTTGTTGACTATGTTCTAGTAGGAATTCTGTTTTGGTTGTGGGTTGGATATGGCTCTGGATCTGGTTAAAACCCCTACCAATTCATATAATTTCAATAATTTGGTTACTCCAAAGCTGGATGTTCCATTTGTCAGGATTGATGAAGAAGGGAGCTCTTGTTTGGGGAACAAGTCTGAGATTCTGTGATTTTGTGTTATTTGGGACCCTCTTTAGTTCCTCAGTGCAGAAAGCAGGTTTTCATGCATAATAGTTTCTAAGGATTTCTCTAGCTTGATCTGAGAGATTGTGAACTAGTCTATAAACTTCACAATGGCAAGGATTGTGCCTTATTCAAAATTACTACTTTCATTTTTATAATCTTTCAAGGGTGAATTGGTTTCCCATTATGGTCCTATGAAGTTAGTAGCTCAAGTGTTATTGGCTCCATTCCATAAATGAGAAGATTGAGGCTCAGAAAGATGAAGTGATTTGCTCAAAGTTTCACAACTATGTAGAGTAGGAGTCAGGATTTAAACCCAGGCATACCGAGTTCAAGTCTAGACTTCTTTGTACTACCCTCTGCTGTTTCTGTACTATCACACAGATTATATGAATTTTAGATTTAGAGCCAAAAGGGAACCCAGAAATCATGAAGCCCAAGAACCTAATTTTATAGATGAAGAAACCGAGGCCTAGAAGGTCACACAATATTTGAATGCAGGACTTCCAAATTCCAAATCAAATGTCCTCCCCAGTGCATCATTTTGCCTCATCTAACATTAATTCAGCTATTTTGTGGTATGGGAGGGCTCTAGATTGCATACAATCATGACCTTGACATACTGTTGCCAGACCTCGAAGGTGCATTGACAGCCCAAAATGTTCTTTTCCACCTGGGAGGCAGCTGTGGTACATAGGGAACCTTGGATCTGGAGGAAGGTGGCCCAAGTTCAAACCCAGGCTCTGTGGGATTTGGTCAAGCCATTTAAATTCTCTAAGCCTCAGTGTCTCCATTTGTTAAATGGGAACATTGACACTTGCCCTGCCTAACAGAGTTGTTAAAGGAAATGGCTCTTAACCTTTCCAGGCCTCCCTTTCCTGTAAAATGTCTGCAAAAAATCTGTATATGAGGTAAGTGGACCACATGGTATGTAAGGGCTCTCCTAACTCCAGATTTAGGATCTAAAATCACTGCGTCAGCTGGAGGAAGAGTTTGCATGACAGTGAAGGGAGGTCTCGTCGTTGCTTTTTGCTAAGAGTGACCCTAAGCTCTATCTAGAAAGTATCAGATTTAGATTTTGAAAGTGACCATAGGGAGCATGCACCCTCACCCTCTTTCCAAGAGAGGAAACAGGGGCTGTGACTTGTATGGGTTCACACAAGTAGAAAATAGCAATGATGGGATGTAATCAGTTTCCCTGGGAAGACTGATTCCTTTTCAAAGAAGAATAATTCATTTCCAGAGGTGAAGGGTCGTTGTTCCAAGAGGGAAAATGAATCCCAGATTTCTCAGCAATCAGGTCAATGAAAGAGAGGGGAGACGGAAAGATTCCCACCCTTCCTGTGCCTCCAAAAAAGCAGGGAGCAAGACCTGGGCATTTCCAAGGCTGTGTGTGAGCCGAGAGAGAGATGAAATTCCCCCAAGCGTATCTGGGTTTTTTGTGTCACAAGAGAGCCTTTGGCAAGAGCCTTCTCAATGGACCAGACAGGATTGTGGTCTGGAATATGACTGTCATCCATTTCTTTTCTTTTTTTCTCCTTCATTTGATATGATATTGAGTGATGCTCTCAGAGCTTTAGACCTGGGACCATAGAGTCTAACCTTCCCATTTTACAGAGGGGTAATCTGAGACCCAGAGAGGTGAAGGGACTAACTTGAAGTCACACAGCTAGTAAGTTGAAGAACTTTGATTCCAACACAGGTTTTCTGATTTCAAGTCCATTTTACCCAATTTAAAATATATATATATTATATATATACATATATATTATGTATATCTCACTTGTATATACATAGTTAATAACACTTTCACCTCTAAGTGCTTATGTGGAGTGAGGCAGCACGGTGTAGTGGGTTCAAGTTCTGCTGTGGACACGAGCTTGATGTGTGACCCCAGGGAAGGCCCTCTAATCCCTGGTTCTGTGCTAAGACTATCAGTGGCAGGTCAGGTACTGAGCTGCTAGGTAGAGAGAGTTCCTCATGCAGAGCTCTCAACATCAAAGAGCAGACAGATGGCTCTCTGTTCTCATCAGTGTCTTTGTATGAGGTTTGGGGCCCAGGCATGATCAGCCCCAGGCCCAAGGAGAGATTTCAAGTGTGGGCCTTCTGCTCACCCTCTGTTTCGCTGCCTCCTAGACGGACAGTTACATCTGTTGCTGATCCCTGATGTTTTCTTCCTGCTGCTTGTATGAAGTGGAATTTTCCTCAGTTAAGGGTGACTCTGCTTCCTTTGCCCACCCTTGACCAGCATCATGGCTCCCTCTTCTTTCTGCTTATCTCCCTTCAATGTGTCTCCGACTTGTTTCTGCAGCCTCTCTCAATAAAGTTGTGTTCAGCATGGTGTGTGGTGTGCTTTTGTGCCTTAGAGGCAGCACCCTTCCTTTCTATCCCATGCCCCTTCGCACCTCTCATTTGGGTCAAGGCACTCAAACCTCTGCCACCATGACTTTCCAACAGCCATTGGAGAGACTAGGGCAGAATTAGGCTTCTCAGAGCATCATGGAGACCAGTGCAGATCAACCCACCACTGCCTTGACATGAGAATGCATTGGGGTCCAGTCTTGTGTCCCAAGATTGGTGCTCTCACTCACCACAAATCATGGAATCTTAGAGTAGGGAGGATTAGAAATGAAGAGTAGTTTATAGGTATAAGGGATTATAGAAGTCATCTGATCCAAAGCCCTTATTTTACAGAAGAAGAAGCTAAGACTCAGAAAGACTAGGTGACTTGCCCAAAGTCACGTGGTGGTTTGGCATAGCAGAAAGAGTAGCAGGTTTGGACAGTGAGAAGGCAAGATTTAAATCGTAGCTCCCAACTCTTACTACTTGTGGGACAACAGATGAGTCACTTCTATTGCCTGTGCCTCAGTTTCCTCATCTGTAATATGAAAGAGATGGACTCTAAGGATCCCCAAGGGCTTTTCCAACTCTGGTTTTCTTTATTCCAATGCCCCTTTTAACTCTGACGCTTCATGTTCTACATTCTAAAAGCTCTGATCATCTTTTCTAGTCTATACCTGAAGATGAAATCTCTTTTTCACTCATGGTAACTTCATAGCACAGCACAGATTCTTTCACTTTTTCTACCCCTAGGGCAAGGGGACATGTTCCTAATAGGTGTTTGGATGGGGAGATTATGTGGTAGATACATGGCACAGGGAAAATTTTAATAAGACAATATAACAATGCCAGGGAGTATATGGAGCTGAGTCCAAATTAAAAATTTAGCAAACATTTATTAACTGTCCACTGAGTACCCTGAGAGAAAACTGCATAGTTCAGACAAGACACAGTCCTACCACTATTGAAGCTCACATTCTAGTAGAGGGAAGAGAGAGAAAGCCATTAATTATAATAGGCTGCTGGAACTTCACTTTTTCTTTCCGTGTATCATCTCTACTCCACATTTCATAGGAAGGTATCTGGGATTGTGTGACTTCCTCCCTTCGGACATATCGGGAGAGGGAACTTGGAGGAAGAAGAAGCTGGGGATTCGTTGGCCTTTGAGATCTAACATGGGGGTGGGGAAAAGTGTGGTACTCCTGAAGGGGAGCTCTTGGAAGCTAGACACTCCCCTGCTAGGTAAGATGGTCACATTCTAGGACAAGGGGGAAGCCTAAAATAGGTTCCTGTGACAGACTGCATGTCAGAAATGTCAGAACACAAAGGAGTTATGGGAGTATTCTACATCCCTGTCTGAAAACTTCTGACCACTGAAGAGTGTCATCTTTCTGCTGGATTTGCCAGCTGAATGCTATCAGAGCTGGACCAGAAGGAGTTTTGCACAGAAAAAGCTCACACTACTTGCTCGGAACTGAGGGGAGCTGTAGGCAGAGTGGCATGGTGTAACAGCAAGCACCCTAGCATACCCAGGATGGCCTGGTAGCACAGGTTCTTTAATCTGCTTTTCTAGGAAAGACTGCTCAAAAAAGGGGTTAACAATCCTACTTTTAGTTACATTCACTAGTTCAGGGGAAAAGTCAGCCCCCTGAACGTCAGAGAAAATACAAGCAGAGAAATTAGACCAACAGACAGGGCTCTGAGTGCCTGAATCAAAGCAATGTTGCTATGTACACTTTACATACTCCGCTGGAACAGGAGAGCCTTTACCTCTCTGAGCAGCTGGTGGTGGGGGGTGGTCTGAACATATGGCTACTCAGAGTCTTGACCAGCAAATCAGAATATCTTTCTCATAAGCAAATCCACAAAGCAAAATACCAACTCAGAGTATATATACGCTTCTCAGAGCCAGAATGCATCACAACTCTCATGACTCAGTGCCTAATGAGAAATTAACAAAAGGTGTGAAAGCCTTCCTACAAGCAAGCCTTCTCCCCCAATGGGCTCCATGTGACTCAGGATGTATCACTGCTGTGAGCTTGGCCAGAGCTCAAAGCAGGTCATATAGGCCTATTAATGGATGGGGAAGATCTTCATATCCCATTAAAATTACACATGGGCAATATGATCTGTGGCTAACCTAGCAGGAAAAGTGCATGTGAGATTCCACTGAAGATGTACTGGAGGTCCACAAGGCAGAGTTCAGGTAGGAGCTCTGCACATTGGGTGCTATAAGGGATTGAGCTGATATAGCCTTCAAAGAGAAAAATAGCATCTTTGTGGGCTTTACTTGTTCTCATTGACCCATCAATAAAATGAGTCCATTCTTTGGGCCTTGTGAACCAAATCGTTCATCACAAGGGAGGTTGATGACAACATATTGTTATATAAGAAACTCCCAGATTATCTGGGTGGGAGAAATGAGTCAGAGGATTGAGATTGCTCTTAAAAGGCACCCAGACCCTTTGTGCCAGGACGGAAACTCTGTCTTAAGGGCTGCATATACACAATGTATATATGATAATACATACATATATGTACACACATATATGATAAGTCCTATGGGAAGGTCATTGACAGTGGAGATCACTGAGTCTGCATTCATTTTTAACTGCGAAATGATGCCCGGTGTTTACCAGTCTTGAATGGACTCTATTGATTGAATTTCCCTCTGTGTGCTCAGGTGACTCTCTCTTCCCTTACTGCTGCCATCTTTTCCTTGGAACACATGGTAGGAGTGAGGTCAGTTGAGAGGATCAGAAAGGCATCTCTACCTCTCTATGCTAGACTAGGAACACAGCTCCAATTGAGTCATGGAACATTAGAGCTGGAAGGGCCCTTGTCAACCCCCTTCAGTTTATAGATGAGGCCTCTGAGTCTTTGAAGGCCCTCTCCTTTTTGAAAGACTTGATGAATACTTACCTCTTCTAAGAAGCCTCACCAGATTTACCATACCTGATTGGGATTGCTTGACATAACACCCAGCATTTATGTCCAGAGCTTAATCCTTCACCTGTATCTCCATCTTCCTTATCAATCTGAGACCTAAGGTCCTCAGTGTCAAGGACTAGCCCTCTGTCTCTGTCATCTCCCCAGTACAAAGGATCACTGAGTTTTGTGGGCATATTTTCCTCCATATAGGGGGCTCCTTGAGTGCAGAGACCCTATTCTCTGTCCCCACTCCCCACTTTAGGCCCATTCTCAGGAGACCAGGGACCTAGAGTTATTGGTGCTCCCCAGGAGAGAAAAGTCCCATAGGACAGGACTGTATTGGGTCATCCCATAGAGACATGGACTTGAGAATGAGAAGGACGTGAGGTCACCTAAAAGTGGTTTTTAAGTATATACTTATATATATATGTATATATAAGTATACATATATATATATATGTATACTTAAAAGTGGTTTTTTTCTGAACTTAAACTCTAAAAAATTAATAGTCTTCAAAGAGAAATATAGCCTCTTTATGGGCTCTATTTATTCTCATTGAGCATTTCTATATATACCGTATATGCAGTAGAACCCAACGTGGATTCTGCATGAGACTGTGAATCTCCATTTCATACCACTTGCATTTTAAAAGGTATAAAATAAATTCTATATCATAGATTCTTCTCCCCCCCGCATATATACTGTTTCTAATGTTGGCGTTTTAAGATAATTTCACATAGCAATTTAAAGATAATTTGCATAGCAATTCATGGTTACAAAATAACTTAAAAATAATATTTTATTTTCCTCCAGTTACATGTAAAGACATTTTAAAACATTTATTTAAAAAATTTGAGCTCCAAATTTTCTCTCCCTTTTCCTCACCTCCCCCCTCCCTGAGATAGTAAGCAATTTGATATACTATACCATTGATTTTTAACCTGGGATCTATGGACTTAAAATTTTTTTTTGATAACTGTATTTCAACACAATTAGTTTCCTCTACATGCCTATGCATTTAAAAACATTATTCTGACAAGTCCATAGGCTTCACTGGACTGCCAAATGGGTCCATGTAGGGTAGGCTGGAGTCAGTGAGAGTCGTTTGTTCAATTTTCAGTGTGACCATTTATATCTTGGAAATTGGCAAATGCTCCAAAACAAGGCTTGATTTATTCTTATGTCGATAGTCTAGATTTAAGAAAGCGCTGGAGAAAATGTTAAAGACACATATTAAACTTAAAAAATATGCAATGTATACATATTTTAGAGAGCCAGATGTTAAACATTTACCAGTTTACCCCTGGCATGACACAAAAAATGTCAAGAACCTGCATTCTACATGTTACTTTCAAAATTGTCCTGTTTATCAGAGCATCCTTCTGAGCTTTCTTCTTTTCTTTGCATTAAAAAAAGTTCCAATGGCCCTTCTTTTTTGGGCATAATTATTGCTAACTCCTCCCCTGATCCCCAATTAACTGAGAGGGGAAAAAAACCAACCCTGACAACAAATAAACAAAGTGAGATAGCTCTCTACAATGACCGTGTTAAAAATGTATGTCTCTGCACCGGGTGACCATCTCCTCTCTACCAGGAGGAGCTATTTCTTTTCATTCACATTTTCTTAACACTTTACAGTTTGTAAATTGCCGTTCTCACAATACCCCTGGGAGACAGGCAAACACTCACCACTCGGGGTTGTTGTGGGGATCAAATGAGATAATATTTGAAAGTCGCTACAAGCCTTAAAGCACCCTACAAATGCTAGCTGTTGTTCTCATTTTAGAGAGGAGAGAATGAAGGCTCAGAGAGGGGGAATGACTTGACCACAGCCACGTGGCTAGTAGGTGTCTGAGTTCTGGAGTAGTTTAAACCATTACAGCAAACCCCCACAGATAGCCAGGAGCACTCCACACTTTGTCCAACGATGACGGGAGGGGAAACACAATAGCATCCGCCACACAGCAGGCTCTTGTCACTCCCACCCACCTCTCTGCTCCTCTGCTCTCTGGTCACCACCGTGGATTTGCTGTGCTATCTGGCGGACCACTGATGAACCACCTTCTGTCCAATTCCCCTCAATTTCCTGGATAATTAGCCACTTTGGTGGAAATGCTGACAAAAGCCAGCCCATGTCCAGACCAAGCCACTTCTGGGAGGTCTGGGGGATGCTTCCAAAAGTCAGAGGTGATGAAAGCTGGAAGGGTCCTTAGGGATGCTCTCGCCCAATCTCCTCATTTTATAGGGGAGGAAATTGGTGCTCATGGAGGTTAAGGAATGTGCCCAAGGCCATATGGTTAGTAGTTGCTAGTCAGGACTTAAATTTGACCCTTCTGACTACAAGGTCAGGGCTTATCACAAGAAAGATGGGATCTACACTATCCATTTGCGGGGAGCACCAGGAAGAATCCAACTTGTGAGCATACAGAGACATGAAAGTCCTGCTTCTGGTCCTTGTTGGGCTCTTTTGTGGGGAATATATTTTAGGGATATATTGTGGGGAATACCAAGACACACCCCCTGTCATTCATTCGTTCATTCATTCAAAACCATTCATCACGCAACTTTTTGTCTAAACATTTGTTAAATTCTGGGTGAGATAGAAAACTAAGTGACTGGCTCTCTGCCCTTAAGGAGCTCCCATCCTAGAAAGGGGTGATGCATTATTACAAGCAGGAAGATGAGCAGGAAGGCAGCAACTGGTGCCAATATCCCTAATGAGCAAGGCTGTCTTTTTCTCCCATTAGGGCCACTAAAAAACAGGGAGAGTCTGAATCTCTGAGTCAGTGTTTCCTAAATTGGCCTTTATACTGTGGTTGTAAAACTAATTATATTGAAAGGAGAGCAATTGGCTTCCGTTGTAGAGCCGAGTAGCTTTGGGGTCACTGGATACTGCTGGATGGCTTTCCCTGTGTTTCATGTTTGTGTCACCCAGAGTTATGTTTCACAGGGTCATTGTAAAAATGTGCTTTATAAACAAAGCATAAAGTGATGAATAAATATATCATTGTTCCTCTTCTTTCCCTCCTCCTCCTCAAGTCTCATGCATTGGGCTGGACTTTGAGATACCTGAAATCCAGGATACCACAAAGGGACCAGTGAGGATGACTATGTCCCAAGGTCTATGAAGATTTCTTCTTTTTGACCGTGCCTTCTGGTTTTCTGTTCCCTTCCCTATTCTCCTGTGCTTATCTAGCTCGGAGTTTGTGATTGTGGGACCCTGACAAGATGAGACATGGGCACCAATAACTAGAATGAAAAGCAGAATGAGATGACTTAAGAAAGGACCAAGGAAGGAATGATCCGAGGTGAAGAAAGGCTTCCTGGATATAAATCTAACATGAGACAATCAAGAGTGATATAATATCACATGTGACCCAGGTCCAAACTGTGTCGTGCCTCGGGGATTCAGAGGAGAGATAAATCATTGTAGGGTGGAGTGATAGAAGGTACATGTTGTAAGGTCCTTGCCACACTAAAGGGTAGTAAAACCATCCTTCAGACAGTATGCTCCAGGGGACTGAGATCTGACCTGTTGACAGCTTTGTGGTTGTCTAAGTACAAAAGCCCAGTGCATGAGGAGTCAGAGGCTCCATAGACTTGAGACTCATTTCTGACCCAGTGTGCTACCATGGCACATGGAAGCAGAGGAGCAGAGCCCAGCTGAGTCAGTGCTGCATCCTTTTGGGTGTCCCTTCCACGCTATGGCTAAGTAAATTTCCCCTTATTAGCTATTAAAAGGTCTACGAGTGTTTCATTTCATTCCAGTTCTGAATCTGAAACAGTGGGTAGTACTAAGGGAAGACTGGCTTACATCATTTAATAACAGTTGGCAGGATCAGACAAGACTGACATTGTAGCTAATTTTATGGTTAAAGGAGAGGAATGGCAATGTGCGATGAGAGGAGTCCTACATGGTCAGATGCCTTGAGAAGTAAGTCTTACGCCTGCTGGCCACCATGATCCTGGCGGTGCTTCTGGTTGCCTACCTTGAATCCTCTCAGTGGGACAGGGAGGGAGCCTTCGCTGACTTGGGAAGATTAGAAAATAAATTATCAGGTCTGACCCAGAATAGCTGGAGTAGAATCTACTCTGGTTAAGTTCTGGGTTATCTCTTTTTAAGAAAAATATTAATAAATTGGAATTCACCTAGAGGAAGGTGACTAGGATCAGGAAAGGATTATAAAAATAAGGATTAGTTGATATTTAGCATCAAGAAGAAGAAGATTGGGGCTGGAGAGATAATTATGGATGGGCTATCATGGGACAGAAGGATTAGGTTTTTTTCTGTTTTGCTTTAGAGAGCAAACAAAGAGTAATGGAAGCAAATTTCCAAAAAGCTGGTCTTGGTTTGCTTTAACAAACATTTTTTTAACCAGCAGGGCTGCCCTTAAATTAAATGGAACTGCCTTGGAGAGCACTGAGTTTCCCATCCCTGAGGATCACTAATGATAATAATGATGGTGACAGTAATGGCTGAGCAAAGGCTGGATAACAACATGTTGGGGATATTGATGAGAGGACTTCAGGCATGGGTTGGTCTGAGATTCCTCCAAGTCTGTAATGTACCAGATTTTCATGGGATATGCAGCCAAGATAGACCACCCAGGAAACCACGTCCGCATCACTGTGCTGCTTTGCTCTAATAATGGCTTACTGGGCTCTCTTGCTCTCCTTCCTTCCAGCACACTCATCTGCACAGCCATAATGTAATGATCCTCTTAGAAAAGGATGGCACAAGTCTGGGCTCTTCTTTTATGTTTTGCTTACAGGAGCTGCACTCAACTGAATCAATGCAGATCTGTAATCATCAAAACAATTTGGTACTGGATAACAAACAGAGTGGTTGATCAATGAACAGAGTAGGTATATAACAGATAGAAGCAAATGAACACAGTAATATAATGTTTGATAAATCCAAAGATCACAGCTATTGGGATAATAACTCTTTCTTTGATTAAAACTGCTGGGAAAACTGAAAAGTAGTCTTGTAGAAACTGGGCATAGACCAATATATAACACCATATACCAAGATAACTTCCAAATGGATACATGATTTAGACCTAGGTAATATGCATTGGCAAATTAGCTAAGCACGGAAGAAATTACGTGTGAGATCTATGGATAGAGGAAGAGTTCATGATTAAAGAAGAGATAGAAAAGCTGATGGGAGGTAAAATGAATAATTTTGACCACATAAAGTATGAAAGTACAAAACCAATGCATCTAAAATTAGAAAACAAGCAAGGTATTGTTAAAAAAGGCTTTGTAGAAAATTTCTCTGATAAGAGTTTTATTTATCAAATATAGGGAACTTGGACAAATTGTAAGAATAAGAGTAATTACTCAATTGATAAATGGTCAAGGGATATGCACAAGCAGTTTTCAGAGGAAGAAATTAAAGCTAGCAATATAAAGATATAAAAATTATCTAAATCAATGAAAACAACTGTGAGGTATCACCTCATACCCATTAGACCGAAGATGACAGAACAAGAAAATGACAAATGTTGGAGGAAATGTGGGAGAATAGGTCCACTAAGGCAGGTGAAACTATGAACTAATGAAATCATTCTGGAAAACAATTTGGAACTACGCCCCAAATGCTATTAAACTCTGCATGCCCTTTGACCAGTGGTGGGATTCAGATAAATTAACAACTGGTTCTCTGCTCTAATGACTGTTGAGTAATTGTTGGCCAATGTGTATGAATGTGTGTGTATGTGTGTGTGTGTGTGTGTGTATGAGAATATGTATAGTCTGTGAGTGTGTGTCAGCTTGTGTATGTGTGAGAGTGTGTGTGTGAATGTGTATGAGTGTGTAAGTGAACATATGTGAATGCATATGAGTCTGTGACTGTGTGTGGATGTGTATTTGTGAGTGTGTATGAATGTGTATAAGTGTGTGAGTGAATGTTAGTGAATGTGTGTGAGTGAATGTTGGCGAATGTGTGTGTGTTTGTGTGTGTGTGAGTGTGTTTGTGATAAGGCACTGGACCAGCTCAGAAAAATGGTCTTATGTTGGGTTGTATACATGGAGTTGTTGTACCCCTGGAGTCGCAGCCCGACTTCTCCCAGGAGTCAGCCAACACCATCCTGAGACCTGGAGACATCGGGATTAAGGTGAGCTCAGGGCCAGGGAAAAAGTCGGAGTTTCTCTCAAACAGCTTTAGTTACACTAAAAGGCCAAGTCTGAGGCACCAAGGACAATCTGACTTTTTAGCACATCTCCCTCCACCCCCCTCCTCCTGTCCCCCACAAAACACTCTCTCTGAGCCTTTGGCATCCCTGATTTCCATGACACAATGGTCCCTCAGTCACCAGGATCAGTTGGGACCAGTTCTGGTCAGGGCTCAGGCCCAGGGAGAAAGAGGCAGGCTGATTACAAGAAGGGAGAGGGTGCTGGCAGAGGGAGTGGAGTCGGTAAAGGCCGGGCCAGGTGTGTAAAGGCCAGAGGGTGATGATGGTCAGGGGTGGTGGTGGGGGAGGGGGAAAGAGGTGGCACAGCGGAGGCTATATGTTGAGTGGCTTCCACCATCAGCGCCTTCTGCCTCCTCACGCTAGGTACAGTAGAAGTGGCAAACAGGCAGGAGGCAGAAGGCCCTGGGAGGAAGCCCAAAGTAACTGCTTGCTTTTTCTCGCCTCTACACTAAGAGATGTGGTCCCAGCCCTCTAGCTTTGCTGTTGGCTCCTGGAGGCATGGCTTGGCAGGTAATTCATTCACAAGCATATAGAGAGGGAAGGAGCAGGGGAGGGGGGGTAGTTTAAGCCCGAAGCCTCTGCTGCTGCTGCTATCACCCCCCTGTGCTGCCCCCACCCCACCCCAGTGGCAGCAGCTTCTGCTGGGGGTGTAGCCAGCCCTGCCATCCTGGGACTGGCTCTCCCCTTCCCTTCCTCCTTCCATCTCATGCTGGCACCTCATTACTGCATTCTTGCTTTCCCTTGTGCCTCCATCCCAGACCCCAAACCTGGGCCAGGACACAGCACTGCCTTTGGGGTGGGGGTGGGGAATACATATATTTGTGATTTTCACATTAGGTGGCTGCCCAGGCACCCACCTTAGAGAGAACCCTGATTACAAGTGCCATTTTAACAACCATTCGCTGAACTAAACATAAAATTTGGTGAACTGGCTGAATCCCACCACTGCCTTTGACACAGAAATACTGCTACTAGGTCTCTATGCCAAAGAGATGAGAGAAAAAGGAAAAGGATCCGTATGTAGAAAAATATTTATAGCAGCTTTTTTTGTGGTGGCAAAAAAATGGAAATCGAAGGGATGTCCATCAATTGGGGAATGACTGAACAATTTATGGTATATAAATGTGATGGAACACTTGTGCTCCAAGAAATAATGAAGGAGAAGGTTCCAGAAAGACCTGGGAAGGCTTGTATGAACTGATACAAAGTGAGGAGAACAATTTACACAGTAATAGTAATATTGTAAAGACAATCAACTGTGAAAGAATTAGTAACTCTGATCCACCACAGTTCCAAATGACCCATGGTGAAAAAATGCTCTCCACCTCCAGACAGAGACCCAAAGGACTCAGAGTGCACATTGAAGTATATTTTTTCCCTCTCTCTTTTTTCCCCTTCCTCCTCCTGCCCCCAACATGGCTGATGTGGAAATTTGGCTTGTGTGACTTCATATTTGTAATGGTTTTGTATTTTTTGCCTTTTCAATGGGTGAGGGATGAGGTGGGGTGGGGAGAGAATCTGAAACTGAAAATAAAAATAGAATTTAAAAAAATGCTAGATGGCTTATGAATGTTTCACTTACCGTTGTCTCACAACTTAATTTGGGATTGGGGTCTCATAATGTGTTTCACGTACATTATCCCATAAGGTCATTTACAATAAACCTATGAAGTACACATTTTTGTAGGTGAGAATACTGAGGGTAAGAGAATTTAAATGACTCATGCAAGGGCACATAGATAATAAATAAACAGAAGAATTGTGAATTAAACCCAGATCGTCCGATTTCAAGTTCAATTACACTACATCAGGCCTGCCCAACATATGGCCTGTGGGTCACTTGCAGGCCCACTGCAGGATTTCAGGCAGCCTGGGAAAAATGTAGATGGTGTAGAGGAAAGTAAAGATGCAACGAGTGTTTTGTCCATGCCCCGCTTAACAGGTCTCCCACTAGTCCCTATCGTGCCCATCATGTAACCTCGTGGGTGGGTTACCACTGCACACTCTTTCCTGTTTGTCACATGACCTGCTGCAACCAACCATCCTCAATCTGTTGCTAGTTTAAGAGGAGCCAGAGACGTATCTTTTCACTGTGTTTTCTATTGTTATTGAACAGGGACAAAGTGAGTGCAACTACCCACCACTGCGGCTATGTGATGAGTGGCAACAACTTGAGGGCTTCTTCCCCTCCTTCACTGCACGGTTATTGCCCTCCAAGTTACATGAGTGTCTGGTGCTCTCTCCAAGGTCAGACGCTCAGTTCAGTATTTCTTTGTCTGTGAGTAGTTGCTGTGAAGATTTTTTTTGGTTCTAACGTTAAAGTTTTTGGGGTGACTTTGTAAAATGGGTGAAAAAAAAGAAACAGAAGATTGAATCAGAACATAGAGTGTGGAGTGGACAAATAGATACTTGTTTACTTATATGAGAGACAAAATATTGTGCTTTGTTTGTCAAGAAGTAATAGTCATTCCTAAGGAATATAATCTTCATCGCCATTTCGATTCAAAACATCCTGACTTAAGCAAATTGGACACCAATGAAATACAAATTAAAGTGTCCAAACTATTGAAAAATCTCAGTGGGGAACAACGGTTTTTCAAGAAAGTAAACTCAGAAAATGAGGTGGCTACTAAGGTTAGTTTTCAGATTTCTAAAGAAATCAATTTCAAACATGATTCCAGAGTACAATAAACTGATTACTGACAAGAAGCATAATCTATCCCATTAATTAAACAGTAAGAAAATCTGAAAAATGTATTAAAACTTGCACCACTGAGCAAAGTAATTTTTATCATTAATGTGATTTCATGACAAAATCTTAATAAATGTAATTAATTGATATTAATTGAAATTTCCCTTTCTAAAAATAAAAATAGTTAAGTTATTAATTATACTTTTACTTGGAAAATGGGTTGCTAAAAACCTATTTGTAGTCCCTTTTAATTTTGATCCCTACCTACTGCCAACTTGTGTAGGTCTGCACTAGATGATGCATTCTTTGTCTGTGGCAACCCATGAAACAAAGAAAAATGCAAAATGACTTGGTTCAGTGAGATTCCCTTTTCATTTGTTCAATAAGTGTTGGAAAAAAAGAGCAGATGATTCTATTAGTCAAGTTCTTAGACTTTCTATAAAGATTTTTTGAAGGTCAGATGATTCTATTTTTTTCTTGGAGGCAACTGGGGTTAAATGACTTGCCTAGGGTCACACAGCTAGTAAGTATCTGAGGCTGGATTTGAACTGAAGTCCTGATTCTGATGGGGGTGTGTGTGGGGAAGCAATGCTCTATTCACTGTGCCACCTAGCTGATGATTCTATTAATCACAGAGTTCTTAAACTTCCTATAATTTTTTTTAAAGCGTCCTTTATTTTTACACCCCTTAACGTTAATCCTCTTACCTTCTCCTTATCCACCTTGGTATTAGAGGAAAACCTTTAAGCAAAATGAACAGACAAAATAACTGCATCTGACTGTGTATAGCCTATTCCATATTCATGAGAAACCCTCTCCACCCCTCATCCTCCAAGATCATATAAAAATTAATTTGCCTGCTGCTCTCCATGTGTGAGATCTTTGTCCAACAATCAGTGAATTGACACAATGCTGGAAGAACTGAAGCATTATCGATATCCCCATTCATTCTACAAAGGAAATCAGAAGATCCGAGGAAGTTGTAACTAAATAGGAGAATCACTCACAAGATCATAGCTATAGTGGCAGAAGGGACCTCAGATGTCATTTAGCCTAGAGCCCCTCATTTTATAGATGAGGCAACGGGCCTAGAAAATGGCTGAGATGACTTGGCCATGGTCATAGACATAACAAGTGATAGAGCCAGGATTTGAACCCAGGTTCTTTTACTCTAGCTACAATGCTCTTTTCTTTGTACCACACTGCCCCTCCCAAGCTGGTTGTACTTTGGAAGAAGTCCTGAAGGAATAAAAAATAAAGAGGGTATTGAAAAGAGAAGCGCATGACCAAATTGAGGTGATCTCCCATGACCCACATGCTATTATCTTAATTAATAATCTTAATAATAATATTCTTAGTCCTAGGTAGAGAGATGCCATAGTTCAGACCACAGCTTAAGTAGTTAATTGGAGAATACCTCCATTTAGCTTAGAAACTCCCCTGATTCACCTCCTTTAGACTACTACCGAGGTACTGATTTTTCAAGACATCTGGAAAGAATGGAAGATGTCAAATGAAGAAAAATAATGGATATTAACCAAAAAATGGTAATCAGAGATAGCAGTAGTTACTCCCCTATGTGTCTACTTTTTCATCTCTACAAAATATTTGGTAGGAAAATCAGATCTATGCTGACCAAGGTTATCAATGAAAATACAAGAAACACATTAGTGAGCAGGGGGCCAATCCATAGCGTTACTGGAGTTAAAACTGGAAGGCACTTAGGGTTAGGGTTTCTCCCCAGGCAAGTCTTATAGCTTAAGTTGTTAGAGAAGGAGCTTTTTCACACAGTGTTAGAAGGGCACTGAATGGTCCCAGCTGACCTAATATTCTTCTCACCTGTAAGCCATGACCCTAATGTCTCCTCTAACATGGTCTGAAAAACCCACCATTAGCTCAAAGGAGTTTGCTGTTTAGACAATAGTTGCAGGTATGGAGGACTGGGAAGGATATTGGAGGGGGAGTTGGAGACCTGAGTTAGAGTTCTGGCCTTCTCGCTGATTCTGTATTTGATTTTGGGCAAGTCATTACCTCTTTATAGGTCTCAGTTTCTCCATTTATACAATAAGAAGGTCAGATTAAATGATCTCTATGGCCCTTCTATCTCTAGCATTCCATGATAATACAAATGACAATAGAATCAGGGACATTCTCTCTGGAAGGTCATTATTAAAGGTCACAAATTTCCTGGGTAGGAAAGGATGTGGCTGCTGGGTCTCTTCTTGCTCTCTTCCATCCCTAAAAATGAGTTTATCAGGTTTGTCGTTGTTGGTCTGCAAGGTGTAGGATGACTTGCTCTTGAGGAAGAGTACTCACTCATGTAAGAGGAGGATGATCATGCTTTGAGAAGGAGGGCAGGTCCTAGACAATTGTAATGGAAGAGAAGGGTTGAGCCAAGGGGAGAGGCCCTCAAGGCACACGTGGGTAGTTCAGGATACACTCAGACATCCCCTTGCTATGGTTGAGACTCAACATGGTCGCTGGGATGCTGCTCTACCCCCAACTTGGGGTAGTTCTGCAATTTGCAGTAGAGGGAGGGCTCTTTAATTGGGCCTGGCCAGCTAACCTTGCCTGGATATTGGACACGGGCATGCTGACTGGAGACTGGTACCCAGTTTACTATGCATTTCATGCTTGAGGTCATGGCTGCAAAGCTCCTCTCTGATTAGTAGACCCACTGCCAAGGTCTGAACCTCACCTCCCCCATTGTATCATAAGGGACCTCAAACCTTATTTGGGCATTTGGATGGTGGTGACAGGGTAATGTTAGTGGCTGCTTCGGATCTGAAGGAAGAAGCCAACTTGGGCCTGGTCTAGAGATGTGGCTCTTTAGCTAAGAAGCAAAGCCCCCTGGGAATAATATCTAAATGTGACTGCTTGTTGGGTTCATGGCATCCTTTTACTTCCTCTGTTCTCCTCCTCTTGACCCCATGGACCATAGCAGGACTGTCCATGGGGTTTTCTGGGTAAAGATACTAGAGTGGTTTGCCATTTCTTTCTACAGTAGATCATCTTTGGTCAGAACTCTCCACCATGACCTGTCTTTCTTGGGTAATCCTGCATAGCATCGCTCACAGTTTGAGCTATGCAAGCCCTTCTGCCATGACAAGACAGTGATTTGAGAGGGGAAGCTGGGCAGGGGAGGCTAAATTGAGATATGGAAGCTGGGGATTGCCCAGGACTGCCTGGGAGTGCACAGGGTGGTCCACGATCATCTGCAACTAGTAACTAACCACGATCGCGAATGATTTCCTGTGATGACATATGACTGCCAATTATCAACCCTCATTTCCTGTGACTGCCTTTAATTCCTTGTGACTACCTACAATGGATGGTCTGTCACTGCCTTGAATCTACCACTCGACTCTCATTGCCTGCAACTGCCTCTGACCTCCTGTAACTCCCTCTGATTACATGGCTGCCCTCAACCACTTATGAGTACCCATGACAGACTGTGACTATCCTGGACAGCTCATGTCTAACCCTAATTACCCATGACAGCTTATGATGGCCAGCTGGGGGTAAGAATAATCTTCTGGCTCATTTGTCTCTGTAGGTTCTCAGTTGTTTCTTGTCTGGTCCCTGACTTGTTTTCCCTCCTGCTGACTTCGGCCTGCCCCATCTCCTTCCACCCTTAAGGCATCTGTCACTGTCTCGGAGCCCTTGCTTAGGCTCAGTGCCCATCGAGGGCTGTTCTTGCTGGCGGTCAAGTTTTGTAAAGCTTCGAATCCCCAGGGGAGATGGGGACAGCTGGGAGTCATCTGGCTGACCTGGTTTCATAGAAGATGTGTTTACCTTCCGCATGATAAGAGAAGAACAGAAGAATCTTCTTTTCTCTTTATTCCCTTTATAAAAACAAAACGATTCCTCTCTTTAAACACAACTCATTTTTCTACAACATCTTTATATCCCAGATTCTTAAACAACAGGGATCTAGGTGCTTTGGAAGGAGTCTTTGATTTTGAGCCAGGAGACCTGAGCACTGATCTCAGTTCTGCCAATGACTTTCTGTTTGACCTTCCTTTTTTCAAAACTTAGTTTGTCCTTGTTTAAAATGGGTATAATCATATCTGCCATAATTCCTCCTCAGGGCTGTTTTGAAGACCAAATGATAGGACGTATGTAAATAACTTTGTCAGACATAAAATTATATGTGAATTTGAGCTATTTGTGGTATCTTTTCAAGGTTTAGGCTTCCCAAAGTGCTTTTCTATCCATCTTCTCCAATTCTCACGACAGTCATGTGAGGGACAGAGCAGGGACTAATAACTCAGGCATTCAGCATTTGAGAATGTCAGAAAATTAGAGCTTGAAGGGACCATGTTAGAGATCATCTAGGAAAACGCTCTCATCTTAGATGGAGACACTGAGGCCCACAGATGGCAACTGACATGCTCCAAATTACACAGGTGTGCTAGAACTGGAACTCAGACTCAGGTTTTCTGACCCTTCTTTGACATTTCACACATAAAGAAATGGTGGTCTAGAAAGATTTAGCCCCTCACTCAAGGTGACAAAGTAAGTCCAGGGCAAAGGTGGAATTTGAACCCAGGTGTGTCAAACTCCTGAGCAGGCATCTTTCTACCAAGCCATATTCCACCACAAATACAGGATTTTAGGTTTGTTTCTCAGTCTACCCTGTTGGCAAGGTCATGAGTTGATAGGGCTTAGAGAGGAAAGGGAGAGTTGTAAATAGAATGCTAGATTTGGAGTCTGGAAGACCTGGTTTTAATTCGGCCTCAAACACTATCAGTGGAACCCAGGGCAAGTCACTTAATCTCATTCAATCTCACGTTCCTCATCTGTAAAATGGAGTTGGGCTAAGGAGTGAGCATGGGGCCATAGCATGAATGCTGGTAGAGACTCTGAGAAACAGGGCTCACTCACCGTTCTGGCAGTTATAGTAACCTTTGTGTTCTTGGGGAAGTTGCTTGGAAAAACTTAGAAAATAATAGCCAAAGGTCTAGGCTCTTTTTAAATGTGTGTATACACACACGTGTGTGTGTGTGTGTGTTTGTGTGTGTGTGTGTGTGTGTGTGTGGTGGGAGGGCAGCAAGGAAAGAGAGAGATGGATGCCTCTATAGGGAGAAGTTGCCATTTTTCAACTCCCCCTAAGGCTTGAATTTGACATGGTTTCTTGGTGGCTTAAGAACAAAAACCTAGTGCATGAAGAGGCTGGGACTCCTCAGATTTGAACCATGTTTCTTGACCTGGTGTGCAACCATGGCAAATGGGAGGGCAATCAGGGGTGGTACCCAATGGAATCAATACTGTATTCTTGCTGAATGCCCTTTCTATGCTACTGTTATGTAACACTCGTTTTGTTAAATGGCAGGTGGTCTATGAGTGTTTCATTTCTTTTGCCCCATGGTTTAATTCACTTACCTTCAGGATTGTGGTACCAAAGTGTTTCACACATGTTATCTCATATGATCATTGATGCAAACCTATGAGGTATGTAGCCTATTATCATTCTCCTCATCTTTGTAAAGGAGTCATGGAAGCTCAAAGAGTTTAAAAAACAAATCTCAGCTCACACAGATGGTAAGTGGAACACATGACTGTTGATCCAGGCACCCTGAGAGAATAGGAAATAGCTCAGGAGGTGTCATCTTCACCCACAAATTATCTTCTATTTTGTATACATTTATATCTACTTGCCTACATGCTGTCTCCCTCAGAACTTCCTCACTTTCATCTTTGAGTTTCTAGTACCTAGCACAGTACCTGGCACTTAGTAGCATCTAATAAATGACTGATGATCGATACTTACATTTGCATACAAGGTTTGTGTGTGTGTGCGTGTGTGTGCATGTGCGTGGATGTGTGTGTGTGTGTGTGTGTGTGTGTGACTTCTGACTTCATTATCAGAGAAAACAACCATTTGGTGCATTTCACTACCTCTGGTAGTATACTAACCTTTTTGTTAGTGGATAGAGATCTGATATTTTAAGAAACAATTAAATTAATGTTTGTAGGTTATGTAAAAACTGTGATTCCTAGTACCCTCTCCCTCATTTTCTGCCATTCTGCAGAACGCAGAAGGGAGTCACACACGGCTAAAGACTATTTCATTTAAAAATGTTTTTCATGGGTTTCCATGGCCCAAGAATTCATTATCTTGTGGCCAACCCGCTGTGCCTTTCCACTTAGCTAGGCAGGTCACCAGCTGGAGTGTCTGTTGCCTTGACTACATTGGAAGCCTTCCCGGCTTGGTAGAAACCATGAGAGCTTTCACAGCTGACATTATCTTCAAGAACTAAGTCATGTCGGTTAACAATTATTTATTAAGTGCTTACTATGTGCCAGGCTCTGTGCTAAGCACTGGGGATGCAAAGAAAGGGAAAACCATAGTCTCTCCTCTCAAGGATCTCACATTTTCACAGAGCAGAACATATCCTTTGAATAACTGCCAAAGTAATCTTCCTAAAACATAGCTCCAACCATATTACTCCTTTGTAAAAAGCCTTTGGTAGCTCTTAATTAACCACGGGATAAAACAAACACCTGTTAAATCGGCATTTGAAGCTCTCTCTAATCTTACTCTAACCTATCTTTCCTGACAACTCACCCACCTCCACCTTCACGCATTGTATATTTCAGACAAAAATGGCATACACCTTTCCTACGGAATGTTAGCAGACATTGTCTGGCTGGCTTCCACTTTGGTGCGGCCCCAAAGGCTTCCCTCCCATGACCAAAATTAAAGCCTTCCTCATCTTTTCCTGTTGAGATACTCATCTTTTTTTGAAGTCCAGCTCAGGGGCTGCCTCTTCCTAATCCCCCCTTAGCCAAACTTCTCCCCTCTTCAAATTTTCCTAGAGCACTTTGTCTATGTCTCATTCTTGCTGTTATAACTCATATATATATTTATATATATTTGTATATATGTATACACACACATACATACATATATGTATATTTATAAAATGACTTACAATTTGTATCTGCTTCTACCCTCCGCCATTAGAATATAACCTTCTTAAGGGAAGGGACTATGTTCACCAGAACTTAGCACAGTGTCATACATTTTATTTTGTCCAGATGTGATTTCATAGGTGAAATTTCATTGTAGAAAGCTCTTTCACACTGCTGACCAGCAACACATCTGTAACTTATAGTCTTGAGAAGTCTTAGGGCATGGGAGATTATGTTACTTGCCTATGGTCACACAGCTAATATGTATCAGGGATAGGAATTGAAGTCAGGTCTTTTTGGCTCCAAGGCCATCTCTCTATCTACCATACCCTGGCTGCCCTTCACCTTGCCTGTAGTAATCACTTCATGTTTATTGAATGGGATTAAGTTGAACTGGAGAAAGGTGAAAAATTTGGAAAACAGAGTGGAATTTATTTGTGGATAAACAAATGAAACTTTCTTTAACGATTGAGAGTATTGTGCCTAAGATCCAATGTTCTCTGACAAAAATTGTAGTAATACAAATTCAATTTGTGATTAGTCGAACAGCAGTTTAACCTGGCAGTGTGTGGGCTTCCAAGAAGTCTAGAGGAGTGTGTGTGTGTGTGTGTGTGTGTGTGTGTGTGTATGTGTGTGCATGTGCGCATGTGCATGCATGGGTGTGTGTGTATGTGTGAGTGGGTATAACTATACATGTGTATTAAAAAGAGATACTTGGGATTCTTAATGGACTGACCACAAGCTTGATAAGAGTCAACAGGATGACATGGTAAACAAAATAGCAAATGCAATTATAGGTTTCATTAAAAGAGTCCAGAACAGACTCATTGAAAGAGTCCAGAATGAAGGAGGCAATGGTCTGGCTGACTTCTGCCATGGTAAGCACACAGCTGGTATTAACTTCAGTGTGCCATGTATTAGGAAAGACACTGAAAAGTTGGAGTATGTTGAGAGGAGAATGATCCAAATGATGAGGATTGAAGACTACCCTATATGAGGATGTGTTGACAGATCTGGGGATATCTAGCTTAGAGAAGAGAAAGCTCAGCAGATACTCAGGTCACTACATTCAATGACCTGAAGGGGTATCGTGGGAGAGACTTATTCTGTTTGGCCCAGAGCGCAGAATCAGGAGCAATGGGTGAAAGTCAAGGAGAGGCAGATTTTTTAGCACAATAGAAGGAAAAAGTCCCTAGATTAGAATTGACCAAAAGTGGAGGGGTTTGCCTCTGAATGTAATGAGATCTTCATCAATAGAAATGCTCAGGTGGAGGCTAGATGATCTCTTGTGGGACGCGTTGTAGAAGGTATTCCTCCAGGTAACTACAAGTTGAACCTGATGTTCTCTGAGATCATTTCCAGCTCTGAACTTCTCTCTCTGTCTCTCTCTATCTCCCTCTGTCTCTATCTCTGTCTCTGTCTCTCTCTCTGTGTGCATGCATGTGTATTGTAGTAGTGATAGTGGGAAATTCTCATAACTGGCCCTGGAGAACCCTTTAGAACATGGGTCTTGGTGCTTGGAGGTTTCTCAGCAGATCCACTGTTTGTTTCTCCTTGAATTTGAATATGCTGCTCGGAAGCCCTCAGCCTCCTGGGACTTAGGACCAGAATGCCCCATATTCCAGGCTCAGACACCATTCATTGCCTTGGAGGGTGTAGGGCTGTAGAAGTCATGTAGAAGTCACTTTCCCAAATAGCAACTGAAGATGTTCCTCAAACTGGTAAAGGCAGAAGAATGGCATCTGTACAAATGCTGGGACTCTGTGGAAGCTCCTGTCATTGTCTCCCAAACCACTTCCAGAAGGTCATAGCCACATGTCTTACCCGGAGGAGGAAGAGGAGGAGCCAGGCTCGGAATTCCTCCAGGGCTTTGGAACCCAGCCTGGCCTGACCACAATAGAGACTCAGGGCTAGGCCAAGCAGGATAAAAAGGCAGAGGCACAGGAAGAGAGGGCATCCAGATGACCACCTGTCCGGGGCTGCAAGTACAGTAGGAGGAGACAGCAACAGAACAGAGTTAGTGTTGGTTCATTGGTGGGCATCCCCTCACCATGCTTGGGGTCAAGCAGGATGAAAACAGAACTTGGAAACTGAGGCCCAAAGTTTTCTCTGGGTATGGTCCTACCTTTCTTCTCACCCCAAATCCTGCAATATGCTCATAGAAATTGTTTTTTTTTTCAAAATAGAGCCTTACTCAAAAATCCTTGACCTCATTAGAAGTCTCCAAGTATAGGCTTGTGTCCACTTGTCAGATGTATTACAGTGAGGATTCTCTTTCTGGTATTGGTTAGATTTGATGGTCCCTGAAGCCTCTTGTAACAGGAAATTCTGTGATGCTATGGTCTATGACCCTGACTCACCCTAAAGGGAACTTATACTCTAATTAGAGGAGATGGGACATGGACAGAAATAATGATGATATGAGGAAGAATGTGTGAAGGTGTGGTCGATTGAGTCAATCCATCACATCAACCCCTCTTAAAGTAACCAACAAAATGCTATGCCCTGATAGCTTTGTCCAGAGAGAGAAATCAATCAATAAATCATAGGCATGAACAAGGCATAGACATTTCTATTAAATCAATAAATCAAAGTGTGAGAAGTCCTTCATCAATTTAGGAGACCTTGAAAGCCATTAGATAAAAGGGAGTGAGTTGCAACAAGAAGTATATTGATATTAGCTGAGAAGATGTTGTCATGCCCTGGAGGCTGTTTATAAAATAGGAAGTCAGTTCAGAAATGGGGACACAAAATTCTGGCAGCCTCCACAAGGAGCCCAGCGGAAAAGCTATATACCATGCTAAAAGGGAACTTCATGAACACTCCTACTAAAGGGAGAAAAGGACCTCCAGGAACTAGAAGCTGTTAGTTACCACTTTGTTATTTATGCATTCTAAGCATGCACCCACTTTCCCCTGGATTCTCTGTGCAGTTGTGGGAGAGCGTGTCACAGACTGAGGAGATTAGGAGCAGCTTTGCTGATTTGATAGTCTGAGTTGGGACTGAGAAAATTGCTCCTGAGTATGTGCTTCAAAAAGCAAAGGAGAGCCAGACAAAGTGGAATGAGAAATCTGCGTGCTCACACAGGTTTTGTGTGTTTGGGGTGGGATAGGGTTGGTGAGTGTTAGGAAAGCTTTTTAGAGGAAGGGCATCTGAGTTGGCTTTTGAAGGAAGGGAGGGAATTCAACAGATGTAGATGGGGGGGCGGTCTATGGAGTTCTGGACCCAATCCTGGAGAGGCAGGGGCAAACACAAGTGGTAGTGAAACATACCCCGGAGAGGAAAACTGCATGGCCAAGTAGTGGGAGTTCCTGGGCCCAGTTCAAAGGAGAAGGGGAGTCCCTGGTCAATGTCAGCCTCTTGGAGAGAGAAGAGAATCAAATATGTGGCTCCACAATTTGAAGAGTGGCAAGAAAATATATAATCCATGACAGTAGAGAGGAAGAGACTGTGGTTCTGTAAGTTTTTTGGACACTGTAAGTCTCTAGAAACCCCAAGTACACTTCTCTTCTGGAGGAGTACAAGCCTATAGGTTGGACGTTTTATAGGTCTCTGTGGCAAAAGTAAAATTCCAGAGAATGCTCTGGGGCTGTTTTCCAAGCAATCTCAAATCATCTCTAATGCACAGTGACTGGCATACATTAGGTGCTCAATAAATGCTTGGCGAATTAAGTTCCTTACCCTGTGAAGGCCAAACTACAAGGTGGTACTAAGAGTAGGGGTAAGGGTGGGGTGACTGCAGAGGCCTCAGTGAAAGGTGGAATTTATCAGAAAAAGAGGAGAATTGTATTTGCTATTATGGGCTACTGTGAGTTATACTTTTTTTTTACCCAATATGCACATTATCTTGAGTGCTTGCTTGCATAGCACTGGGTGTCCTTTAATTAACACCTTTGGAGACCTAGACACAGAGCTGTATTTCGAGATGTTTTCCAGGGAATTGCTAGGTGACTTAGTGGACAGAACACTGGGCCTGGAGTTGGGGAGATAGTTCAAATCCAGTCTCAGACACTTTCTAGCTGTGTGATCCTGAACAAATCACTTAACCTCTGTTTACTACCTTTATCCTCTGGAGAAGGAAATGGCAAACCACTCTAGTATCTTTGCCAAGAAAACCTCATGGACAGCTTTGGTGTGCTGTGGTTCAGAGAGTCATGAAGAGTTGGACATGACCGAACAACACTACCACCAGGGAACTCTGGGTGGGGGCAGCCAAAGAAAGGGATATTTTTGGAACTCCCTCCAAGCTTGAACTTGGTCTTGTATCCCTAACACCTAATAAAGGGTTTAGCAATTTGCAGTTGTTTAATAAATGTTTGCAGAATTGAATGAAACGGTGGATTTTGGTCTGAGGTCAGGAAAACTGCCTCACAATGAGACCCACCTGAAAGTGAATTGGGCTTCATGCAGAGCCTGGACAACCACTTATGAGGGATGTCGTAGAGGGCTTGCCTGCATAGGTTTAGGCTGGTTGTTGTTGTTGTGTTTGTCTTTCGTTCTTGAAGAGGACCATGACGTCAGGGAAATGATGACATGACTTGCAGTTGACTTTGATTTGAGTGAGGGAGGGCTGTGCAAAGTCACCAGCCTCACTTTCTTCTTCAGAGCCATCTGGGTCCAGTGGCCTGATATTCACCAGGAGGCCCAGGATGCAGTGGGAGACCCTGGCCCTTTAAGGCTAAGGTCCTTTCACTTAGAGTGAGGTAATGCCTATTCAGTGAATAGGCCTCTTTAAGAAGTTGGTTTAGGCTGGACTAAGAAGGCAAGGGCAGCTAGGTGGTACAGCAGATAGAGCGCTGGGTCTTGGAATCAGGAAGACCCAAGTCTAACTCTGACCTCAGATGCTTACTAGCTGTGTGATCCTGGACAAAGCACTGAACCTCTGTTTGCCTCAGTTTCCTCATTTGTAAGATGAGGATAATAATAGCACCTACCTCGCATGGTTGTTACAAGGATGAAATGAGATGCCATCTGTAAAGTGCCTGGCACGGAGTATATTCTATATAAATACCCATTCCCTACCCTTCCGCCGCTGAGTTCTCTGAGATTCTATTCTGTGCTATTTTTTCTGAGCTACAATTTGTCTTGTTCCAAGGATTACTGTGGGTAAAGCTTGTCTTCCCATTCACTGGAAGTATGAGGGCACAGCCTGTGTCTTGATGAGTAGAAAAAATTCAATTACTGTCTCTGCTACTTCTTGTGTGACCTTGAGTTTGACCTTGACTTTTCTACTCTAGACCTCATCTAGAAAGCAAGGGGATTGGATGAGATGGTCTCTGAGCTTCCTTCTTCTAGAATCCCTAAAATTCTCTCCTCTTTCTCTCCTATCTCCCACAGTACCTGGTATGGATCTGAGTGAGGATGACCTGGTAAGGTGGGAAGGTGGGGGAAGCCCTTTCCTGGGCCCTTGGTCTCCTGTGCAGTGTGGGAACAAGGAGCAGGGCGGAATGGGGCAAGATTTCCTCTGACCTTCTTCTCCAAACACAGTCTGGGTTCATTATCTCTGGGGAGCAGGGAGTTTCTCTTCAGAGCTGGCTCCAGGACAAAGCCAGTCAGGCAGGGAATAGCATTAGGTAGGAACTCAGCACTTACCTATGATGGTGTCAACGCAGGAGATGTCTAGGAATTGAAACAGAAGACAAGAGTGTTAACACATGTCCTATAACTGGGGAAAGGTGGGATGGGGCTGTAGTATATTGGAGGTAAAACAAACACTTGATATGGAGAGAAACTGAATTGGCCTCCCAATTCTGTGACTTTTCATGACCTTAAGAAGGTCCCTCTCTGATCATCCCCTTCTTTATATGAAAGATGAGGGAGCTGGGCTAGATGATTTCTTACATCTCTTTATTCCTAGATCCCATAATTCTAATAATAACCACTCTTGGAGCACTTTGGTGCTTACAAAAAAGCATACTTTTCTCACAATGGCCTTGTGAGGTAGGGATTGCAAATGTTGGTCCTCTTTTACAGGTGAGGAAACTAAGGGTCATAGATGTGAGGTGACTACCCCAAGGTCACACAGCTGACGAGTGTCAGAGCTGGCTGGAACTCAAATCCCAATTGTCTCCAAGATAAGAGGTCATTCCACCATACTAGACAGCATTAGAATGGCAACATTAAAAATGCAATACAATAACCATCTATTAAGCACCTGCTCTATACATAAGACTGTGCTCAGGGCTGGGGAGATGTAAAGTTTAGGTCAGACACAGTTCCTGCCTTCATAGCTTAGAGTCTAGGAAGGAGATAGGACACAATCAAAAATAATGACGGTAAGAACTCACATATAACATTTGACGGTGTTTTCCTCACAAAAAAACTTGTGAGGTGGATAATGTAGCAGTACTAGCCCCATTTTAAATGTAACCAGGAGTTCAGTGTGACACGTGTGTAAATCTTTCCTTCCTGACTCCAGCCGGCCACATAGGGTAGGGATGTAACTAGGGAAAATGTGAAAAAAGGGAGTCCAACCCTTGTCATTTAGAGGTCAGGTTTCTGCTTCAGGAAACTCAATCTGAACTGAGTCTGAAGAAGTGAATAGATCCAGGGAGAGGGGCACGTGCCTCCAGCTCTGCGGGCCCAGTGGTGGTTAGTAACACAGATGAAGATGAAGGAAACTAGCCTCTGAGGGGTCAAATGATTGGTCCATGATCACACATCAGACCCAGGTCTCCTCCTTCCAAGTACAATCCTCTTTTCACGGTAACAAGAATAACAGATGGCATTTATCTTGATGACTGCTATGTGACAGGCACTGTGCTTAGAGATTTACAATTATTATTTCATTGGAGCCCATAGTAACCCTAGGAGGTAGCTGCTATTATTATCTCTATTTTACAGATGAGGAAACTGAGGCAAACAGGACCACACACCTTCTAAGAGGCTGAGGCCAGATTTAAACTCAGGTCTCCTTGACCCCAGGACTAGAGCTCTATCTACTGTACCACCTACCTTCCTCTATTTAATGCTTGTTAAGTGTCAAGTGCACTAAAGTTGTAAAAATCCCTCTTGTATGTCCAGCACTTTGTAATCTGCAAAAAGCTTTACTATTTATTCTCTCATTTGTTCCTCACAATAACCCCAAGATCCTTTAAGAAATCTCCACTTTACAGATGGAGAAACTGAAGTTCTCCTCTGAGCTTCTTCTCCAAACCCAGTCTGGGTTCCTTATCTCTGGGGAGCAGTGAGTTTCTCTTCAGAGCTGGCTCTGAATCAGAGTTCAAGCCTAGGAAATGGGAAAGGTGGTTCTAGAACTCAGGTTCTGGACTCCCAGTTCTTGCATCTTTCTACTCCATGACATTGATTCTTACAAGTTTCTTGTCTATGAAGCCAATGTCTACAGGATCGACTCCTGAGGTAAGCCCTACATGTCGGCAGATTAGGGAAAGCGTCTCTGACCTGTTTTAATGTCTTGTTACCCGTGAGTACCTAATTCCTTGCCCTCTCTAGGCTTCTTTTCATCTGCACCATACCAGGAAGGCTTACTTTGAACTCTCATCAATCATTTGCACCTCTGTGTAGGTACAAATTTTTATTATAAATGGCTTTATTATATATATATATATATATTTTATTATTATTATTATAAATGACTTTATAAATGGCTTTCAGATGGCTGGCAGTAACATCCATTAGGGTGTAGGATTTTGACCAAGTGTAAATAAGAGAAAGGGATAATTTTGGATCTTGCAGGACTATCAGGAAGCTGAAACTTAGTGGGGCCTAATACTGGGGCATGGGGAGGTGGGGCTTCCCACTCTTACTTCAGTTACCTGAATTCTCCCCTTCCTACATCCACCTCTTTCAGAAAGGGGAACAAGCATTTACGAAGAACTGACTATGTGCCAGGCATCTTGTTAAGCATTGTTATTATTATCTATATGCTATTATTCTCATTTCACAGTTGAATAAACTGAGGTAGATAAAGTTTAAGCACCTTATTCAGGGTCACACAGTTAGTAAGTGTTTGAGGCTGGATTTGAACTCGGGTCTTCCTGACTCCAGGCCCAGTGCCCCTTAGCAACCTAAGGGAACCATTTCATGACTGCTTTGGCCCACACTGATCTCCAAACTCCAGGTGTTACTCTCATTGGTCCCTTAGCAAAAGCTATGTGACGTTACTGCCTTTTCTTTTTTAATGTTATATTGTGTTTTGTACTTATTTTTGTTAAAGACTTCCCAATTACATTTTTATTTGCTTCAGGCCCCACTCAGGAGTTGGCCAAATGCCTGGTGGGCCAACGAGCTTGACACCTTCAGTGTAGTCTTTTGCAGGTGACGTTTTACTGGTTTGCTTCGCGTCCAATAGCATCCTTTCTCCAGAGAGCGTAAGGGACTACGCATACCTCACTGGGGTTTTGAAAGCAGAATCCTTTTGAAATGTATTTAGGACCATTGTAATTTAACTGCATTGGCCAGGACTCTGATGTAATGTGTGTTGAAAATGGGAGGTTCATATCTGTCTATGACTCTCCCACAGTGAAGTCAAGCATGGGATTCTGCAATGCCCAACATATGTTTTTTCAGTCATTAATTAAAAGAGCTTTGAAAAATTAAAGAGATAGGAGGCAGAGAGACCAGAGAGGTTATTATAAAAATCTGGATAAGAGCTGAGGAGGGCCTGAATTCAGGTTGTAGAAATGAGGACGGAAAGGAGGGGAATGAATGTCGTAGACACTGATTGATGTGGCAGGTGGGGGAGCAAAGGATGCATAGAGTAAAATATTAGGAAAGAATAAGGAAGTTGGGGATGGGGCATGGCGATGGATTTGATTGGAATATGAGCTCAATTTCCCAGATTGTTCAGTTAATCAAAATAGCTCATACTTCATTAGGGCTGGAGAACTGCAAATCATATTTCTTTTTTTTAATATAAATTTTATTTTGATTTCCATTGATAGGCATCTAAACATATAAACAAAGGACTAAGAAGAGGCAAAAAACATGTGCATGAAAGATGAAACAGACAAGAGATTGTAAATAACTGGATGGGTTTATGAGCTCCTGAAACTTCCTAGTCACTGACCCCATTAAAAATGTGTATGTTGTTTTTAATTCATTTCTTCCCTTTTTCCCAATCTCTTTTGAACTTTTTTACTGTGTGTATAAGATGAATTTGCTGTTCTCACTGTTGACTTTAACTATGTAGTTGTCAATGTGTATATTATTCTCCTGGTTCTACTTTTTTGTGTTTATCTAACTTCATATAAATCTTCTGATGCTTCTTTAAATTGTTCATATTAATCATGTCTTATGACATACTATTTTTCTGTTTGCATTCATATACTACAATTTGCTCAGCAATTCCATAATGGATGGGCACCTAGTTTGTTTCTAGTATTTTTTGCTGTTATAAATAGTGCTGCTAGGAATATTCATGTACTGATAACTCTTCCCCCTCCCCATCTCCCACCACCACCTTGTCAATCATCACCCTGAGGAACAGTTCCAGGAAGGAAATCAATGGGTCAAAAGGGACACACGTTTGTGTATCACTGTTTTGCTGTCTAATTTTACATTCTTTCCAAAAATGTACTATGAACGTGTGATTCCAGCAGCTGAGAACGTGTCTGTTTTACCTTAGCAATGCCAGCCATGGATCTTTGTGTCTTTTATTATCTTTGTCAATCTGATAAATTTCAGTGAGAGTTCAGAATTAAACATTTGCATTTCACTGAGAATTAGATATTTTGGACACCTTTTCATGCTGTAAGTTTTTGTTTCATCCATTGAGGAAGTTTCTTTTGGATACAATGACTATCTATTGGAAAATGGCTCTTACTCTAAAACATTTTTATGAGTTCTTTACAATTTTTGAATGTTGGACTTCTATCAGAAAAGACTAATGCAAAATTACTTCCCTCCATTTCTTCCTACTTCTGGATACACTGCTATTCATTGTGCAAAGGAATTTTATTTTTACATAATAAAATTCATCTATTTTAGCTCTTAAAATTTCCTCCATCATAATTTAAGAATTTAATTATTTTACAATTATGACATTCCCTCATTCTATGTAGCTTTTTAAAAAAAAGTGATGCATGTTCCTCTCTTAGTGTTTCATATTTCATTCACTGATCCATTTGGAATTTATTGTGCTTTATGGTATAAGATGTTGGTGTGGTCCCAGTTTTTTTGACCAGATTACTAACCCATTCCCCAACATATTTAATTGAATAATTTATAGCTAGCATTTATATAGGTAATTTAAGGTTTGCAAAGCAATTTACATATATTAACTCAGTTGATCCTCATGACAAACCCAGTGAAGTAGGTGTTTTTATTATCCCCATTTTAGAGATCAAGAAACAGGCTGAAAAAGGTTAAGTGACTTGCCCAGGGTCTCACAACTAGGAAATGCTTGAGGCCCAATTCAAACTTAGGTCTTTCTGACCCCAAGTCCAATGTACTCTCAACCATTTCACCTGGCTGCACTATTTAAATTAATCCTGATAGTAGACAATAAAGATGAAGCAATTTTCAATATTTAAAGTGTAGAAAAAGGATTAGAAGAGTTCTGCTTAGCTTCAGAGGACAGAACTAGGAATGATGGGTAGAAGGTGCAGAGATGTAGATTAAGTGTTGATGGGAGAAAGACTAGTGGTTTCTTCTCATGAACAGTCTGTGAGCAAAGACTGAGTGATTATATGTTGGTGATAATAAATGTTTACGTGTTAGGGAGAATTCTTGTTCAGGTAGAGTTTGGACTGGGTGGCCTCTGACATCTTTTTCTATGCTCAAGTCTTGGGAATGAGGAAGCAGCCAGTTGGTTCAGTGAAATGATAATTGGGAGGCACTTAGCACGGTGCCTGGCTCATAGGAGACTGTATAAATGCTAGCTGGTATTAACGTTCTGAGTTAAGTGCCCCTTCCTCCTTTCCCTTAATTTCCTCTGATATACTTGAATTTTTGTTCTCCCATGTTAATTTTGTTATTATTATGCTTAATTCTTAATTAAAGGCATGCTATTAGTAGATGGAATAGTGCTGTTTGAAATATCTTGATTTAATTGAAATATCTTGATTTAATTGATTAAATATATTAATTTGGAAGTATCATCAATACTATTTAAGTCAGCCTATGAACATTAATTACCTCCCTAATTATATAGTTCTTCCTTTACTTATATAAAAAGTTTGTTTTATAATTGAGTTTAAATAAGACATATGCATATATGTGTTCATTCCCTAATGCTTAATATACTTCATTGTAATTTTAAAGGATATTTTCTTTCTATCATGTTTTTCCTGCTGTTTATCAGTGATATATTGAAATGCCGCTGATCTTTATGGGTTTGTCTTATATCCTGTTACTCATATCCTGTTATCCTATACTGACCTGTTATTTTCATTAATATTGTTGTTTATTCTATTGGTTATCTAAATAAACTATCAAACCATTTGCAAGTAGAGCTATTTTTGCTTTCTCCTTGCCAATGCCTATCCTTTCCTTTTTCTTACTGCTATTGCCAATATTTCTAGGGTTATATTGATTAATAATGGTGAGACCATACCATGCCAATTAACTTCCTAATATTTAACTATCCTTGTAATCTTCCTGTAAGTCCCACTTGATGAGCGAGTAAATTTTGGACATACTGTATTTGCCAGTAATTTACTTAATATTTTTGCACCTAGATTCATTTATTTGGTTTGAAGTTCTCTTTCTCTGCCATGTGATTCTGTGTTTTGCATACTAAAACCACATTTGTCTCACAGAAGGAATTGGATAGAGTGCCATCTTTTCTTAAAACTTGTGATCATTTATTTTTTGAATGTTTGCTAGAATTCACTCAGGAATACATTTCGTTCTGCTAAGTTTTTTTTTTTCCTTAAAGGGGAGTTCACTTGGTTGTTTTTTTCCAATATATATTTAACAATATAATTTATTTTGTATTTTGTATATTTGAGTATTTTATATTTTTGTCAGTATTCATTTCTTTTACATTCTCATTTTTTTGCCAAATAATACTGTATAGTATTCTTTAATAATTTCTTTTATTTCTTTATGACTTTTTATGATTTCTCCCTTCTTGTTTTTTATTCTGGCCAACTTGTTTCCTTTTGTCTTTTTTTTTAATATAGGTAATAGTTTATTAACTTAAATGCCTTTAAAATTTGTTTTGTTTATTAGTTAAATTGGCTTTTTTATTCAAATTTTGTTAAATCTCATTTGACCTTAAAGATTTCTTTTAGTGCTCATTTAAGTGTATTAATTTGCTGATAGTCTAATTTTTTAAAACTAAAAAGAGTGCCTTAATCTTTTTTTCTTTTATTAATAGGTAAATAAATTGCTTAGAACTACTTTAGCTGCATTCCACAATTTTTGGTATGCTGCATTATTATACATGTATGTGAATATTTTTCTATAATTAGGTCTTTGGTCTAGTCATAAGCAAGTCATTTTTCTTTTTTAATCTCTATTTGGGCCCATATCTTTTTGTCACACGTTCTGTGTAAATTAATAGTAGCTAACATTTTCATAGCACTTACTATGTGTCAGGCTAGACGCTTTATAATTATTATCTCACTTGATCCTTCCAACAACCCGGGTAGTAGGTACTATTATTTTCCTTATTTTACGGGAGAGGAGACGGAGGCAAACAGAGGTTAAGTGACTTGCCCAGGGTCACACAGCTAGAGACTAGATTTGAACCAAGGTCTTCCTGACTCCAGGCCCAGCGCTCCACCTACTAAGCCACCCAGCACACAGACACTTCCTGTGACAACCGAAACCTTTGACAAAATCTGAATCTAGATACCAACCCCAATTTCTGCATTAGTTCATTTATCTCCCTTAGTATGTTCCTTAAGGGTAGGGCTTCTCCCCCCACTCCTTGTATCCCAGGGACTTTGAACAGTGCCTGACACAAAAAGAATTTTTTTTTGTATTTGTACCCTTGCCCCTGCAGTCCCCCAAGATATCTCAACATTGTCACAAAGCACTAACTCCAATTTCTGGAGTTTTATTCATTTATTTTATAGTACCTAACACAGTGCCTCTCACATAGTAGGTACTTAATAAATGCTGTTGGACTGATTTCTCTTTCTCATCTTTCTCCCCTAGCAGTGTTGCTTTTAAGATTACTTACCCTCCCCTTTCCCCCCAATCTTTTTTGTTCAGTATTTGTGACCTTCATAGTCAAAAACTTCCTCTTCATGATCCTTCATTTACTTTTGTTATTTGTTGTATTAGGCTTATAAATATGATTTGTTTGTTAACTGATTTCCAACACTCCCTCCCTCGCCCGGATACCAGGAGCCCATTTGTGACCTTTAACTGTCAATCAAAAAGTCCTTGCTGCTGGCATTTGCTAATTGTGAAAAATCCTTTGTTGTTTGGATGATCCCATGTGATGGTTCCAGGGTAGGAACCATGCCAACATTCTGGTCATTCTGATGTACTTTCGGATATCTCATCTTCCAACAATACAACTGCAGGCTTCTCTAACTGCATAAGTGTTGCTATTTCTGTACAACATTTACATGTTCCCCTTCCTGAGTCTGTGTTCCCATCCCACGAGAGCACAGCAGACTATAACAACCCTTCTGAATTTCTGTTCCCTTTGAGCATGAATGATAATTCATTCCCATCCACTTCTGTTCCTCTACCCCAAGAGATAATTTCAGGTCATAACATGACTATTGTTATTTTGCTAACCCCATATAACATTTACACAGAGTTCCCTTCTAGTGATTTACAGATTCAGAATTTTACTTCATGGTCACCAGTGATTTGCATTTCAAATATGGTCTCTCCAGGAATTATAGTACCTGGAGGCTTGTTCCTGGGTTGATTTGCATATGAAAGGCACCAGTCAGTCTTTTTACTATAGAAACTTGGAAATGTGGGGAATCAAACATATGTTGTTTATCTTTGAATATTTTCCTCAGTTTAGTTCAGTAGAATATTCACAGATGAAGTCCATTTTTCTTTACTTTCTATACATCATGTTCCAGCTTTTTCTCTGTTTTCTCATGATGGGTGAATAATCCTGTGAAATTCAGATTGGGGCATCTTTGATGTTTGAGGACAATATGTGTTGGGGTGAGTTGAACTGACATTTCTCTCTGAGGAAGTCTGGTGGATTCTATCTATCTATAGTTGTCTTGAAATCTTGTTATTTCTGGGAACTTTTCTTAAATAGTTTTATGAAAAACAGTGGTTAGACTTTATTTCTTTTCATTTTCAGGTAATCTAATAACAAATTCTTTCTCTAAGCTGTCTCCTAGTTCCATTTTTCCTTCTAAAGTCATCAAACCTTCTTCCAGTTGAGTTATCCTTTGACCTTGTTTTGCTTCACGCTTGGTTGCTTCTAATTTGCCTTCCAGCAAGAGAATTTCATTTCCCATTGATCCCATTTCTTTATTTAATATTTCCACTGCTTTTTCCATGTAGCTGACTTTTGCTATCAGTTTGTTTCATTTTTATTGATGATAGAACTCCCATTAAAGATAACAGATATTTCTTTATCGATGCCAAAACAATTGTTAATTCCCTTTAAAGTGATTATTATCCAATACTGGTTTGTTTGCTTTATTTTTGGTATTAGATCAAGCTTCATTTCTTGGGTGACTATTGAAGCTAATCTGTTATTTTTCTCTCTCTAGTGACTTCTCTTTAGGAAAGGCAGCATGGTGCAGTATACAAATCTCTGGATTTGAAGGGGAGATCTAAGTTTCAACCTGGATTCTGTTACTTGCTATTTGTGTGACCATGGGCAAGTCCTTTTACTCAATGGGCTTTAGTTACTTCCTATAACATACTGGATCAAATCAAGGGCTCCTAGTCTGGGGTCTATGAACTTGCTTTTATAACATTTTGATACCTATATTTCAATATTATTGGTTTCCTTTGTAATCCTATGTATTTTATTTTATGCATTTAAAAAATGTAATTCCAAGAGCGGGTCCATAGCTATGCTGCATCAGACTGCCAAAGGGGTCCATGACATAAAAAAGATGAACCCCAGTATGAGATGTTCTCTAAGGTTCCTTTTGATCTAAGTCCCAGGACCCTATGGACTAATGCATGATGTGTGCTCATCATGGAGACAGGAATGTAGAGAGTATTGGGTGCTGGGCCTGGAGTCGCGAAGACCTGAGATCAGATCTGACCTGTCCAATGTCAGGCACATCATTTAACCTCCTTGGGTTTCAATTTCCTCACCTGTAAAATGAGGGGGCTGAATAAGGAATCCTCTAAGGTTGCTTCCAGGTCTAAATCGATGATGGTGATGAATAGGCAGTGCTCTCCTTACTGGTCCACCTAGCTGCCTCTCTGAGGGGAGGCACTGTGTTTTACCTATAGGGTAATAGTAATTTTCCCTTAATGATTTATATTGGTTTAAATTTTTTTCTACCACGACATAGAGTCACTATTATGACTCTTATTTGCCATTTTATAAGATGTTAACATCATTTTGAGACCTTGAACTTTCTGGTTTTATTGAGAAGTAGCTCAGGGTAATAAAAAAAAAATATAGGCAGCTAAGTGGATAGAAAACCAGCCCTAGAGTCAGGAAGAACTGAGTTCACATCTGACCTCAGACACGTATTAGCTGTGTGACCCTGAGCAAGTCACTTAACCTCTGTTTGCCTCAGTTTCCTCATCTGTAAAATAAGCTGGTGCAAAAAAATGGCAAACTGCTCCAGTATCTCTGCCAAGAAAACCCAAATGGGGTCATGAAGAGTCAGGCACGAATGAACAACAAGCTCAGTGTAATGGATGGAATATTGGCTTAGGAGTTGGAACACTTGTCTTCCAGTCCTTGCTCCAACACTGGGGAGCTGTGTGATGCTGGGTAAGTTACTTCCTCTGATTGGCCCTCAGTTTCCCCATCTGTAAAATGGTGACAATAACGTCTGCCTTGATTTTCCATCAGGGTTGCTGCGGAGCTCAAAAGGGAATATGCTGGAAAGTATTTGAAGCTGTATAGGGCTGTGCACAGGGAAGATGTAGGATGATTGGACTGGGAATAAACAGGATTTCTCTTCACTTTAGAGGTTCAAGAGGGCTTAATTTTACCAGCACAAATTAATAAATTATCAAAGTGGGAGCTGATAATACAAGTATGACTATGGACCCTGGGGCCCTGTCTATGAGAAAGGAAGGAGGTAAAGAGGGGGGTGGTAGAAAGAACATTGGATTTGACATCCAGAAATCTGGAGCATTTCATCCACTGCCTCCCACAGGCCCACACCAGTGCCCACATCCTTTTCTGCATACATACCATGCACAGCCGTCTCCGCAGGCTCTTGGAAGCGTACCCGCCTTTCAGCCCTTCTCCTGTCACCTGTTATAGGGCACTCTGGTGGTTTCCGTCTCAGGATGGAAGGTGGGCACTTACACCTGCCAGTCTGGGAGGGGGATAAGATTCAATCAATTCATGAATGCATAAGCACTTATTAAGCATCAACTACGTGCCAAGAATTGTGCTTAGCATTTGAGATGCAAAAGTGAAAAATATCCCTTATCTTTGTGGAGTTTATAATCTCCTTGGGGGGAGGTATATATTTTTATATATATGTATATGTGTGTATGTATATACAAAATATATTTAAGTTAAATTTTTTGAGAGGAGGGGAGAAGGCCCTAGCATCTAGGGGGGATCAGGAAAAGCTTCCTGTAGAAGGTGGCATGAACTGAGTCATAAAGAAAATTAGGAATTTTAAGGGACAGAGAGAATTAACAGGATGTAAAAAGGTGCAGGGAGAGGAGATGGGTTATTATTTGAGGTACAGCAAGAAGGCCAGTCTGACTGAATGATAAAGTCCCTGAAGACAATGAAGGTCAGGTCTTGCCTGTCCAGTGCCTTGATTTGCTGTTAGAGAAGCGGGAAGGCAAAGAGTTTGATGGACAATAGAAAAAACCTTGGGCTTGGATTCAAGGGACCAGGATTTGAATCCCACATCTAGATTATTTATTACATATTTTTGGACTAATACTGAGATTTTAGTTAGTTAATAAGTACCTACTATGTGCCAGCTCTCAGGAGCAGCTAGATGGCCCAGTGGATAGAGCACCAGTCTTGGAGTCAGGAAGACCTGAGTTCAAAGCTGGCCTCAGACTCTTACTCAGCTGTGCAACCCTGGGCAAGTTACTTAACTCTTTGCCTCAGTTTCCTCATCTGTAAAATGAGGAGAGAAGGAATGAGCCAACTCCTCCATTATTTCTGCCAAGAAAACCCCAAAAAGGGGTCATGAAGTCAGACATAACTTAAACAACCAAACAACCATAAAATATGCCCAGCTACGTGCTAAGCTCTGGGGATACAAAGAAATGCAAGAGATGGGTCCCTGCCCTCAAGGAGGTTACAGTCTAATGGGGGAGACAGCATGAGAACAACTATGTACAAATAAGCTACCCACCAGCAGTCTTGCCACAGTCTAGGTAATTTCACTGGTATAAGGAACTCCTGATGAGAAAACTCCCTCTTTTGGGTCTGAAGATGAAATATATCATCACCTCCTGCCAGAGAGGTGATGGACTTAACATGGAGGAGATGTACGTTTTTGGACATGGCCAATGTGGGAATTTATCTTGGTGGACTTATACATGTGTTGGTTATGAGGTTTTTTTTTTTAATTTTTAAGACTTAAACTAAAACTTAAATACACAATAAGAAAAGAAAAAGAAACATGTTATAAACTTAAATATTGAAACTTAAATACAAGACAAGAAAAAATTGCCATTTGCACAGCAGAATGTGAGAGGATTCAAAATATACGCAATAGATTTCCATTTCAAGAAGGCCTATTTAATAAATACTATGCATTGTGTTGAGAGCTGTCCATCTTCGCTTCCTTGTGCATTTTCTTTTGTTCTCTGCCGTGCACAAGGTTTTTCTTTTTAAAATTGTTCAATGGTGGTAGTGCTGGTGCTGGGGACAGTGGGAGGGAAAGATAACAAATTCTTGTAAGAAAAACAAACCAATTTTTTTTAAGGAAACTTCCTTTACTAATGCAGTTTAGCATCTAGCCTGTAACTGCAGTCTTAGGGGGCTGTCAGGAGAAGTTCTAAGAGCTGTCTAGTATCATACAACTAGTTATATCCAAGGGAGGAACTTAAAACCACGTCTTCCTGACTTTGCGGTTAGCCCTCTACAAAACTGCCTCTTTAGGTTATTTATTTTTGGGCAAATCCCATTACTTCACTGGGTCTCAGTTTTCTCATAATTAAAATGAGGAGGTTGGAGTCGATGACCTCTAGATCCTACAATGCTAGGAAATCCTTTGGCCTTCCTAAAAGAAGAAGGCAACTGGGATTAAGTGACTTGCCCAAGGTCACACAGCTAGCGTCAAGTGTCTGAGGTCAAATTTGAACTCAGGTCTTCCTGACTCCAGGGCTGGTGCTCTATTCACTGCACCATCTAGCTACCCCATGAAAAAGTTCTTAACTCTCATTCCTGAAGATTTTCTATGCCTAGCCTGGCTGGCTAATGTCCCCCAGGAGTCCATGAAGCACACTAAGGTGGACTCTTCCCTTCCTATTCCAGGATGAGTCCTTTCTTGCCCTATCCAGGTCATGACATCAGGTAGGGCTCATGCTCTCCTTTTCATCTGCCCCCTAACATGCCCTCCTCATGGGTCCTCAAAAAGCCAGTATTGCACTTGGGTGTACACACCCACAGCCCCACCCCAAGGAAAGCTCTTTCTCCTGGGTGTGACTCAGAATTATAGAATACCAAGGGGGTACCAAGGTGCTTCAGTGGGCAAACCAAGAGCTCAGCTTCCTCAAAGTGGGCATGGGATTGCTTGTCCTTTGTTCTTGAAGAGGACCATGACATCAGGAAGGCGATGCTATGACATGCAAGTGAATTGATTTAAGTGAGGGAGGGCTGTGTAAAATCATCAGCCTCACTCTCCTCTGGAGCCATCTGGGCCCAGTGACAAGGCATAGATCATGAAGACTGGAGACGGCCCTTGGGCATGGGATGGGAAATCTGCAGAGGCCAATTTCAGCTCAACACAAAGGAAACCTTCCCAGCACTTCATGTTCTCAAAATGTGGAATGAGCTACATGAGGAGGTATTGAGTCCCCTGTCATTGGAGGTCAGACTCGATAGTCACTTGCTGGAGATGTTGTAGAGGCAAATACTGTTCAAATAGTTTGGAGAGCTGGGGTATAATGAAATCAGCTTCTGATTTACAGTCAGAAGCCTCGAGCTCAAAGTCAGAAGAATTTGGTGCCAGTCCTGGCCTCCAGGCCTTGGGCAACATGGTGAAATGCCAGTCTCAGAATCACAAATGGAAGAAAGGCTCAAACTCTCCACTGACCACTTTGAAGTTGTTGTTAGGTCGTGTCTGACTCTTTGTGACCTATTTTTGAGGTTTTCTTGGCAAAGATACTGGCACAGTTTGCCATTTCCTTCTCTAGCTCATTTTACAGATGAGGAAATTGAGGCAAACAGGGTTAAGTGACTTGCCCAGGGTCACACAGCTAGTACTGAACTCAGGTCTTGCTGACTTGAGTGAGTGTTCTTATCCACTGCACCACCTAGCTGACCATCCATTGGCCGCTTACCAGCCATACGACCCTGACTCAATTATTTTATCTTCTCTAAGACTTCAGTAACATCTCCCTTCAAGTTCTGCAATCCTATTAGCCATGTTGAGAGCCTCAGTTTCCTTGTGTGTAAAATGGGTATAGGAATATCCTCATGGGACTGTTTGTTATAAGGAACAAATAAGACAATGTATGTAAAGTGCTATATGAGTGTGAGAGATTGTTATGTTAATGAGCTCTGAGGTCCCTTCCCTTCTAGGGCTGAGAGTCGAGGTTGCTTCTTGGGATTTGTTAGACTTTCCTACTAGAGCAAATGAGAGGATATAAGGTCTTTCTCCAATCCCCAGGCATAGATGAGAGAACTTCTTGGGGATGGATGGTAGGATGGGAAGGGAATTGGTTTCTGATGCTACCTAGGATGGCCAGATTTAGAAACTGAAGGGGCCTCCGATTTTCACCGTCACCTTACAACTGAGCAGACTGAGGCTGAGAGAGGGAAGGAACTTGCCCCATGGCCAAAAAGCTCTGGATCCACAGCTGCTGCTTCATGGCCGAGAAGCTGAGGGGTCATTTTACAGAGGAGGAAACAAAGGCCCCGAGAGAGGAAAGGACTTGTGTAAGGTCATACAAAGGGCTGAAATAAGCCTGGCACTAAAACCCGAGTCTTCAGATTCACAAGTTATGGCTTTTCCAACTGTATTCCTTTTTTTCTTGATGATTAAGATGGACCTCTCCAACTCAATGGAGCATAAACCATTGGAACTGGAAGGAACCATAGAGCTCAATCAGTCAGTCAGTCAACAAACATTTATTAAGTACCTATTATGTGCTTACTTGCAGAGTGTTGGGGATAAAGAAAGGCAAAAAACAGTTTCAGGGATCTCACCATCTAATGGGGGAGGCAACATGCAAATAACTACATACAAACAAGGGTATAGACAGAATAAACTGGACATCTAGGTCTTCTAGTCCAATTCCTTCACTTTTTCAGAAAGGAAATTGGAAGGCCAGAGAGAGGAAGGGAAATGACTGAGGTCATACAGGGCTGAGACTTGAGTTGTCTTTGGTTCCCAGTCTGTGGTTCTTCTCCCTTCTCCCCACTGCCTACCCACTCTGACAATTCTCATCAAATCCAGTCAACCCTATTGCTTGGGTTGTATGAGGCTGGAGGTGTCCTCCCTGCCTCTGTAATTCAAGTATAAATCATATGCCTTTGAAATCAGGATACCATGGTGTTCACCTCTGTTCCCTCTCCCTTCCCCTACCTCTCCATTCCCATTTCCAACATGACTGATCTTAAACGTCAGGATGACTGAATATATGGAGCTCATAGAAGGATGACAGATTTCTCTGCCAGAGTTTGTATTTCACCTCTTCTCCCTCCCCCTTCTCCCACCCATCTCTACCCCTTGATGTTCACAGCAGTCTCTGACACTGGGTCCATTATTTCAGCAATTAAGGGAAGGTTTGGTTTAAGTCTCTGCAGAGGTGTCACCCTCAGTGCTGGGAGCACAGCTCCTGCCTGATTTACAGTACCAGATTTTAAAAGCTCCCAGGCTGTTACTTCAGCCCAATTCTCTTCATGTGCCTTAAAGCTAACTGCCCTGCCCCAATGCAGGACCTAGCTGTCAGAAGTGATTCACAGAATTATAAAATCCCAGAATCTCAGAACTTGAAGGGCCTTCGTTGGGCACCTAGTCTGAACTCCCTTCAAGGACAGAAAGCCTCTTGACAGTATTCCTGACGAGAGGTCACCCACCCTCTGTTTGAACACTTCCAGTGACATAGAACTCATGGCCTCCAGAAGCCCCCAGCTCCGTTACTGGACAGCATTGACAGGAAGCTCATGGGACCAACATCTTCTGTTTGAACACCTGGAGTGATATAGGGCATTCTCTTCCATTTTTGGAAGCCCTGATAATAAAGTAAAAACACCTATTCCCGTACCACTTTAAAAATCAAAGAATTTTACAGATTCGAACCTCAGGTGCCACCAGGTTCTGTGACTTGCTCCAGTTCACACAGGTTAATAAACAGCTGAGTTGAGATTTGAACCTGGGTCCTCTCTATTTGTTTCCTACACCACTCTTTCTATTTTATTATACAGACTTTCTCCCATTTTTCTTCTAAGAGAGGCCAAACAGCTTGAAAATATCTTCCATCTTTAGATACTTGAAGACCACTATGGTATCCTCATTAAGTCTTGACCCTTCTTGGTCTTAGTCATCCTCCTCTCTTAGGGGCTGGGGAGCTTGACCTCTGGTCTCCAAGTCTGTTTATGTTGGTCCCTTTGTTTGGAATTCCCTCTTCTCACTTTTTATTTGTTGAAATCATACCTATCCAGTTGGAGGCTGGGTACCCACTTGTAGATACCGCAGAGACAATGCCTGCTCAGAACTAGCCTCCTTCTGAGGTCCCTTCCAGACTGGAGATTCTGTAACCCTTTGGATGACATTGGCCTGGCCTCCTTACCTGGTTGTTTTCATGCATTGGTGTAACTGAATCTTGTGTGTTCTCATGCTGTCCCAAATTGATGCTGGGCCTAGGGCCTGGATCTTTGCCGAGCCTGCTCCTGAAAGCTGCAGGTTGTGAGACCTCACGACATGGAAAAGGAGAAAAAGAGAAAGATGCATTTTTAATTCCCCATTCACATCAACGTTTCTCTACTTTGAATACCTCTCCTTAGACCGAAACCTGAGGAACAGTCCTTGGTGGTAGGATGTCAGGAGTTCCTCAGCGGTGGGATGAAACTGTTGATACCACAATAAGAGAGGCTGAACTAGACACATGAAGGACCTTATTGAGTGTGAGAGCTATATTAGACATCCCCCTCCCCCACTCCATCTGCTGGTTTTCTGAAAAGCAGGTGTGGTTTACATCTGCCCAAGATGGAGTGGGAGGATAAGAAGGGGAGTTCCCATTCTCCTTCCATTTCTTTACCCTCTGGACTCTTGAGTATTTTCACTGGCTTTCCCTATGTCTGGAACTCTTTCATTTCTTATATCTCTTTCTGGCTTCCCTCAAGTCTCAGCTAAAGAGGCCCACCTTTTACAAGAGTCCTTTCCTCAACCCCCTTATCGCTGGTGCCTTCCCTTTGAGATTGTATACAACACATCCTGTATCTGCCTTGACTACATATAATTGTTTGCATGCTATCTCCCCCATTTGACTGTGAACTCCTTGATCACAGGGGTTATGTTTCCCCTTTCTTTGTAACCCCAGTACTTAACACAGTGGCTGGCATATAGTAGGCGCTTAATAAATGCTGATCTAATGACTGAATACTCAGTGCAAAAATTTGCACTACAATTTTCATAACAGGAGGCTATCCAGGCTCTTCTCAGGCACCTAAAGTGAAAGACGGAGCACTCCATTGTTCAACAGCCTTGATCATTAGGAATAATAAGAATCCATCAGGTTTGTGCAAAGTGGGCTGTGCAAATATCATTATCCTCATTTTAGATGAGGGATGGGGAAACTGAGGCCAAGAAAGGTTAAGGGACTAGTCCTAGTTTTTGTTGTTCAGTCATTTTCAGTCGTGTCCGACCCTTTGTGACCCCATTTGGGGTTTTCTAGGCAGATACTGCAGTGGTCTGCCATTTCCTTTTCCGGGGGATTAAGGATTTACTCCAGTGGATTTTTTTATCCTTTTTGTGCATTTTACCGTTGAAGAAACTGAGGCAAACAGAGGTGAAGTGACTTGCCCAGGGTCACACAGCTAGTAAGAGTCTGAGGCTGGATTTGAACTCAGATCTTACTGACTCTAGGCCCAGTGCTCTATCCAACCTTGCGGCCCAAAGAAATATGTCTATAGAGCTTTAAGGGTCAAGTTGACAAGCCTTTATGCAACAGCCAGAAGGCATCATGCAAGGCCTAGGGGAGATCCAAGGGTAAATACACCTTGATTTTTGGCCCTTTGGTGCTTACTTTCTAGTAGTTTACAGGTCTACAGATGCCTTTCCCCTCAGTCATGCTAGGGATTATCTCCTTTATTAAAAGGAAACTGAGATGTTGAGTGCAAGGTGCCTAGTCGGTGTCACATTGCTAGTAAGTGGGATAAGGCAGGATTTGAAAAGGGGTGTCGACTTCAAGACCTATGTGCTCATGGTACAGTAGAAGGAGCCCTGGCTCTGGGGTCAAGGAACTGGGTTTGAATCCTGTCTCAGTCATGTACTCCCTGTGCGACCTTGGGCAAATCACTTAACTTCGCTGGGTGGCAGTTTCCTCAATTTAAAAGGAGGGGGTTGAACTAGAGGGCTTAAGCTCCCTTCCTGCTCTTCCTTTATGAAGTGTGAGTTGCTGGAAGCTCTGCACAACAATATGGCGGTGCTGCTCTGCAGCAAAAGCGTCTGTGTAGCAGGAAGCCCTGGGTTTGATATGGGCTCTGTTTCTAACTGTGGGACCTCTAGCAAGTCACAGCCCCTCTGAGCCTCAGTATTCTCATCTGTAAAATGAGGTAGTTAGGCCAGATTGCCCCTTCCAGCTCTAAGTCCCACAAATTCTATTATTATCTTCACCCTTGGTCTGCTCTAGAAGGGAGCAGATGCCTCTGAGAAGGGAGAGGTGGGAAGTGGGGGGCAGGATGCTCCCCGGTGAAGAGAGCTAGATAGAGAATGGTGTGTGGGGCCATAAAACAATTTTACGCCTGGGAGATAACAGGGTGGGTGACTGTTCACGTTGCCGCAGGAATAAATATTGCAGATGAGCAAAGTATTCGGTTAATGATGCCTCTGTGCAGATCTGTCCTGGCTGGTTCAATTATCCTGAAACCAAGCAATTTTCTCATATCACTGAATCTGGTTTTATTGCAAATAGGGTTATAGCTGGAGCCAGCCATCAGGACTGATGGGGAATGTGGTTTATCTCAGCTCTCCACACTTCAGACAGGCTTGCCCACCATGTGTGCCTGAGCTCCCCCACCCACCGCTCCCCCTCCTGTGGGTGGATTAATAACAAGAGATCTGGGCCTTTCTTGGACAATCCAAATTAAGCCAGTGGGGGCCCATGTAACTGGAGGTGGAAGGGGTGAACCTGAGAACAGCAGGCAGGTGATGCATAAGTGATGAAGAAGCCTCCACCTTCATTGTGCTGACGGTGAAAAAACAGGACTCCAAAGTCAAACTTTGTTGCCTTTAAGTTTTGCCCAAGGTTGGCACTCGCAGTGGTCAGGGAGGCAGATGAGTGCTGGCATACATACTTACACAGCGCACAGACACAATCTCAAAGCCACATTGTGCTCTTGGTACAATCTCACAGAGACATATACACACTCATATACGTTCTCACAATCATACAGATGCTCACACTTGCAGAGAGATATACTCAAATACATTCACATTTTGTAAATTTGAACAGAAATGTGAGTTTATAGGACATTTTGTTAAATGTGTTCATTTTATGGGACTGTGTTCTCGATGGTCGATCGGTACAATATAAGTTCCTTGAGGGAAGAGGTGGTTTTATTTTTGTCTCTCTATGCCCATGACTTAACATAGTGCTAGGTACAGAGTAGGCATTTTTAATGAATTTTTGTTCAATTAAATTTAGAGCTAGAAGGAAGAAGGAGAAGGAATGGCAAATCACTCCAGTATCTCTGCCCTGAAAACCCCAAATGGCATCACAAAGACAGGGCTGAACAAAGATCTAGTCCAACCCTCCATTTTACAAAGGAGGAAATTGAAGTTCCAATGGGTCAAATGACTTATCCATTGTCACAGAACCAATAAATAAGTGGCAAATCTGAATTCTGAGCTCACAACCTGACTCTAAATCTAGAATTTTTTTTCCTACCTTACCACGCTGCCCCCTCAAGGCTTAAAAGGGCATTGCTCACAACATTCTCATCAAGCAGGAACATGCAAGAATGATTGGCCTTGTTTTTACATACAAGGAAACTCACGTCAAGAGAAGAGACGACACTTTTTCGAGGTAAAACCAGATAGTAACAGTCAGGGTGAGAATTTGAATGTAGGTCTCCTGAGTCTAGCCAAAAGGCTCTTTCCACTATGATGCACCATCTGACTTTTTAAAAAATATTAAGCCAAAATCTATCTCCTTAGAATTTAGAACCATAGGTTTAAAGCTGGAAGGGTCTTTGGAGATCATCTAGTCCACAGGTTTCCCAAGTGGGCAATTCTACCCCCTGGGGCGCACTGGAATTATCCGGGGGGGTGGTAGTAGCCTCATGTGCAAATTGGGGGAGTGTTGAATAAAAATAAGGGGGCAGTGGAAGCGTAAGGAAAGACGAAAAGATAAGAAAATCTTGAAAACTGTTCGTACATTTTTCATCTGTTGTGTAACAGAGTTGAAATTGTAGTGGTTACATTACTTTACAAACAAACACACAAAATGCAAGTTATAACTGATCAGTGATCAAGTCTTCTGACAGGTTTCTTAACAAGCAAGTGTTGGAGGTGAGTGTGTTGTACATTATTGGGAAGTCCAGCATGCATCAGCAGAAATATGTGAGTGTAATGACTTTTCTACAGTATGATACTACGTGGTTACATGATGCAATGTTGTGTCATCAAAATTTCAGTGCAGGAAAAAAATCACAAATTTACAATAATTATTAAATTTAAGATGTGTCATTTAAGAAAATATTTTATATTTTTTTTGAAATGATGCAAATTAAAAAAAAACCATTCAAATGTTAAAGAAAGTAGATTTTGAGGGAGGTCCTGAGTATTTTTTTTTTTTGGAAAAGGGGTCGGTAGGCCAAATAAGTTTGGGAACCTCTGGTAGTCCAAAGGCCTTCATTTTATAGTGATGAAATTAAGGCATGGTGAGCTTAAGTGATTGGCTCCAGATCACATAGGTTTGTAAAGAGCACAGGCAGTATCTGAACTCAGATGCTGATCCCATTCTGTACTCTCTCCCACTTAATAAAAAAGCTGGTGGACTGACTGACTTTCCAGGGTCTCATGTTATCTTCTTCTAGTTATTCTCTTTTTGTTTCGTCCCATGGAGCCAAACATAGCAAGTCCACTCTGCCTTCCATGTAACAGTCCTTTTAGGTATTTCTAAAGTGAGCTCTCATAGAAAGCTCGGGGCAGCAGCGTCAAACTCACGGAAACAGGGGTCATGAATCTGTACATAAGCATCCCTGTGGATCACATATTGACTTAGTTTTCCAATGTAATGTTATTTATGTTTTGTTAAATTTTTATTCACCTGGTTCAATATTTTCCAATTAGATTTTAATCTGGTTCAGATTGCAGGGCAGTGTTGTTAAATTGCATGTGGGCGTGTTTGACACCTCTGGCAGAACGAAACTCAGAAGTCCCCTTTATTTGACAGAAGAGAAAACTGGGGCTCAGGCTGCTTAGGTGGCTTGTCCATGGGCACATGCATAGGTTATAAATGCTATATGTGGGAGTCAAACTTAGATCTCTTGACCTCAAGTCTAGCACTCTTTGTGCCACTGAGGCAGCAAGGCAGCACAGTAATTAAAGCACCGGACCTGGCATCATGAAGATCTGAATTCAAATCCAGCCTCAGATGCTTATTAGCTGTGTGACCCTGGGCAAGTCACTTAATCTCTGTCTGCTTCAGTTTCTCCATCTATAAAGTGGGGATAATGATAGCACTGAAATATTAAGAAAAACAAACAAACTAAACAAGGTCATGAACTGCAGGCTGAGAAGCCTTGACCTGGAGCTCCTTGGGCAGGGCAATGACATGGTCAAACCTGTGCTCTATGAACATCAATTGGTGGCTGTGTGAAGGGTGGATTGGAAAGGACAGACTGGAGGCAGGGAGAGCACTCAGGAGACTGCTTCAATAGTCTGATGGAGAGATGATGATTTGAATTAAGATGCTGGCTGCATGAATAAGAGAAGACAACAGATTTGGGGCAGTGATAGAATTGACAGGTCCTGGTAACTGACTGGATGATAAGGAAATACAGTGAGGGAGAGTGAGGAGGGGAAGAGGGCTCTATTAATGTCAGTGGCTAGAAGGAAGGTGGAGCCCTCAACAGAAAGCGGGAAGTTAAGAAGTGGGGAGGATTTAGTGGAGAAGACAGTGAGTTCTGTTTTGGACTGTGTTGGAGTATTAAGATGGCTGTGATGCATCCACTCTGAAATATCCACTAGGTAGTTGGTGTAACAAGACTAGAGCCCAGGGAAGAGACTAGATCAGGATATATAAACTTAAGAGTCATCTATAGATCTCATAAGGACCTCAGTGTCCATTTACTCCAACTCCCCTCATTTTACAGAAGAAGAAACTGAGGCCCAAGGTAGTTAGGTAATGTGCCCACGATCCCACAGTAGGCAGTGATGATTAAACTCACCAAAGATGATGAAATCACCAAAAGAGGATATAGCAAGAGAAGACGGGTCATGAGAGACAAGAACCCGCAGCATACCCATATGTGAGAAGAAGGACATAGCAAAGGGGACCAAAAAGAGCAGTCAGGCATTAAGAGAATTAGGAGAATACAGGAGGGAATGTCTGGAAGGATAATGTGGCCATTAATGTCAAAAGCTGTAGAGAGGTAAAGAAGGATGACTGAAAAGAGGCCTTCAGATTTGTCAATTAAGAGGTAAACACAGAGAGACTAGTGTCAGTTGAGTGATGAGATAGTAAAAAAGTGAGAGGAGAGGAAGTCAAGGCCATGAGTGTAGACCTTTTTTTTATTTCTACAGTTAATTTATGAAAGGGATCCTAGAATCAGGACTTTGTGCTGGAATCCTCTCTGGCTAATTTTACGGATGAAGAACTGAGGCGAATAGGATTAAGTGACTTGCCCAGGGTCACACAGCTAGTAAGTGTCTGAACTCAGGAAGATGAAGTCTTCCTGACTCCAGGCCCAGCAATCTACCTAGCTGCTCCCAGTAGAGGGCTTACTCTAGTTCTCAAGGAAGCTCATATCACCCTGGACAGCTCCCAGTTGCCAGTAGCTCATTCTGCTTTATCTTGATTCCATACATTTCTGCAGCTCATTCAGTTCTCACTTAATCTGGTGCCTTTTACTCCCAACCCCCAGAGTACCCCAGAGTATCCCCTTATTTCCAGTGATAGAAATCCTTTCCTTTATACAAGTTGCAGCTCAGGGGTTATGTCCTCATGAAGCCTTCCTTGTGCCTCCCATGTGAAAAAGGAACTATCCCTCCTGAAAAAGTCCTAGGTTGGTCTGGATCCCTCATCAGCCTCATCACATCCTGTCTTGTATTATGCTTATTTGTATATCTGTTGTATTTACTCTGGCAGACTGTAATCTCCCTGCAGGCAAGGACTGTGTCATGTTCTACTTTTGTCAGTGCCTGGCAGCTTCTGTTTTATACTTTGAGGTATCTGTGAGGTTTCTTCTGTGTGTGTAGCACAGGACACATGGAAACCTCTCTGTGATTTCCAGGTAATTTTTGCCCCTATCCTTCAATAACTCCTTTATAGGGGACCTACCCATTCACTGTAGACCTTCTTCTGAAACTTTAAAAGCTTCTTGGATAATAGGGGGGTGGAGCCAAGATGGCAGCTGGAAAGCAGGGACTTGTGTGAGCTCCCCGCCAGGTCCCTCCAAAAACCTATAAAAAATGGTTCTGAACAAATTCTAGAACTGCAGAACTGACAAAATAGCAGAGGGAAACAGGGATCCAGGCCAGGACAGCCCGGATGGTCACTAGATGAGGTCTACCACGCTCGGAGCAGAGGGGAGCAGAGCTCAGCGTGGGTGGCGGCAGGACCAACCAGACCAGGAGCCGGGCGGTACAGGCCCTAGCTCCCTGAATCTGAGCTGTGGCAGTTACCAGACTTCTCAACCCACAAACACCAAAGACAACGGAGAAGGTTACTGGGAAAAGCTTCTGGGACAGAGTGAAAGGAGTTTGCTGTTCAGCCACCAACCCAGGGGCAGCTACAGAGCTACAGCTGCAGTTAGTTCTAGCCCCAGGCCCACGTGGTGGGAGGAATTAAGTGGTGGATCAGAGCAGGAGTGTAGAGCCTGCTTAAGATTTGCATCAGGTCTGGGTTGGTGGTTCTTCAGGAAGGAGGAGTGCTGGGGTGGCAGAGCTGGCTGTATAGAAATAGCTCTGAAATCAACAGCGCATCCCCTCAAGCTTGGAACAAAGTACTCTTTGCTCTACAAGCAGTCATACCCCGAAGAAAAGCTCAAGGGTCAAGTAAGTTGGCTGGGAACATGGCCAGGCAGCGAAAATACACTCAGATTCAGTCTCAGAGCAAAACATATAGCCAGAAGAAGTCAACAAAGTCAAAGAGCCTACATCAAAAGCCTCCAAGAGAAACATGAACTGGTCTCAGGCCATGGAAGAGCTCAAAAAGGAGTTAGAAAAGCAAGTTAGAGAAGCAGAGGAAAAATTGGGATGAGAAATGAGAATGATGCAAGAAAACCATGAAAAACAAGTCAATGACTTGCTAAAGGAGACCCAAAAATACTGAAAAAAATATTGAAGAAAACAATACCTTAAAAAATAGACTAACTCAAATGGCAAAAGAGCTCCAAAAAGCCAATGAGGAGAAGAATGTCTTGAAAGGCAGAATTACCCAAATGGAAAAGGAGGTTCAAAAGACCACTGAAGAAAATACTACCTTAAAAATGAGATTGGAGCAAGTGGAAGCTAGTGACTTTATGAGAAATCAAGATATTTAAAAACAGAACCAAAGGAATGAAAAAGTGGAAGACAATGTGAAATATCTCATTGGAAAAATCACTGACCTGGAAAATAGATCCAGGAGAGATAATTTAAAAATTATTGGACTACATGAAAGCCATGATCAAAAAAAGAGCCTAGATATCATCTTTCAAGAAAATATCAAGGAGAACTGCCCTGATATTCTAGAGCCAGAGGGTAAAGAGAAATTCAAAGAATCCACAGATCGCCTCCTCAAAAACATCCTAAAAAGAAAACTCCTAGGAATATTGTCACCAAATTCCAGAGCTCCCAGGTGAAGGAGAAAATACTGGAAGCAGCCAGAAAGAAACAATTTGAGTATTGTGTAAAAACAATCAGGATAACACAGGATCTAGCAGCTTCCACATTAAGGGACCGAAGGGCTTGGAATATGATATTCCGCAGGTCAATGGAGCTAGGATTAAAACCAAGAGTCACCTACCCAGCAAAACTGAGTATCATGCTCCAAGGCAAAATATTGACTTTCAATAAAATAGAGGACTTTCAAGCTTTCTCAGTGAAAAGACCAGAGCTGAATAGAAAATCTGACTTTCAAACACAAGAATCAAGAGAAGCATGAAAAGGTAAACAAGAAAGAGAAATCATAAGAGACTTACTAAAGTTGAACTGTTTTGTTTACATTCCTACATGGAAAGATGATGTGTATGATTCATGAGACCTCAATATCATAGTAGCTGAAAGGAATATGCATATATATATATATATATATATCTATGTGTAAGCATATATATACATCTGTGTGTATCTATGTATGTATATATGTATATATATGTGTATATATATATATACATATATATATATATACATATATATATATAGACAGAGGGCATAGGGTGAGTTGAAATCTAAAAAAATAAAATCAAATTAAGGGATGAGAGAGAGGAATATATTGAGAGAGGGAGAAAGGGAGAGATAGAATGGGGTAAATTATCTCGCATAAAAGTGGCAAGAAAAAGCAGTCCTCTAAGAAGGGAAGAGGGGGCAGGTGAGGAGGAATGAGTAAATCTTGCTCTCATCAGATTTGACCTGAGGAGGGAATACCATACACACTCAACTGGGTATCTTACCCCACAGGAAAGAACGAGGAAGAAGATAAAAAAGGGGGGACGATAGAAGGGAGGGCAGACAGGGGGAGGAGGTAATCAAAAACAAATACTTTCTAAAAGGGACAGGGTCAAGGGAGAAAATTCAATAAAAGGGGATAGGTTAAGAAGGAGCAAAACATAGTTAATCTTTCACAAGATTATGGAAGGGTTTTACACAATGATATGCATGTGGCCTATGTTGAATTGCTTGCCTTCTTAGGGAGGGCGGGCGGGGAGGTAAGAGGGGAGAAAATTTGGAACTCAAAGTTTTAAAAACAGACGTTCAAAAACAACAACAAAAAAAGTTTTTGCATGCACCTAGGAAATAAGATACACAGGCAATGGGGTGTAGAAATGTATCTTGCCCGACAAGGGAAGAAGGGAAAGGGGGATGGGAGGAGAGTGGGGTGACAGATGGGAGGGTTGACTATGGAACGGGGCAACCAGAATATACGCCATCTTGGAGTGGGTGGGAGGGTAGAAATGGGGAGAAAATCTGTAATTCAAACTCTTGTGAAAATCAATGCTGAAAACTAAATATATTAAATAAATTAAATATTAAAAAGAAAAAAATAAAAAATTTTCATTTCAAAAAAAAAATTTCTTGGGAGAATAACACAACACTCAGCCCATCCATTTGTCCCTATCTCCCTAGGCAACCAGCCTCTTCTTCTAGTCATGTCATATCTGACATAACAGAGGTGTTTAATATTTATCAAATGGCAGTTTTTGTTAAGAAAGAGCCTTGGACTGGGAATCAGGAAAACTGGGTTTAGATCCAAGTTCTGTCAATGACTGTGTGACCTTAAGGAAGTACTTTCTCCTTTATGGATCTTAGTTTCTCCATCTGCCAAGCAGGGTGGGTGGATTATATAACCTCCAAGGTCTCTTGCAACTCCATTACTGTGGGATGTATGGTAATAAATGTCACAGGGTAGATACAATCCTGCATCACTCTGTAGAGGCTGAGCTCTAGAAGGGTAGAGGCTGCGGCTCACCTAAATTTTGTTTTTCTCCCTGGAGGCCCAGAATACTTCTCTGTACATAACAGGAGTGTCTTAAGTGCTTAATGAATGGAAATGGCTGAACCCCTGAAGGAGAAGGAACTTTAGAGATCATCTGGCTCCATCATCCTCCTAGTGCCTGCATCCCTTTATAGCAGGGGTTCCCAGACAAAGGGGCCATGAATTTGGATGGGAAAAATTACACTTCAGTTTCATTGACTGCTAAGGGAAATTTAGCATTTCCTTCAATTATTTCATGATGCTGAGGAGGGTCCCACAGCTTCACTAAACTGCCTAAGGGATTCATGAAACAAAAACGGTGAAGAACTTCTGCTCTGTAGTGTCCCCTGGAAGGGGCTGGTCCAGCCTCTGCTTGGATTCCTTCTGTGGCACTCACTATATCCCAAGGCAGTCTATTCCAAGTTCTTTATTACACTGAATGGAAATCTGCCTCTTTTTCCCTCTTGGTCACAATTCTGTCTTCTGGGGACACACAGAACAAATCTCATCTGTTAGGGTTGAGAACCTGGGGAAATGAGCCAGTTCAGCCCATAGGCAGAGTAGGAAGCTGACTATGATGGTGTGATGTAAGCGAAGCTAGTAGGACCCCCTTCCTAGCATGGAGCCCTTTGCTGAATAGGTACTCAACATGTGACTAGAGTGTTAAGGGAGGACTAGCCCCTCTGGTGTGAGGGTTTGCAGAGCCCTTTTTAGGGCTGCTCATCCATCTTTGGTGCCCACCTTCACCCAACTCTCACCTGTGGCTCCAAGAAGCTGTCACATGCACAGTGGCCACACCTGGGCACTTCTCTAGGTTGAGCCCTCAATAGGCCTCAAACCCTTCAGCGAGTTAGTGTCTACCCCAAGCAGGTGGATACTTCCCCCAGTGGAATGGGTGGATGACAACAATTTGTTCCAATGGCCACAGAGGTGGCTGAAGCAGGGGCTGTGGTCACACGTCGGAGATCCCAAGGTCACCCACTATATCCTGGACCACTGCAATTGTCCTGACTATTGCCCGGCCCCTAGCCTTGCATGACTCAGGAAGAGAAAGTGAGGCTAATGATTTTATGCAATTCACTGCCATAAATTCAATTTATGCCCAAGTCAAGACATCACCAGTGATGTTGTTGGTCCTCTTTGAAGACAAAGGAAGAGCAGCTCAATGTGTATTGATTTTGCTCCAAATTATCCCCCACTACCACCCCAGCCTGTCACAGTGCCTGTCAATCATGCAATGGATTAGCATCAGGGCCAAAATGTGAAACCAGGCTTTCTGACTCCCAGCCCAATACTCCTATCTACTGCATCAGGGCTGCCCCCTTGCAGGATTCCTGTGGTCCCTCCCAGCACTGATACCTTGTAAATCTGTGAGGCTATGGCATTTACATAAACAGCTAAAAGATAAGGCAGAATAGGCTAAGAGTTAGGAGAGGGAGGTATGAAGATTTTAGAGGACGGATAAACCACTTCTGGAATATAAATCTGTATTTAAGGCCCCAACACAGATAACAGCGATATGCAATACCACTCAGTAACTAGCTAAGTGGCACAGTGGATAGAGCATTGACCCTGAAATCAGGAAGACTCATCTTCCTGAGCTCAAATCTGGTCTCAGATTAGCTGTGTGACCCCGGGCAAGTCACTTAACCAACCCTGTTTGCCTCAGTGTCTCCATCTGTAAAATGAGCTAGAGAAGGAAATGGAAAGCTACTCCAATGTCTTTGCCAAGAAAACTGCAAATGGGGCCGCAAAGAGTCAGAACAACTGAAAAACAACAAAATGACAAAACAACGACATTCTATGAGCGTGTAAAAGAGAGGCACAATCTTCTATGAGGTCCAATGGGAGCAGATTATTATGAAAAGAGGGTTCCCGGAAGGCTTCAAGGAAGAGGTGACATGTTTGGAATTTAAAAGGATGGGTGAGCATTCACCAGGTTAAGGGGGGGATGGCATTCCAGGTACAGGGGATAACATGAATGAAGGCATAAAGAAGAGAAAGCAAAAGGCGCATTTGGGGCAGGGAAAAATACAGTTCAGCTGGACTATGGAGTTTGTGAAGGTGAGTAATGTGAGATAATGTTAGAAAAGATCTCAGGATAATGGAACCAGAGCTAGAAAAAGAGCCTTTGAAGTAAGTGGCTCAATGGATAGAATGCTGGGCTTGGAATCAGGAAGATCTGAGTTCAAATCGAGCCTCAGATTACTAGCAGTATGATCCTGGGCAAGTCACTTAACTTCTGTTTGCCTCAGTTTTTTCAACTGTCAAGTGGGGATAATAATAGCACCTACCTCAGAGGATTGTTGTGAGGATCAAACGAGATAATATTTGTAAGGTGCTTAGCACAGTGCCTGGCACATAGTAGGTACTGCTATTACTAGTACTACTACTACCACCCCTCATTTTAAAGATGAGGAAATTGAAGCCCAGAGAAATCAAATAACTTCCTCAAGGTCACAAAGACCTTGTGGTGGAGCTGGGAGTGCAACTGAGGTTCTGCGACCAGGTACGTTTGGCTCCAGACGGTTGAGTGCGTTGAACGTTGTGATTAGGAGTTTGAAGTTTACTTAGTAGGAAATAGGGGATCGCTGAATATTTTTGAGTAGAATAGCGATGTAACTAAACTCACGAATAATAAATATTTATGAGCTTTCTCATTTGGTAGTGAGCTCCCTATCGATGGAAGCGTCCAAGGAGAGGTTTGATGACGAGCCCTTGCCAGAGAAGCTGCAGGTGGGGCAGAAAGGATTCTTGGCATTGGCTGAATAGCATACTTTAGAGGGGCATGGACAGGGATATTATTTGTCATGTGTTTAGGCTTGGAATGATCTATGGGGGAGGCAGAAATCTCCCCCACTTTGTAATGAGGAAAGGCCGTGTCCAGGAGGTCCAGGAGGTTTGGACCTAGAACTTTGTACAATAAGCCAGACTTGGAAATGAGGGCCATATGGCTGAGCTGAGGGCCTAGAGGTGGAAAGTAGTATCTAAATCAGAAGGTCAGTATCAGGTTCAAAGGCAGAGGCTGAGTGGATTGAATGAAGAGATAGGAGATTGGAAGATTTAGAGCTAGAATAGACCCTAGAGATCCTTTAGCTGAACCCTTTTATTTTGCAGATGGAGAACATGGGGACCAGAGAAGGGGAAATGACTTTTTGAAGATCACACAGGTAGTAAGCTTCAGAGCTGGGATTTGAACCCAAGCCTTCTGGCTCTAAGGCCAGCATACTCTCTAATGCACCACACCACCTCCAGTGCCAGATCATAGTCAGTCCTAAGATTAAACAGGGGTTGGAGCTTCACAGAGAGTTTCTGAAATTAACATTCAATTGTCAAAGGGCACCACCATGTTTTAATGTTTGTGTGGCAAATCTGCCTTCCAATACCCACCAGTCTGATGTAGCTGGACATCTCTTGTCATCTGCAACCCCCACAATTACTCACCATGGATAAGATCATCCCTCTTTAATTAGTGAACAGAAGGTTGGGCTACAACAGTAGTGTCAAACTCATATAGAAATGGGAACACTAAACTATACATAAAGGTTCCTGTGGGTCACATATTGACTTAGTTTTAAAATGTAATGTTACCTATGTTTTATTGTATTTTTATTCATTTTGTTAAATATTTTCTAATTCCATTTTAATCTGATGCAGGAGTATTAGGGAGTGTTGCTAGTCAGGTGCTCCACAGGTGGCATGTTTGACACCTCCAGATTACATGACCTTAAAATCTCTCTGATTCATTTCAAATCACCAGGTGTATAAAGCACCTACTATGTGCTATGCACTGTGCTTGGTGCTGGGGCTATAGAGATGAAAAATAGTACTGTTATCTGACCTCAAGAAATTAATTTAAAGGATAGACATGCGCACAAATCGCAAATGAGACAAAGGAAAGTTGGATAAGTCAAACTCATCTTGGGGATGGGGGTCATAGTGAGGGGTGATGTGGGCTGAGGTAACAAGACAAAACGCCCTGAGATTTCTAGTGTCTTTTGATCACCTGTTTCAGAATCCCACAGTATTCCAGGGTTCAGTCACTCAGTAAGTCAACTAGCATTTATTAACTGCCTACTATGTGCTAATGGTGCTAAGTGTACCTGCATGCATACACACATGTCCCTGCTCTCAAGGAGTTCACACTTTCCATTTCTTTAAATCTAGGTTTCTCCCTGCCAAGGAGAGGTAATTTCCTCTTCTCTCCACTTTCCTTGGGGATGGAGACATACTCTTTCAGACACCCCTGCATAGATCTCAGACAGCGTGGGTAAGAACCTGATGCTGTACTCAGGGTCATTTAGTTCAGAGAGAGAAAGAACCCTTTCATTCTACAGAGGAGAAAACCAGGCCACAGCAAGATGAAGGGACAGGCCTGGTTTTCCATGGGTAGAAAGGGGCAGGGACAGGATTCAAACCAGGGCACAAGATTATAGTAGCACAGATTGACAGCTGGATGGGGACGTCAGGAGCCACCTCGTCTAACTCCCTCATTTTACAGATGACAAAACTGAGGTCCAGGGAAATTAGGTGACTTGCTTAGTGACCTCTGCAATAAACCAAAGTCATATGATATCACAATTAGACATATAGTCTAACTCAAAGCTCCAGGGATGTGTCAAAAGACTTGTCCAAGCTTACATAGGCACCAGGAAGCAGAGATGGAATTTGGACGCAGGGCTTTTGATTTTTAATATGGTATCCTTCTGTACCATTTTATTTTAACTCACTTTCACTCTCTCTGTCTCTCCATCTGTCTCTCTCTCTCTCTCTGTGTCTCTCTCTCTCTGTCTCTCTCTCTCTCTGTCTCTCTCTGTCTCTGTCTCTCTCTGTCTCTGTCTCTCTGTCTCTCTCTCTGACTCTGTCTCTCTCTCTCTCTCTCTCTCTCTCTCTCTCTCTCTCTCCGTCTCTCTCTCTCTCTCTGTCTCTCTCTCTCCCCTCCTTATATATTCCATAAAATAAGAACTCCTTACAAGATCCTTCCCCCTCTCTACCAGTGTGCCATGTTTCTGACTTACCTGTGACTTTGGATGAGATGTCCCAGGAACATCTCCTTGCTGGGCTGGAGGACCTGCCAGCTTCTCCCAGGGAGAGCACCGTCAGCAAAGCAATCGCCTGTTGAGCCTGGCCAAGCCCTCTCCTGGACTGCTGCTGTTGTGGCTGTGGCAATCAGACCAGGTCATCAGAAACAGATCCCCCAAGGGCACGCTGGGAACCGGATCTCAAGAGGGAGCATCTGGCTACACCGGCCAAGTTCAAAACCAACTCTAAAGTTTCCATCCAAGAGGCAAAAAGGAAACGATGATTGCTAGAAAAGAAGACAGGAGGAGTCGTTAGAAACACGGGGCTGCTCACTCACTGTAGAGTCCTCTGGGGAATCCTGCCAGCTTGAGGGGCAGCCTGGCAGCCAACACGCCTTGGAAGGAGGCCAGAAGCCCTGGTAGGAGCTCGGCAAGGGGCTGTTTATTCAGTGACTCCAGGAACAAGATACAAACTTTAGTCTAAAGTCTACAGAGATATGTTTTATTACTGGATCAAATGTAAAAACACATAAGGTAATAGAGAGGACCATTTTATTTACTATGTATATTCTTCTGTGTGTACATACATTGTTTCCTTGGATAGAATGTTAGTTCCTTGAGAGCAAAGACTCTTGTTTTATAACTCTAGCACCCAGCACAGTGCCTGGTACATAGTAGGTGCTTAATAAATGCTTGCCAATTTATCAATTTGTCCTAACCCATGACACGGCAATGTTACATTTATGTGAGTATTATTGTGAGTAAATATAATGCTGGGCCTAAGAGTTAGGTAGACCTGAGTTCGAATCCTGTTTCAGACAATTACTGCTCAGTAAATCATTCAACCTCTGTGAACCTCAGTTTCCCCATCTTTAAAATCAATGGGGATAGTGCCTACGTTTCAATGAGTGGTGAGAACCAAACAAAATACTTTAAAGTACTACGGGAGGCTAGCTGTTATTATGAAAATAATAGCATAAAACCATATTGTAAAAAAAGAGGCAACAGGAACATCAGCTCTCATCTCCACGGTGCTTTTAGATTTCTCATAAAATCCGGGGAAGCAGGTGGCGTCAGGACTCTTATCTCCATCTTAGAAGTTCACAAAGCTAGGAAGTCTCAGAGATGAGATCTGATTTCAGGGGGGATGAACGGGCTGCATGTTGTTATTCAGTTGTTTCGGTCACTCTTTGTGACCCCATTTGGGGTTTTCTTGGCCAAGATACTGGAGAAGTTAAGAAAGAACAATTAGACTTTGCTTGACCTCAGAGGGATGGTGATGGTGGCAGTGGTAGAGAGAGAAGCAGAGCTAGACTTTGGTTGGACAAAGGGAAAACCTTCTAACAAGTGGAGTTGCCCCTGACTAGAATAGACATAGGAGGGAAGCTCTACATCCCAGGAGCTCTGAGGTGGAGGATGGTTGATGGACTCCTGTTCAGGTAAGGGTTGGACTAGGTTCGGTGCCTTCTTGAATTCCCTTAAAATTTATGATCCTGTGTCTCCTAGTCTACTGGCCTAACCACTATACCACACTGTGTCTTCTTTTAAGAAGACAAAAAGCCATGTGAAGCCCCAGTTTGTTTCCATTCTGTGGAAAAATAAAGCAATATAATGAATCGTGTGCTGTAAATTGTCTTTGGGGAGAAGGGGCAAAGCCAGTTTAAACGTTGCTTCTCCAGAATGGATGCTGATGATGGAGAGAGCTTGGCTAAGTTCACCTGATGGCAGTAAGCAATGAGTTGTGAATCCTTTCTCAGTTTTCTCAGGGTCACAGAGCTAGTAAGTGCTTTCTCCTCAGTAAAATGGGGGGTTGGGCAGGATGGATGGACTCTTAGGGTCCTGTCAGTTATGACAATGAGAAGCACTGTGGTATTGTGGATAACATACTAATTCTGGAGGCAGGAGACTTGTCAGTGGTGGGCTGATAAATATTTAACAACTGCGTCTCCGGAAATAGAAGTCCACAAGATACCTTTAAGGTTAATCGGCATCATTACTATATTCTATATCACTTTCTTAAGACTACATGATCAACTAAATATAATAATTCAAGCCCTGATTTGCAAACATTTCTAATGTTTACACTAATATTTAATCATAGGATCAAGAGCTGGTTCTATCACAACCTTGCCTGTGCTCCCAGACACTTACTAGCTGTGTAACTCGTTATCAAGTCAGTAAACCTCTGTTTCTTTATCTGGAAAATGAAGATAATATACCTACTTCACAGGGTCACTGACAGTTTCAAATGAGATAGCATATATTAAGTGCTTTGCAAATTTTAAAGGTGCTACGTAAATACTAGTTAACATTATTTGGTTCTAAGGTCTTTTTTGGGGGCAGTGATAGGCGTGAAGTCAGGAAGACTCATCTTACTAGCTGTGTGACCCTAGGCAAGTCACTTAACCCTGTTTGACTCAGTTTCCTCATCTGTAAAATGAGTTAGAGAAGGAAATGGCAAACTACTCCAGCATCTTTGCCAAGAAAACCTCAAATGGGGTCAAAGAGAGTTGGACATAATTGAAAAATGACCGGACAACCAAAGGTTGTTGTTCAGTCTTGACATCCTATGTTCTATGTTCTAAGGGGCCTTCCAACTCTGACATTCTATATATAACCCTATTATTCACCTGAGATGTGATGGAGTCAGGAAATAAGAATAGCATGAGAAATATGAGCCCCAAGCAGACTTTAACATACAGTGAGGTGTTAATCATACACACTCGTATGTATGTGTATGTATGTATGTATGTACATATATACATATATATATGTATGTGTGTATATATACATATAGATGTAGATATGTATGGTGAGACATGCAATTAATGAACGCAAAGACAAGGATAATAATTCCTCAAGTGTGTGTGGGGTGTCACGGGGTATGGGAGGTCCCACCCATTATCTCCATGGATCCTAATAGCAGTGCTGAGAGGGAAGCAGGGCAAGGACTGCCATTGCCAGTTTAGAGGGACAAACGAAAGCTCCCAAGGTCACAAAGCTAGCAGGTGGGTTAGATGGTACGAGAATACAGATCTACTGACTGGCCAAAACATACCGCATTCCTCATAAATTAGATAACTGAAACAAGCATAGTCTTTTGACGGGGAAGCTTGGGTAATCTGGATGTTTTCACCAATAATAATTATGATCACAGCTGAAATTTCCGTAGCACTTTACAAGCATTGGCTTATTTTACCTTGACAATGACCCTGGGTAGGGAAGGCAAATGGTATTATTGCATTTTATAGATGATGACACTGAGGCTCAGAGAAATGATGTGATTCATCCATGGTTGCACAGCAAATAAGTACCAGGAATCCTGGTCTTCTGACTCTAAGTCCTGTGCTATTTCCACCATACTAGCTGCCTCTCCCAGAGTATTTTTGCTTTTAAGGATAAAGATCTGTAAAATGAGGGGACTGGAATAGAAGATCTACAAGACCTTTTCCGGTTCTAAATCTATGATCTTAAGATCACTGCTGTGATTAATCAGCTAATTCACATTAAAAGCCACTGCTGACTTGTATGTCAATAGTTTATATAAATAGCAGGGTGAGGAAAAAAGTAGTTTACTACTGAATATTTCAGAATTTCCTCCACCTCCCAGCTCCTTCTTTTCCCCCTCAGGAAGCTGCTTTTGTCCCTTGCTTGCATCTACTGCCTACATCTCCTTTTATCCTTTCTCTTTGCCTTTTATCTTTTGCCATTCTCTCTTCTCCCTATCCCTAATCCAAAAATGTGACTGATTTCAACAAAGGCTCCATGCTACGAAATGATTATGGCTTCAATGGGGTGACACAGTGGATAAAGCTAGGTACTTGGAGGCAGGAAGAACTGAGTTCAAATGTGGCCTCAGACACTTACTAGCTGTGTGACTCTGGGCAAGTCACTTAAGCCTGTTTGCCTCACTTTCTTCATCTGTAAAATCAGCTGGAGAAGGAACGGCAAACCACTCTAGTATTTTTGCCAAGAAAACCCCAAATGGGGCCATGGAAAGTCACACATGACTGAACAACAATAAAATGTGTTAAATTATTGACTAAAGTCTTAACACTCTGTCCTTAACCTAAAACCAGGCGAGTTTAACCTTTTTGCAGTTATTTTTTTAGCAACACTAAAAAGTGTAGTCTTATTCCCTCATTTTTCCAGGTGGGAAAATTGAGGGTCACAGCAGTTAAATGCCTTGCCTACTGGAGTTTGAACCAAAGCCCTCTAACACTACATCAAGTGTGCCCCAAGTTACCCATTGAGTGCCCATTGAGGTTTATCTAAAATAGAAACCTTTGCTCCCTCAGGAGAGGTGGGTCTTTCAAGAGAATTTTGCTCCAGAATATTGATTAGCTAGAAAACACAGGTCTAGTTTCTATTTCGCTAAATGAGTCATTAAGTTTCAGCCTAGTTTTCTGGACCATCCAATAGCCCCAGGGGCCTGCTTTGGCAGTCATAACCCTCTCGGAAAATGAAATGGATGTCTAAAAATACAGACTTTAATTATCAGCTGATTTTGAATAGAGAAAACTTCCTGATGACTTTAATCTTTGACTCCCCTCAGGGAGTCTAGAGTAAGAGTAATTATCTTATTAGGTGTAGGAATTGGAAACTCCAGTGAACAGGAGAGAGAAGAAGCCAGAAGGAAACTCAAGTGTCAATGCCTGCCTTTGACTGCTGTCTGTTATCAACTGAAAGATGATTCATAGGGACCATTCAAAAGTAGTTAAGCATTACAGGCACAGGGAGAAAGATTCCTCACACCTTCATGGCAAACTGGAAACTGATCCCAAACCTTGTTTAAGCTAGAATTCTAGCCTCTTAGAATGGAAGCAAGGAGGAAACGGGCACCTGGGTCCTCAACCCAGTTCTGGCCCTAATGTATCCTGTGACATTAAACAAATCACTTCACCCCCCTCTCTGAGATCCCTTCCAGCTTAGACAAATGGACAAGGCAGGTCTGAGACCTAAAGGGATAAGGAAGGAGAGAAGGAAGCAGAGCAGCTCTACATCTAGGTTAAATGCCCAATCTAAGTTACACAAAGGAAGGTTAACAGGAAAGAGGGAATTTAGGCTTTCTCAGAATTGCAAAGTTAGAAGCTTCCAAGGACATCTAGCCCAACCTCTACCTGACCAGGAAGCCTGTCTATACCATTCTGGACAAATATTTATATTTATCCTTCACTTAAAGACCTCAAGGGACAGAAGGATTACAATTACACTTCCTCTTTCAGTTAGGACTGTCAGGAAGTTTTTCCTTGTGTTGAGTTGAAGTCTAAGTCTACTTCCCTTAATTGTTTTCCTCTCTCTCTGTCTCTTTCTGTCTCTCTGTCTCTGTCTCTCTGCCTCTGTCTCTTTCTCTGTCGATCTCTTTCTCCCCTCTCCCCCAACTTGTCCCTTCTTGGCGCACACAGAAAAAGGAGAAATCCCAGGACTGGTCTTCCCACAGATGAACAGAGGATTATGCCTTGTCTCTTTTTTTTAAACAAGAGGGCTGGCCCAGATGATCCCCAGGGGCTCTTCCAGCCTTGCTCCTTTTGGTCAACTTTCCAAGTGCATTCTCTTTTGAGCCTTTGAGGGAACTAAGACCGTCCGTCCCCCTCCCCCAAACTGGCCATGGTCACACCGCATGGCCAAGCTGAGGTTAGAATTCCGTTCTCATGATTCCCTGGCCGAGTCATCCCTCCAGAACCTTTACTTGGTTAGTTTAACCTGAGGATGGAGATGTCCCAGCTTTTCCATCTATAAAATAAGAGGGTTGGACGAGGTCCCTTAGGTCCCTCCCGGCTCTAAAGCCTGTGATCGCTAAGATCGCTTCTAGCTCTAAGCCCAGCAAAATGGATATTTTGTAAACTGTGCCTTGTTTTTCTAAAACCCAAAGGACGCAGTAGACTGAGCCCGCCCTGTTCTCTTTGAGGTCTTACCTGAGTCTCTCCAGCTGCAGCTGCAGCACGAAGAAAGGGAAAGTCAGCGTGGGGGATGGGGATGGCGAGAAGGTGGAGGGAGGGGGATGGCTGCTTAGCCCCAAGCTTTCCAGGGGCGGGGCACAGCGGCTTAGGAGGGAGCCGTGAAGCTCGGGGTACAGCGGCCCCTCTCTCGGCCGCTGGGGTTCGGAGATCCTCCCTGGGTCCGGCTCTCCCAGGCCAAGGCCTATCTCCTCCCTGGCGGATCCTGTAGCCTATTTTGGCGGGGAGGGTGCATCGGGAGGTGGGGTTCGATTCTCCCAAGCCGGGGACCAGTCCTGCACCTTTCTCCTCCCGCTCTGCCGCCCCCGGCTCTCCGACTCAGCCAGGTTCGGGGGAAACAGCCCGGAGGGGGAGGAACCTCCCAGCTCGAGCCCTGCTTGGTAGTATACTGCGAACACAACCCATGCCTCCTCCCCGTCCCTGCCCTCTCCCCCCTCTCCCTCCTCCCCCCTCCCCGCCCCCACTCCATCCCAAATCTCTTTGGAGAAGGTTCCCGGGATTGGAATTTCAGAGCTGGGAGGGGGAGGGGAAGGAGGAGGAAGGGCGGGGGAGAATTAGGGAGGGAAGGAGGGGAGGATGGGGAGACGGAGGGAGCTGGGAGAGGGAGAAAAGTGGGAGAATTTAAAGCCAGGAGGAAGAGAGGGAGGGGCAACGGGTAGGAATGGGAGAGAAGAGGGATGAAGAGAGGAGGGGAAAGGGCCCATTTCATCCTCTTGCTTTGCTATGGGGTATCTGCATACAAGCAGCAGCAGGCTCTGGGCTGAATGCCCCCAGGAGAGGAGCAGGGCCCGCTGGGCTCTGAGGGGGGAAATCTCTCTGGTTCACCCAGTGGCCTTGGTGTTTCTTAGAAGCCTTCGGGGACCATCCCCTAGAGAACCAATGTACCAGCCAACTTGTCTCCTCCCCTTGGTCCCCTCAGGGTTAACAGATGGGGGTAAAACTATTAACCAGAAACACCGAATGTCAGAACCAGAAGGGTTCTAGAGCCTACCTAATCCAACCCCTTAATTATGCCAAAGAGGGAACTGAGGACCGGAAAGGGGAAAGGTCACACCTTTGTATGACCCCATAAGTCTATGGCAGAACTGGGACAAGCAGAACAGGACCTGAGATGGAACTGCAGAACGTGCTTGGAATGGAATCCCGTCGACGACAAGCTACCATCTAGGTTCCACTGGCAGCTTGAACGCCTCTGATGTGGGAAAATTTTCTACCTCTGAGACAGCCTATTCGATTTTAGGCAACTCATTTTAAGGAACTTCCCTTGTATCCAGCCAAAATCTTTTTCTCTGAAACTTCTATCCCTAGATTTTACTTTTGCCCTATGGAGGCAAACAGAGCAGGTTGAATCCACGTGAAAAGCCCTCAAACAGTTGACAGATGTCACATAGTCTGATCATATTTAGCCCAGAAATCTAGTGCCAAGAACCCAGGCATTCTTTCTCTCAGTTCTGGACTCTTTCCACTGCTCCAGATATCTTGACTTGTTCCATTAAAAAAAAATCTTTAGCTTTAGCTTCTCCTTCTCCCCTATGGCCCCACCCCATCCCTGATGGTGGGCATGTAGTAGAGAAATGTTAAGGAAACTACTGGGGCCACTGATATGAAATACAAGTGACCAGGAATGACAAAATAGGATAGTGGGAGGAACCCTGGACTTGTAGAAGACCTGGGTTTTAATCTTTTTACTGTCAGTGTTAATTTGAGCAAGTCACTTCTCTCTGAGACTCAGTTTCCTCATCTGTAAAAAGGGTAATAATACATATACTCTGGGTATTATGTAACACAATATATAACTGTATAATATTATATATATGCATTATAGTTGTGAAGGAAGCTAAAGGGAAAGTATGGAAGAGGTCTGTTCTAGTTTTAAAAGGTCAGGCCTAGAGTGGACACCAACAATGACCTGGCCTTATCAGTCTTTCATTCTGTAATCACCGTGTTCTAAAAGTCTATCACAATGAAGCAACAACAGAATCATGGAATGGCAGAGCTGATAGGGGCCTTTGAAATCATCCCAATGGGCGACTGAGGTCCAGGAATAGGGAAATGACTAGATGGGCAGAAGCCATGGAAGGAAGTTGAACAGAGCCTGATTTTGATTCTACGTAAGGAAAAGCTTCCTAACAATGGAGGCTGTCCTAAAATGGAATGCTCTCCTTTGGGTGGTAGTGAGTTCCCTGTCCTTGGAGGCTGAGTGACTATTTGTCAAGGCTGCTAAAGAGGAGATCCCTGCTCACAGGTGGATTTGATTCTGAGTTTGCAGCTTGGAAATTCTATGACTTGCTCAAGGTAACCCAGAAAGTGGCCGAGAGTCTCCTGACTATGAATGCAGGACTCTTCTATCTCTTTTACAGCTTCTTCTCACACTACACTATTTAAAGCCCTAGACTTGCAGTGAGGAATGCCAGGCTTTTGTCCTTGTTTTGTCACCAACTCAATTTGTGAACTTGGGCAAGCCTCTCCCATTCTTTGAGCCTCAGTTTCTCCGTCTATAAAATGAGGGAGTTTGTCTCCAAGGCTCTTCTCAGCAATAATGTATTAGCACAGAATTTCTACTTTTTTTCAAAATGTATTAGTGCAAGGTGAGTAGGGGGGCCTGGTGGGGTAGGGTGACCCAAATGAAAGCTGGCAGGAGACATTTGAACAGTGAGCAACCTTATCAGTGAATGTCTACGGAGCACACAGTAACCCAATAAGGAGACCTAGAAAAGTCAAACCCAAATGAGAAGCATCTAATAAGGCCCAACTAATGGCTTTCTGACAAGATTCCCTCGGTAGCTAATCTTATTCTCAGTGGCACAACAGTTAGTCACAAGGCCCTGTGTGAGCAGTCATGGAATCATAGGAGCTCCATGTTGGGAGGGATCTCGGAGACCAACTAGTCTAATCCATCCGTAAACAGGAATCCCTTCTATAATATCTCCAATAAGCAATCATCCAGAATCGAACTGAAGATTGAATTTCTCCCAGCTTAAGAATGAACCAGGAAGGAAAAGTATGGGCTTCTGCCTGGGTGAATTCATTCAAAGGTCCCTGACTCTGGTATTTTGTGAAGCTGTTCTGTGAGAAATGCCAGAAGCCAGAGGCCCAGGATGCTAGTATGAAGAGGGAGGGGAGGGGCAGGGAGATGTCATTCACTGACAAATGGTGTTGCTTGAAAAATATCTTTACTAACAAGGCTTTAATCTGTGGGATCATAGGATTTAGATCTGGGAGTTGACAATGAGGCTTTAGAACAGAACATAGTATGGCCGAGCCAGAAGGATCCTTAGAGCATAATACTATAAAGAATCCTAGAACCTTAGAACTAAAAAATTCAGAGCTGGAAAAGGTCTTATAGATACAGAGCTGGAAAGATTACTAGCAAACTTGGAGTCTAGGAGTTCTCTCTCATTTTAAGGCCATCAGGGGTTAAGTAACTTGCCCAAGGTCATACAGCTATTAAGGGTCTGAGGTCAGATTTGAACTCAGGCCCTCCTAACTCCGGGACTGGTGCTCTATTCACTGTGGTACCTAGCTGCCCTTTAGTCTAGGAGTTCTTAATCTGGGATCCAGTAACTTAAATTTTTTTTCTTAATAACTGTATTTTAATATAATTGGCTTCCTATGGAATCCTTTGCATTTTATTTTACGCATTTTAAAATATTATTATAAGAAGGGTTCATAGGTTTAATCCGACTGCCATTAGGGTCAATGACACAAAAATGGTTAAGAACTCCTGTTCCAGGCCAATGACCCCATTTTACAAATAAGTTTATCTTTACCTACTGCGGCCTTTAAGAGCCTAGGTTCCCTGATACATTATAGTGAGACATCAGAGGATGATTTTACTTCCTTATTTACTCTCCTCTTCCCCTCAGTATTTCAATCTGTACAATATGTTAGATGAGGTGGTCTCTAAGCTTCTCTGGAGTTTTGTTCTTGTAATCTGAATTTCTAACCTCAGAACATTTTGTGCATTAGTATATGGAATGGAACATGAATCCTAATTGGTGGAGAGAATGCTTAGGCAATGCTGCCTATATGCATAAAGGGTAGAATTGGTTTTAGAGTTTCTTGGGAGAGAAAAAAGGGTGGTTCCAGAGACCTTTTAGGAGAGACACACACAGAGAAGTGGCAAAGTATATACACTGAATATTCAGCCTGGAGTCAGGAAGACCTGAGTTCAAATGTGACCTTAGACTCTTATTAGCTGTGTCACCCTGGGTGAGTTATTTAAATTCTATCTGCCTCAGTTTCCTAAACTGTCAAATGGAGATAGCACCTACCACCTAAGGTTGTGAGGATTAAAGGGGAAAAATTTTTAAGTAATTAGCACAATGCCTGGCACATATTGGGCATTTAAAAAAATCTTATTTCTTTCCTTCCTTTTTTTTGATTTCTGATAGAAACTTTCATCAATATATTCTTTATCTTTCCTAACTATTATCTCACATCATCACAGCAGGACCTGGAGCTGTCCAAGAGAGTTAGACCCTCCAAGACTCTGTTCTCTGGGTATTTGCAAAAAAAAAAATAGCTCAGCCACCAAAAGCTCACTGTAAGACCCTGGGCATTCCCCCTTCTTTCCCTTAGAGTTTCAATCTGCACAATGATAAGATTAGGTTAGATGATCTCCAAGCTTCTCTGGCAGTCTATATTCTTGTTACCTGGACTTCCAATTAAGCCTGGATATGTTGTGTGCTACTGGTATGTGGAATGAGATGTGACTTCTAACTGGTAGAGAGACTTTCTCTATAAGGGGTAGAGTTAGTTTCTGAGCTGCTTGACAGAGAAACAGGGATTGTTCCAGAGACTATGCAGAAGAGATATGTAGAGAAAAAAAGACTTTGGATGCTACAGACACATAGGGGAAATCGAGTCCTCAACAGGTCCCTGAATTCCAGCTTGCCTCCTTAGAGACTGTAGCTAGTGAATTTCTGCTGGTGTGAATCCTCTTTCTTAGTTTGATATGAGATCTTATCTTACTCCTCTATTTTCTTATATATTCTAATCTGTACAGCTTCTCTGATTTCTGTTTGCTTGGATAAATGGATTTTTGCACCATTTGCTTTTTTGTGATGATAGTTTATATAACCAGTATTTGGTGGAAAGGAGTCAAGTTGGCATGTGTAGGCATGAGTATACCCTACCCACTAAGAACAACCCAGGAAGTAGCATTTGTTCTGAACCAGACTTGTACCTCTTCGTTAGTAATATATAGACCTTGTCCTGCTCCCTTCAAGGTAGAAATCAAAGACTCCCTTGGTAAGGAGTTCCAGAGAGTTCTAGGGTTCCAGATTCCAGGCATATTTATCCATGTACTACCTCTAACAGCCCATGTGGACATATACATCTCGTTCAGGCTCACACATTCTATTCAATTCAGCAACAAACACCTCCCATTTGCAAAGTTCTGGGCTAGATGCTAGGGATAAAACAAAAAAAAATGAAACATTCCGAACTCTCAACGATCTGGGAGAATATAATAACATGTACACAGAGAAGTAAATATAAGGAAATTTCAAAGAGGGAGACAATACCAATAATTTGGGGAAGAGTGAACAAAGGCTTTGTTTGGAGGTTGCATTGCTCTGTGCTTTGATAGAAGCTAGGGATTCCAAGAGGAAATGGGAGAATATTCTAGAAGGGAAGTCAACCTGCGCAAAGGTACAACAGAGAACAGAAATGCAATGTCATGCACAGGTTACAGCTTAAAGAGAACCGCTTTACAGAGAACTTTAAATGCCTGGCTGATGATTTAATATTTTATCCTAGAAGCAATAGGAGGTCACCGAAGGTTTCTGAGCAAGAGTGACAGGGTGAGATTTGTGTTTGAGGAATATCAATTCGGGTAGGATGGAATAATAGGTGGGAGGGACTGGAAACAGGGAGACCAATGAGGAGGTTATTGTTTGAGTCCAGGTAAGAGAGGAGGAGTCTGAATAAAGATGGAGGCCTAGTGAGTGGAGACAAGGTGGTCCATGCAAAGGGTGCTGTGGAAGTCAAATGGATGAGACTTCATACTCAACTAGATCCGGGGGATGTGGGAGAGGAAGGAGTCAAAGATGGCTCTAAGGGAGCAAACGTAGGTGACTGAAAGAATAATTGTTCCCTAAACAGAAACAGGAAAGTTTGGAAGAGGAATAAGTTTTTGGGAAAATATGTACAAGTATCCCTTCCACATTGCCACTTTCCCTGTCGAGGTTTTTATATATCTTGGGTTGGCATAAGGAATTAAATGGGATTTTTGGGGGGAGTTTTGTAGAAGTTGCTGCAGATGACAACTCAAAGGCCAGCAAATGACCCAGAAAAAGTTTAGAAACTCAGAAATGCATAAAATATGTGTATACTATTGTAAAATATCATCATATTTTGTCTTTTAGTACTATAATAATTAAGGCTTCTTCTATGGTACGAAGGGAGGGCCAAATTTATTTTTGCAGATTTTCCATGTTGTAGGGCACCATGCCCCTAACTCCTTCAATGTGGAGTGGATAATCATACTACTTTGGGCATACTGTCAGGTACCCCTGGGATATCTGGGGGAGATGTCCAGCAGAAGACTGAACAGAGGATTGGAATTTAGGAGAGAAGTTAGGGTTGGATACGTAGATTGGGGAGTCATTGATGTTCTACTTCTAAGATCCTTTGCAAATAAGACATCTTATATTCGATGCTCCAGTGTTCCTTCCAGCTCTGGCATTGCATGCCCTAAAGTTCCTTCCAGCTCTGACATTCTACACTCTATATTCCTAGTCACCTTATAGCATGTACTGGATTATGTAATTTCAGAGGTCTGTGATTCTTTCTAAGATTCTAGCAGAATAAACTCCGGGCTTGGAGTTAGGATGTATGCGTAGATTTGAATCCCACGCTGTCAGAAACTTGATACGAGACCTTGGGTAAGTCCCTTTACTTCTTGAGACCTTAATTTACCCTTCTACATGAGAGGGAATGGACCAAATGATTTTGAAGGCCCTCAGGCTGTCAGTCTATGATTCTCTGCCCTCCAGGGAGGAGGGACTGCCCTTGTCAGTGAGATGGGGTGTGTGTGAGGGGGGGATTCCTAGGGTAGGACTTTGGCTCCAGAGCCCTATAATTATCTCTGCACCAGAGTGTCTGCATCCAAAATAACCCCCTAGCAAAGTGTCACATTGTGGCCACCCTGCTTAGCACATGATTCTGTAAACAAACTAGAGACCAGGGCGAGAGGCCAGGGGTGGTGACTGCCCGAGGTTGCCTGTCAGAAATGCTCCCTGGACCATCAGCCAACTGGTCTTGTCCCCTCCAGGCACTAGATCTTGGATCACATTGCTTCACCCCACCTTCACCCTTTTCTCCACTGGCTCAACCCCAAGAGGTTGCCAGGATGCCCCCCTTGACTTGCCAAGCCCATATCAATCTCTTCCTTCTTTCAGGAGGTAGAAGAAGTACATTCAAAAGAGTACTGGACTTGGAATCAGAGGACATGGGTTGAAATCCCATCTGTATTATTAATAAGCTCCATGCCCTCAGGAAAGTCCCATTCCTATGTAACCACTCAGCCTCAATTTTCTCATATATAAATGGGGATAGTAACAGCACCTATCTCCTGGGGTTGCTGTGAGGGCCAATGAGATAGCATATGTAAAGTACTTTGAAAAACTTAAAGCTCTGTATAAAGGCTGGGTGGCAGTTAGGTGGTGCAGTGGATAGACCACTTAGCCTTGGAATCAGGAAGACTCATTCATCTTTGTGAGTTCAAATCTGGCCTCAGATACTTATTGGCCCTGGGCAAGTTGCTTAACCCTGTTTGCCTCAGTTTCCTCATCTGCAAAATGAACTGGAGAAAGAAATGGCAAACTACTCAACTACCTTTGCCAAGAAAACCCCAGATAGGGTCACAAAGAGTCAGATACAACTGAACAACAAACATAAATGCTAGCTTTATTGTTATCATCATTATTACTAATTATTCCTTCATTGAACCCCATTTTCTGCCTCTACAAAAGAGGGTTAATAATACTCGAGCTACCTACCTCAAAGGACTCTTGAGGGGAAAACGTTTTGTAAATCTTAAATCTTTATGAAAATGGGAGGTAATATAAATATTTGCATTCCAGTTCTGGTTCCTATGATCCCTCAAGAAGTGGGAACAAAATGCTTTGCAAAGTTCAAGGGAGAAAGTCAACCATGATTATAAACTGGGAACATCAGTGATGGCATTTGAGTTAGACATTAAGGAATGGGTAGGTGTTAAGAATGACAGAGGCAGGAAGATCCCAAGCATGTTTGGGGAACAGAGGGATGCCATAGCCACGTTCTCTCTCCGGTGTTAGGGCCAAAGACCCTCCCAATTATTCCTGCCCTGTGATTCCCAGAACAACAGCACAATCCTAGGCACAGAAAGGATGCATCAACTTGAAGATGTGTGTGTGCGTGTGTGCATGTGTGTGTGTGTGTGTCTGTCTGTCTGTGCATGTTTTTGTCTAGGGAAGGAGTTATTTGGCAGTACCACCAACATGATTTCCTTGGGAAAATATTCCAACAAAATGAAGTCTTCAACTATGAATTTCAGTTTCTGTCTCCAAGCATCTGCATCTGCTAATCATCAAAGAGCACTTTATCCACATCTTTCCCTTGCTCCTATCTCACCCTTCCTTGTATCATATTTATCTGTATGTACCTGCCCCATACCCTTAGACTATAATCTCTTGGAGGTCAGGGACTGTGCCATTTTTTATGTTTGTATTTCCAGCACAGAACACAGGGCTTTGTCTATAGTATACGTTTAGTAAATGTTTGTTGAACTCAATTTGATAAAACTGGATTGAATTGAATTGAATCATGGAATTAATCACAGGATTTTGAATAAGAAAACCTGCATTCTAAACCCAGCTGTACTATTTGCTGTTTGTTGGACCTTAGTCTCTGTGAACCTTATTCTCCTTCTCTACAAAATAAAAGGGTTGAACTAGGTGACTTCTAAGGTCCCTCCCAGCTCTAGGTCTCAGGATTCCCTAACCACAAAAAAAGAGTGGGTTTTTCTAACTCAACGTGTCCAGAATAGAAATAATTATTTCCCCCCAAACCCTCTCCCTTTCCTCACTTCTCTATATCTGTTGAGGTACCATCACTCTTCCAGTGTTTAGCCAGGTTCAAAACTTGAGTCATTTTTCTATATTCCTCCCTCTCCCTCACTCATCACAGCTAATCAAACGCCAAATCTTGTCATTTCAACCTCCACTATCTCTCTTGAATCTGTTCGTCCCCTTCTCTCTGCTCGTAGAGCCCCCATGCTAGTTCAGCCCTCATTACCTCTCACCTGGACAATTGCGATATCCTCCTAATTGGTATCCGCATTGTCTCTAGGATAAACCACAGGTTCTTCTGGCATTTTTGGTTCTTCAAAGTCTGATTCTTGGTTTATTGCACACTCCACTCCTTCATGTCTCTACATTTGAGCCAAACTGGCTTGCTGGATCTTTCTCACACACAACAATCCATCTCCTATCTCTGTGTGGTTGACCAGGATGGCCTCCTTGCCTGGAGTGCAGTCCTTCATCTCTGCCTCATGCAATTCCAAGCTTTCTTTCTTTTAAAATATTTTTAAAATTTTTTGTTATTGCAAACTTGACAAATATTAGCAAACATAATTGCTTATAAAAATAATTCAGTAGTTCTAACACATTCCTATGTGTCTGTTCTCTTTTTGAAAATCCTTCTGCTCTTTTATGTATATATATAATATACATGTATGCACACACATATATACACATAGATGCACACAGACATATGTATGTGTATATACACACACATATGTATACATATTTTAGGGCAGCTAGGTGGCACAGTGGATAGAGCATTCAGCCTAGAGTCTGGAAGACTCATCTTCCTGAGTTCAAATCTAGCTTCAGATGCTTAGTAGCTGTGTGAACCTGGACTCTCTGACGATACAGCCAAGGGAAAGCCACTTCTCAGTGCCTCCTGGCAACCCAAAGATTTGCCAATTTGCAGCTGAGAAGGGAGTGTCTGTACAAAGAATTTCTTATATTTTCATTTATTTATTTTCGGAGGTGATTGGAGTGAACTCCAGTCTTCCTGACTCCAGCCCTGGTGCTCTATCCACTGTGCCACCTAGCTGCCCTGCCTGTATTTTTAAAATCACAGGTATAGACCAAAGGGAATACAATCCAAAGGTATGGCACTTGGATTCAAAGAATTCCAGATTCTCAGAACTGCAAGAGTTTCCAAAGGGCATCTAGTCTAGCCTACCCTTAAGCAGGAATTCCCTCTATATAATCCTGATAAGAAGTTGAACAGTCTCCCCAGAAAGTCTCCAGTGATGAGTAATTCTCAATGTCCTGAGGCAGCCTGCTCCACTTCTGGACAGTTCTGATTAAGAAGTTTTTCCTTAAGTCAAGTTGTGAAATTTTCTTTTCTACCACTCCCCCTGCTGCTCCTGGGAGCTATCCCCCTCCTGCATGACAATCCAAGCCACTTGAGGACTATGATCTTATCCTCCCTAAGTCTGAGTAGACTATTCATTGTATGACTCTGGGTACCTTCTCTGGGAATCATGCCCCTTTCCCATAAATTGAGGGTATAGGGCAAAGTGAGCTCCACGGTCTGTTTGGGCTCTAAGTCCTAGGTTCCTATGAAAAATAATTTCCTAAAAACACAACAAACTGGAGGTAATGGAGCCTCAGTAGGACTCATGAAAAAATTAGCATAACAGTTCAAAGTCAGGGACACCAACCTAGACTGGACCTGGGAAAGCCCATTAAGAAAGGAGCAGCTGGAGCTGGTGGGATCAAAGTTTATCTCAAGCCACTTCCCTGCAGGGCTGTGTTGATCAATGTTTAACCACTGGCTGCCAAGTATGCATGACACACTTAAGTTTTACTTTCATTATTAGCCTTTTCTCTGTTATTTTCTTAAGTGTAGACAATCAATAAAACAATAAATTAAGCCTTGATTTATAGTATTTGCTGGTATCTGAGGTGTAAATGCTCACACTGAAAATTTCTCCTCTCTGATCAAGCTGATTTGAGCTGGTTTCACTGATGGCCATTCTTTCCCTCCTCTTCCTCCTTACTCAGCTATGTATGTGTGTCTGTTGCCGTAGAAAGATTCCTGTCTAGGCTATGATTATTACTAGCTATGTGACATTGGGCAAGTCAGTTCATGTGTCTGATCCTCACTGGGGCATGGGAAATTTGAAAGTATATGAAAAACACCACCACCACCACAACAGCAAAGAGTGCAGGAAAGTCCTTTGTAACAAAAAAATGTCACCTATTCTTAGAAGATCCATCAATCAACAAGGAAGTACTTACTTTGTGCCAGGCTAAATGTCTGAAATATAGGGCAAAAATAAAACAATGTTTGCTCTCAAGGAAGCTTATACTGAGTTGAGAGAGACAATGTGTAATCCTCAAGTACTTTAAAACATTAGATATATGTGTATACACACAAAATAAATAAAAAAAAACAATTTGTGGGGAGGAGTAGTAGCTCTCTTAGGGATATCAGGACAGGCCGTCTCCAAGCAATGGGATATATGATTGTATATTTATTTTTTAGATGACCTTAGAAGGAATCAACTGCAAGCCCCTTATTTTATGAGTCAGGAAACTGAGGCACAGAGAGGGTCAGTGATTTGGTAGCAGAGCCAGGGTAACAATTCAGGTGCCAGATGCAATGCTTTTCCCATTAGACTGATGCTTGATTCTAAATGTCCCAGTCCTCACGCTTCTTTATATTGCCATGGATTCCCTTGCAGTGTAGAGAGCAGACTGGGAGAATTCGGTGGCCTGATGCCATGTTGACAAGGGAGAATTCTAAGGAGGCTTTCTGCCAATTGACACTGGCAGGTGCTTTCAGAATGTTTGGAAGGGCAGGAGTGAATCATCCGGAGCTCTCCGGGTAGAGAGCTTGCTGGGAAATTCAATTTAACTCAACTCACACAACAAGCAGCTACAGTGAACAGAGATGCCTGGAGAAGGTACAGTTAGGTAATAGTAATTGACATTTATAAAAGCTTTAGGGCTCACAAAGCAATTTACATACATTTCTCAGTGGATTCTTTAAGGTGCAAAACAACCCTTTAAGTTAAGGACTACAGACATTATTATCCTCATTTTATAGCTGAGAAAATTCAATCTGAGTGAGATTAAGAGAACTTTCCCATGGTCACAAGGCTGGTAAGTGTCAGAGACAGTAATCAGACTGAGGTCTCTCCTAATTCCAAGGCCAATACTCTTTTCACTACCTCATTTAAAAAAATTTAAATTTATTTTATTTTCAATTCATGGAACAAAACAAGCATTTCCATAACAGTATAATAAAAAGATGATTGCACGCAGAACTGCAAATCTACCACATATGACTTGCTATTCCCTCCAAATATTCAATAGTTATCATGTAAACATCTTTCTTTTTTTCTTCCCTTCCCTTCCCTTCCCCCCACAAATACAAATAGGTGTGTGTATACATATACAACATACATATACATATGTGTGCTATATACACACATATGTGTATATGTCTATCTATATGTAAAATTATTCTATACATACTTCTATTTTTCAGTTCTTTCTCTCAATTTGCAGATAGCATCTTTCTTCACATGTCCTTTATTTTTGTGTATTTAGAATGGTCAAAATGACTTAGTTGCTCAAAGTCAATCTTAAAACAATATTGCTGCTACTGTATACCACGTTCTCCCGGTTCTGCCCCCTTTGCTCTTCATCAAGGCTTTCCATGCCCTTCTAAGATCATCGAGCTCTTCATTTCTTATAGAGCAGTAGTATTCTATCACAATCATACAGGACAGCGTTTTCAGTCATTCCCCAAGTGATGGGGATCCCTGCAATTTCCAGTTCTTTGCCACCACAAAGAGAGCTGCTATAAACATCCCATTCACATTGAAAGTTATAATTATTATTTGTGAATTTCCCTCCACCTTATTTTTACTCACGATGTTCTTTCTCAGACCCTCTTTTTAGCCTACCCCTGTGACCTCATTTTCTGCCTTCCCTACATCATTACGTTGCTGTCCTCAAGTTTTCAGTTTTATAGGGGAAAAGACACAGAAAAGGTAACTATGCCTCGGTGCTTCAAGAATCTTTGTTTTTTATCAGGTTGCTTACTCCATTCAGATCACTATAATACTTGTTAAATGCATCAGAGAGGTATAATTAATGTGTTACTAAGAGAGCTCATGGAGGTGGGGCGGGATTGGGGAAATCAAGAACTATGTGGAGGAAGTGGCATTTGAGTTAAATTTAAAAGGATGGGTAGGAATTCAACAAGTGAAGAGGGAGAGAGAACACATTTCAGGCATAAGGAATGGCTTGAGAAAATCTTGGTGGTGGTGGAGTACAGGATACATTCAGGATTCAGAGAGCAATTCCAAGAAATCAGTCCATAGGAAGCAAGTGGGGATGTAATTCATCATTCTTGTCCCTGTAAAGAAGGATACAATAGAGATGTGTCTAGCATAGGGCAAACAGGGCTTTGCTCCCAGGTGCCAGCATGGGACACATGTGCGATTGTTTCTTCCTTATGATTACCACCATCCATGGGCCCCTTTTTTGTCTTGACCACCTGAGTTATTTCTTCCTGCCCCTCCCTAGCCTCCTAGATTTAGAACTTGGAGTAGGGATTACTTAATCTAATCCCCTTATTTTATAAATGAGGAAATTAAGTCCCAAAAAGAGGCCACAAAGGTGGTAAGTAGAAGATCTGAGATTCAAATCTAAGTCTCATGATTTCCAAATGCAGCTGTCTTACCACTATAACATGTTGTCTCCACTGTACCCCACTGCCTAGTTCTCTTCTCTGCATCTGTGTCTTTTACCCCAAATAAATTTGCCCCAGGTCCAGTTCTGGCTTGTTCTGGCCCAGACGTGGGTATTTCTTTCTAGACTGGGGCCCATTTGGGTATAGGGGCCATCGGCAGGTGGGTTATTTTGTGTGCTCAGAATTTGCATTGGCTGGAAGCAGGACTTCCTTTTGTTATGGTTCATTTCTATTTCTGATTAACCACAGTCTGGATGTGATGAGCCAGGGGCCTCTTATTTGCATTTCAATTACACATTTCTAGGACATCTCTAGCTTTACTGCTTTTTAAGTGACTAAGCATCAGAAAAAGAGTCATTTAAAAAGTTTTCCACAAAAAACCCCTCATACTTGTCAATTCGTTTCAATTCAACAAAATTTCATTTAGCATCAAGTAGCTTCCATTATGGAGAATAAGATGTGGACCAGGGAGAGTATTATAGGACAAAGGAGAGCCAAGAAAAGAACTATCAGAACATGGAAGGATGGAAAGATCGTTTCCTTCCTGGGGTGTGGCAAGGAAGGGGCTGAGACAATCAGGGAGGTTTTCATGGAGAAGGTGGTATTTGAGCTGGGCCTTGAAGGGAGACAACAGTTTCAAGAGAATCTTACTAGGATGACTGGAGTCTTCCAGAGTGTGAGAAATGATAGCATTGGCTTTTTGAGGAAAGGCAAATAAAGTCAACACTGTGAGATAAAGGTGAATCTGCCTACATCCACATATATCCACACATATGCACCCCAGGAGTAGGAGATAGTAAAAATGCAAGAAAACTGGAAAGATAGGAAGGGACCTAGTTATTAAATGATAGGGATGGGATCTGAACCCCTAAAAGGAAAGGATCATGTCTTTGGGATGTGGACCCCAAAAAGGAAAAGCCCTTGGACTTTCTCATGTGACCCAGGTCCCTGACATTCACCTGGGCACCCGGCCCTTCCCAGTTAATAATCCTTTCATTATGGCCTTCATTATTTGCATCTGGCCCCATCCTAGACCACCACTCTTTAATTCTAACTAGACCCCTTCTCTGTTCCCAGACTACTTCCTAGATCACATCGAGATCTTCCTACATTCTTCTGAATAAATGGTCCCTCTTGCCTCCATCAACATGCTCAGATTCTTAAAATCTGGCCAGTAGCACAGATTCTCAAAATCTTGCCCACCCCAACCGGTGTTTTAATAAATTTTGTTTCTGACTAAAAGAAGGCTTGGGTTGAATTCATTAGAGGCAGGACCCATGTTGTTTGCCCTTGAATTGTGGGGTTCCCAGCACCCCTAGGCTGCAACAGAAGGACTTGATAAAGACCAAAAGTATAATTTTATATTTGATCCTAGAGGTAAGAGGGAGCCACTGGAGTTAATTGAAAAGGAGGTGATATGGTTGGACCTTCATTTTAGGAAGATCAGTTTGATAGCTGAATAGAGGCTAGACTGGAGAGAGGGAAGGCTTGAGGCAGAGAGTCAGACAAGTAGGCTATTGCATAGTCCAGCAGTCAGGTGATGAGAGCCTGTGCCAGGCAGGGTGGTGACAGGGTCAGAGGAGAGAAGATGATAGAGATATGATGAAAGTTTGAATGACAGGACTTGGCAAATGATGGGGGAACTGAGATAGAGTTAGGTGTTGAGGATGATAATTAGGTTGTGAGCCTGAGTGAATGGGAAGATGGTAGTGCCCTCCATAGTTACAGAGAGCTTAGGAAGAGGAGAGGGTTTTGGGAAAAGGATGGTGAGTTCAGTTTTAGACATGTCGAGCTTAAGATTTCTATGGAACATGCTGTTTGATGGAGATGTGAGACTGGAGGTCAGGAGAGAGGTTAGGGCTGGATAAGTAGATTTGAGAATCATTAGCATTGAGATGATCATGAAGGGCTGGGAGTTTTCTGGCTCTGCCATAATGACCGTGTTGAGTCAGGGGTGTGAGTGAAAGTGCAACCAGTTCTGAAAAGGGTACTTAGGGAAGCTGTGTCACTAGGAAGCATCCCCTATATCAGTGAGTGCAAGAAGATGGAGGGAGCAAGAAAGGAAAAAGATTTAAGATGAAAGCTAATTCATTACTTGTGGAGGAAGCATTCCAGGGAGCACAGTAGAAAATTTGGTAGCATTAGAGTAGGAAGTCAGGGTGTGTGTGTGTGTGTGTGTGTGTACTAAGGGGGATAAGAATAAAGGGGTGGTCAGTGGGGAATAGAATATGGAGTTTGGATAATGGCAATTCGGGGTTCAGAATCACTGGGATGAGGTGAATATGATGGGGTGGAAGTACGCTCATCATTGAGGAATGAGTTCAGGTAGGTTATCAATGCCCACCCAGGACACACCCAAGACATCAGGCAGCTGGCTCTATGTGTCTGGAAATAGAGGGAGAGGACTCAGAATGCTCACGCAGGGGTAGGTCACCAGAGAAAGTACCTGAGTAACATCTATGAAAAAGGAGAATTCTCCTTTGTGATTGACTCTCCCCAGTCCATGTCTTCTACTGAACCTCGACGTCATCCAGAAAATTCTGACTTAACCGCTGGTGTGAAGAACATAGGCTTTGCTTGTAAACTAGTCACAGAGAGTGGCTACCGGCCTTACATGCAGTCACTTTAGTGACTGTTGTCATATTTGTTTTTTTATAACAACTGAAAGTGATATAACATTGCAAAGCACTTTATATACAATATCTCATTTGAGTCACATAACCATTGTGGTGAACAAAAATTTCTGAGAGGCAGTTTCTGGGTAAATTATAGTAAATTTTATCAACTACGGCTAGGAAGCAGTCAACAAAAAGGGCTCATTTGTCCTCTTGATGATCAAAGAGGCCTAACCTGTGGAACCTTCAATACTTATAAAGGCCCTGGAAAAGGGGGTGCACTTGAGGAGGGCAATCAACTCCGAGTGGTTAACAAATAATGGGAGAATGAACATTATACTGAGAGGTGGGCTTTTTCTAGTGAGGGGCTGGGGGAAGTGACTCCGATCAATCTTGGTCAAAGAGTCTTATCTATACCCGTATTACCTGGTCTAGGTCAATGGGTCTAGGCAATCTAGACAAAAGGGGGAATCCACTTTTATGCAGATCTGTCTGAGTAAAACATAAACTGGAATCCATCAATTCACCTAAACTAAAATTTCTTTACCTTTTGAACAGATCTGAGTTTTCCCTCTCATTATCAACTCTGCACTTTAAGGACTGCCTGAATAACCTACGGGAGCTGATTTCTGAATGAGGAAGTAGAAAAGGGGAAAAACCTTAATCCTAATTCAATAATTGGTTATTAATATAAGAGAGAAATAATCATTTCTCTCACCATATGAGGTCAATGTTGCCAACAGAATTTGAAACTTATGTTAACTGAATTCAAGTTGACACTCTACCACTATGCTATGTTATCTTTTTCTTAAAAAAATAAAGTTTGTATTGATATTTTGTGTTTCTTCCATCAGCACAGTGTCCCAAGTATCTTTCCACTCCCCGCTTTCTGAGAATCACCCCATATGATGAATAGTATTTTTTTAGGGAGAAAAGTAAGTCAGCCCAACTGATTGATATATTAACAACAGAAAACATGTAATGTATAACATTACCCACCTCCATGAAGGGGTAGATTGGGTTGTGTCTTCTCCTATCTCTTCATTCAAATTCCACTTGATCATTATAACTTTGTTACATTTCCCTTTGGTTTTTTGGCCCATCACTGCTCTTTCCATTTCTATATTGTTGTAGTTACTATGAATGTTGTTTTCTTGGTTGTGCTTACTTCATTCTGAAACAGTTCATGTAGCTCTTTCCATGCTTCTCTGTATTCATCATTTCTTACAGAGTAATACCATTCCACCACATTCATGTATGCAGTTTGTTTAGCTGTAACCCAACTGATGGGCATCTACTTTGTTTCCAATTCTTAGCTATCGAAAAAAGTGCTGCTATAAATATTTTGTAGTGTATGGGACTTTTTTCTTATGGATGAATTCCTTGGGGTGATAAACCCAATAATGGAGTCTCTGGTTCAAAGGGTATGGACAGTTTAATCACTTATTTACACAATTCCAAATTGTTTTCCAAAATGGTTGTATTACTTCACAGATCTACAGACAATATATTAGCGCGCCCATCTTCCCACAACCCCTCCAACACTGACTGTGGTCATTTTTTGTCATTTTTGCCAATTTGTAGGATGTGAGATAAAACCTCAGAGCTGTTTTGATTTGCATTTCTCTCATTAGTGATTTGGAGCATTTTTTCTGTGTTTGTGAATACTTTGCAGTTCTTTTGTGAACTATTTGTTCATATACTTTGACCATTTATTGGGGAATGGCTATTAATCATATACATATATATATATATATATATATATATATATATATACACACACATATATGTATATATTATTAATATATGTTGGATACCAAAACCTTATTAGAGAAATTTGGTATGCAGATATCTCCCATTTGACCTCTTCCTTTCTTATCCTAGAAGCATTAATATTGTCTTTGCAGAAACTTTTCAGTTTCAATTAATCAGTTATCTATCATCTTTTATAATTGCTTCTTTTTTATTTTTTAACTTTTTGTTGTTGTTGTTGTTGTTTTTGAATGTCTGTTTTTAAAACTTTGAGTTCCAAATTCTCTCCCCTCTTCCCTACCCACCCACCCTCCCTAAGAAGGCAAGCAATTCAACATAGGCCACATATGTATCATTATGTAAAACCCTTCCACAATAATCATGTTGTGAAAGATTAATTATGTTTTGCTCCTTCCTAACCTATCCCCCTTTATTGAATTTTCTCCCTTGATCCTGTCCCTTTTCAAAAATGTTTGTTTTTTATTACCTCCTCCCCCTGTCTGCCCTCCTTTCTATCATCCCCCTTTTTTTTATCTTCTTCCTCCTTCTTTCCTGTGGGATGAGATACCCAATTGAGTGTGTATGTTATTCCCTCCTCAGGTCAAATCCGATGAGAGCAAGATTTACTCATTGCCCCTCACCTGCCCCCCTTCCCTTCCTAGAGAACTACTTTTTCTTGCCACTTTTATGCGAGATAATTTATCCCATTCTATCTCTCCCTTTCTCCCTCTCTCAATATATTCCTCTCTTATCCCTTCAATCGATTTTACTTTTTTAGATATCATCCCTTCATATTCAACTCACCCTGTGCCCTTTGTGTGTGTGTGTGTGTGTATATATATATATATGTATATATATATATATATGTACTTAGACACACACATATGTATATAGATGTATACACTCACACACACACACACACACACACACACACACACATATATGCATATTCCTTTCAGCTACTATGATATTGAGGTCTCATAAATCATACACATCATCTTTCTATGTAGGAATGTAAACAAAACAGTTCAACTTTAGTAAGTCCCTTATGATTTCTCTTTCTTGTTTACCTTTTCAGTCTTCTCTTGATTCTTGTGTTTGAAAGTTGAATTTTCTATTCAGCTCTGGTCTTTTCACTGAGAAAGCTTGAAAGTCCTCTATTTTATTGAAAATCCTTGTTTTGCCTTGGAGCATGATACTCAGTTTTCCTGGGTAGGTGATTATTGGTTTTAATCCTAGCTCCATTGACCTCCAGAATGTTATACTCCAAGCCCTTCAGTCCCTTAATGTGGAAGCTGCTAGATCCTGTGTTATCCTGATTGTTTTTCCACAATATTCAAATTGTTTCTTTCTGACTGCTTGCAGTATTTTCTCCTTGATCTGGGAGCTCTGGAATTTGGTGACAATGTTCCTAGGAGTTTTCTTTTTGGAATCTATTTCAGGAGGCAATCTATGGATTCTTTCAATTTCTATTTACCCTCTGGCTCTAGAATATCAGGGCAGTTCTCCTTGATAATTTCTTGAAAGGTGATATCTAGGCTCTTTTTTTGATCATGGCTTTCACGTAGTCCAATAATTTTTAAATTATCTCTCCTGGATCTATTTTCCAGGTCAGTGATTTTTCCAATGAGATATTTCACATTGTCTTCCACTTCTTCATTCCTTTGGTTCTGTTTTTAAATATCTTGATTTCTCATAAAGTCACTAGCTTCCACTTGCTCCAATCTCATTTTTAAGGTGGTATTTTCTTCAGTGGTCTTTTGGACCTCCTTTTCCATTTGGCTAATTCTGCCTTTCAAGGCATTCTTCTCTTCATTGACTTTTTGGAGCTCTTTTGCCATTTGAGTTAGTCTATTTCTTAAGGTGTTGTTTTCTTCAATATTTTTTTCAGTATTTTTGTGGGTCTCCTTTAGCGAGTCATTGACTTGTTTTTCATGGTTTTCTCGCATGCTTCTCATTTCTCTTCCCAATTTTTCCTCTACTTCTCTAACTTGCTTTTCCAACTCCTTTTTGAGCTCTTCCATGGCCTGAGACCAGTTCATGTTTTTCTTGGAGGCTTTTGGTGTAGGCTCTTTGACTTTGTTGACTTCTTCAGGCTGTATGTTTTGGTCTTCTTTGTCACCAAAGAAAGATTCCAAAGTCTGAGACTGAATCTGGGTGTGTTTTCGCTGCCTGGCCATGTTCCCAGCCAACTTACTTGACCCTTGAGTTTTTTGTTGGAGTGTGACTGCTTGTAGAGCAAAGAGTACTTTGTTCCAAGCTTGAGGGGATGTGCTGTTGATTTCAGAGCTATTTCTATACAGCCAGCTCTGCCACCCCAGCACTCCTCCTTCCTGAAGAACCACCAACCTGGACCTGATGCAAATCTTCAGCAGGCTCTGCACTCCTGCTCTGATCAGCCACTTAATTCCTCCCACCACGTGGGCCTGGGGCCGGAAGTAACTGCAGCTGTAGTTCTGTAGTTGCTCCTCCCTCGCTGCCCCTGCAAACTCTGTCCCCCACAGCTTTTCCCACTAACCTTCTCTGTTGTCTTTGGTGTTTGTGGGTTGAGAAGTCTGGTAACTGCCACAGCTCACTGATTCAGGGTGCTAGGGCCTGTCCTGCCCCGCTCCTGGTCTGGTTGGTCCTGCTGCCTCCCACGCTGAGCTCTGTTCCCCTCCACTCTGTGTGCGATAGACCTCATCCAGTGACCATCCAGGCTGTCCTGGGCTGGATCCCTGCTTCTCTCTGCTATTTTGTGGGTTCTGCAGTTCTAGATTTTGTTCAGAGCCATTTTTTATAGGTTTTTGGAGCGATGTGGTGTGGAGCTCACACAAGTCCCTGCTTTCCAGCCACCCTTTTATAATTGCTTCTATCTCTTGTTTGATTAAGAATACATTTCTTGCCCATAGCTATGTGGGAGGTACATGATCTGTTTCTCTTCTAATTTTTTTAATAGTTTGTCTTTAACATTAAGGTCATGTATGCATTTAGAATGTATTGTGCAGGGTGGTATAAGATGTGGATCTAAGTCTAATTTCTTCCAGACTGCTTTCCAATTTTCCTAATAGGTTTTTTTTAATCTTCAAATAGGGAGTTTTTCTTTAGGTAACCTGTTTTCCATTTTATCAAACATACTGAGTTATTGAGTTCTATTTTTTTCTATGTGCATTCCATTGATCTGTCTCTCTATACTTTAACTAATACTAGATGGTTTTGGTGATTGCTGCTTTACAATATAGTTTGAGAGCTGGAAGTGCTATTTCAATACTCTTTGTCCTTACTTATCTCATCATTTCCCTTGATATTCTAAATCTTTTGTTTTTCCAAATCAATTTTGTTATTATTTTATCAAGCTCTGTAAAGTATTCCCCTGGTAATTTGATTGGTATAGCATTAAAAGCATAAATTTGTTTTGGTGATATTGTAATTTTTATTATGTTGGCATGGCCTAGTCATGAGCACTGAATATTCCTTTAGCTATTGTGGTTGTCCTTTATTTTTTAAAGGAATGCTTTGTAATTGAATCTATACAACCATTTTGGGAGGCTGATCCCCCGATATTTTATGCATTTTATAGTTATTTAGAATGGGACTTCCCTTTCTATTGTTGCTTCTTGTGTTTTGTTATTATTATATAAAAATGTCCCTGCTGGATGCTGTGCTCTTTCCCTCGGGCTTGGTGGAGTATTGCAAGGCCCCACACAGAAACAATGTCTTGTCCTGGTGACCTGTTCCACTCCCTTTGTCCCTTAGTTCTCTGGCCTAGCACTGGCAGTTTTGAGCCTTCTTTCAGAACTTTACAGCACTGTTGCTTCTGGGTTGCAGTTCTCAGCAGGCTTTTGATCCTGAAGGGCTATGACCAAGCTGGCTATTGAGGTACAAACAAATTTCTGCAACCTTGAGCCAGGGTCTCCATGGCTCTAGAAAAGAGGAAAGGGGTAAGGAGTTTATACAGGGATGGGTTTTGACATAAGCCCTTGTTGTGTCCTTGGGTCTGTGAGTAGCCTTGCTTCTGACAGCATGAGAGGTTGGGGTGGGGTGCTCAGTGAGCTCAGGATCAGAAACAGTCAGTTCTGGTTTTTTGTTTGTTTGGTAAACTCTCTTTTGAATGCTGGGTGTCCTAGACCATTGAAACAGCTGAAGGTGCTTTATCTTTGGTGCATAATTTTCTGTTATGGAGAGGTCTAAGAGGTCATGGTGATCTGAGAAAGTGTGTAGTCCACAATCTTGTTGCTCACAGGACCCGGAAGCCTTTTTAAACATTATTTTGCCAGATTTCTTCAGGGAGTGTTAGAAGAGTGTGGTGTATTGGATAAAGAATTGTGTGAGATGTCAAGAAGATTGGTGTTCAGGTCCACCTTCAAATATTTATTGATCATATGAGCCTAGGAAAGCCACTTCACTTCTTGGTTTCTCACCTGCAAAATGGGATAATAATAACATTTACCATGTGAGACTATTTTGAATATCAGGTGAGATAATGTATGTTAAGTGCTTTGCAAACATTAAAGAACCATAGAAATTTGGGTTGTGGCTAATGTTAATGTTAGCTAGACTTGGGACCTGACAGCCACAAATTGAGCATTTGTGTTTGTGTGCAAGCACACACACACACACACACACACACACACACACACACTCACACACACATACACACACGTGCTAGGACACTCCCAGAGCTTGCCTGTCTCTATAACAAAGGTTTCCAGGTCATCAGTACCAGTTGTGGGTTAGCAAGAATTTATTTAGCCAGGCCTCTTCATGTGTGTGTGTGTGTGTGTGTGTGTGTGTGTGTGTGTGTGTGTGTGTGTGATGGTTGGTAATGGGGGGCAGGGTGGGCTTAATCTTTCCTTCACTCTGCTTTGGAAAGATGAAGGCATATTTATAATGCATGGCCTTCTCAGGCTGCAGAAGAAAACAGAGACAGCGATATGAGTCAGAAACCAAAGCACAATTATTACTTTGCTGTCCCTGGCTGTGATGAATCTGAAAATATGTAATATGAACCCCGTGCCCTGGTACTATGATGGGAACTCAGGATAGGGTGTAATTGCATTGTGGATTTACATGCAAACAAACACATTGAGATGAGCATTCCAAGAATCCCACCGATGACTAATTAAGTGATAGACTTTACATTAAGGCAAATGGCTGAATATTCTATAAAATCACTAATAAAATGGAAGCAAAGTGCCCGATTTACAAAGTGCGAATCTATAAATGCATCCTTCCCAGAAGAGGTTGGAAAAAGAGGATTAAATAGTCAGGCAAGGAGTGGGAAGGAAACTTTATTACTCACCTTATAATGAAATAATTGAGTCATTAAGATGAAATACCTTTTCAGCACATTTGAATTAAAGGTGAATTGATTTTGTGGTAAAATTTTCCTATTTTCCTTTTGGGGAGTTTATTTAGTGCTTTTATTAAGCGATTCCTGTTATAATACTGCTTTGATAATGATAGAGATTCTATTAGACTATCGTCTTTTTTCTGACAATTATCATTACTTCACATTTAATAGCTCCTGTGCTGTAATGAGTGAGGGGTGGCTAATGTTGCCTGCCTACCAGGTAGTGTGTGATGCTCTCCAGAGAGGTAGTAAGAACTTTTGGAAGGTCCTAGGATTTGGAGTTTAGAGATCATCTGGGTCACCTCTGGCATTGTATAGGTGAGGAAGCCAAGACCCAGAGGAAACTCAGAGGTTATCAAGGGTGACCCTTTCATTTTACAGGTGAGGAAACAGGTCCAGGGAGGATAAATGACTTGCACAAGGTGACACAGGTAATAAGTATCAGAGGTAGCATTTTAATTTGCACACTCTGACTCTAGAGCTACGGTCTTATGCCTTGTACCATGCTGCCTCCCTAACTAAAGAAGCCTGGCTTCCTTTATTACTCAGCTCAAGAGCTACCTTTTACATGAGGACTTTTCCTTCTTCCCTCCCTCCCTCCCTTCTTTTCCTTCTTTTCTTTCCTTCCTTCCTCCCTTCCTTTCCTTTCCTTCCTTCCTTCCTTCCTTCCTTCCTTCCTTCCTTCCTTCCTTCCTTCCTTCCTTCCTTCCTCCTTTCCTTCCTTTCTTGCCACACTTTCTCTGTCTATCTTTGTTTCTCTTTGTCTCTGTCTTTCACTTTCTCTATGTCTCTGTCTATGTCTGCCTGTCAATCTCTGTCTCTTTCTCCACCCTCCCAGTTGCTAGTGTTTTCCCTGGTACCTACCTCATAGGCATTTTATATATAACTATGAGCATACACGTTTCTCTCTAAATTAGAGCATAAGCTTTCTGAGGGTAGGGCTGTCTTCACCTTCAAATGCTTAAAGATTAATCAATCGTTTGATGGGGAGGTAGGAAGGGGAGAGGAGGTAGGCGATGAAAGGTTAGGGGGCTAATAGTTTATTTCTCTTGCTTGGAGCTCTAATCTCTGATTGGGGACTACTCAGACTACATAAATTTGACTCATGCTAAATTCTATTGTCTATGCTCACTGTTAAGGGACAGCCACGTAATAAGATATACAAAATCAGAGAGTCCTGAACCTTTTCTACATCCATAATAACAAGTGATTTCCCAGTCCTGAGAAGGGGCTGAGGATCAAGAGTTCTTAAGCCTTTACGTGTTATAATTCATATGGACTGGACCCCTTCTTAGAACAATGTTTTTAAATATAATTGAAGTAAATTTAGATTTTAGTTAGAAGTCAATAAAAATAAAGATATAATTTTTTCCCATATAAGTTTTTGGGAAAAAACTGGGCCTCCCTGAAATTCATCCACAAATCATGGATCCCAGGTGAAGAACCCTCTCTGTAGCAGGAATGGCTGAATCTCAATGCACAGTAATTACAGGGAAAGAAATGACCTAGGGGACCATCTAAGTTCAACTCCATCATTTTAACAGCTCAGGGAGAAGGGACTTGCTCAAAGTGGCACAGTCCACAAGAAGTGCTCCTAGAGACCATTTGGCCCATTCTCCAATTTTTCAGATGATGATGAGAGAACCCCTCCCCCACCTCCCCAAAAGTGGAAGAGACTTGTCCAAGATCATCTGCCTCATGAATAGCAGAACCAGGACTTGAACCTTGATCTTTTGAATCTGAATCTAGAGCTCTTTCCCTGGAACTACTCTCTAGCTCTTAGGATTCCCAGCTTCCTCCCTTCTTTAGACCCCAAGTCTCTGAAGATTAGCTTTATCTGAGCATCTAAAGAAGACTTTGGATGGCAGTTTTAGCAAGAGATTTGCACCCTCCATGGGGCCTCCTAAGTATGCATATTTATCTCCTCAGTGGTATATTTAGAATTTATCTGAGTGGATATCTACAATTTTTCAAAAGTGAATTATAGTCTGAGTCCTGAGGCTGAGGGATGGCTCAGTTTATTAGCCCCCATATCAAAGGATAATGCATTTTAATCTCAGCAGTGTTGGGTGGTGGAGGAGGGGGAGGAGGGGGCAGTGGATTTAAAAGCCAGTTTGATGAATTTCTCTGATCCTATCTTGGAAAATGATCAGTTTACTCCTTGGGAGGGGGAGTGATTGCTCCAGGGGAGTCAGGCTCCAGAGCTTGCCAAGCCTGGAACTCAGTCTTGTCAAACTGGGGATCCCTTTTGCCTGGGCTACTCCCAACTGCTGGTGTATAGCCCAAGTGGGAAGGAATTTGGGGCCCACATGGTTGGGCACAAATCGAAGGTTCTGGGGCTAGAGGTGGGAAGGTAGAGGGGAGAACCAAAGGGGTAATAAGAAAAGCTTTCATGAAGGTGGAATTTTTCTCACAATAGCCTTGTCATATTATATGACAAGGCAGATATTATCCTCATTTTACAGATAAATCAGCTTTAGAAAGTTTCAGTGACTTACCTGTATTCTTTTTTTTTAATTTAAAGTTGTTGAATCTTAATTTGAAATTTTTTACCTTTGTCTTAAATGTCAGAGCTAAGACCCAGGTCTTCTGACTAGCCCCTAGAGCAGCCTCCTAAGAAAGAATAGTAGAAATCCACATTTGCATAGTGCTTTAAGACCCTTGGAAGAAAAGGAGGGATGATCTGTGCTGCAGAGGGAGAGAGGGAAGGAGGGAGGGAGAATAGCATCTCTGATAATAGTGAAAGAAGAAAAGACAATGGGAACAGATCTGAGAGTATCATAAGATTGCTTTTTTTTTAAATTGGAAATGTCCTTAGAGATTTAGTCCACACTGTCTCCCCGCCCACCCTCCCTGCCTCCCAGCTCAGAGCTGAAGTGAGTAGCAGAGCTAGGATTTGAACCTTGGTGTTTTGATGACAAGTTTAGTATCTTTTCCATTATGCCTCTCATCTTCCCTCTCTTTTTCCCTTCAAGAGGAAACATTTTCTTCTGTATCAGTTTCTTGTGGGAGGCAATTGAGGTTAAGTGACTTGCTCGGGGCCACACAGCTAGTAAGTGTTTGAGGTCAGATTTGAATTCAAGTCCTCCTGGCTCCAGCACTGCTGCTCTATTCACTGTGCTGCCTTGTATCAGTTTTTACTGTCAGAATATGTCCTTTACTTAAGAGTCCAGAAGCTTCCTCTCCTTCTCTTCTATTTATAAATTCAAACTTTTCTAACCAAAGGCCAGGATGTATTATGGACCCTCGCATTTACGTTAGGCATGTATTTGCAAATATGAGTGTTTACGATAAAGTAGGCTGAGGAAGAGACGATAAGGGTAGGGTGTTTGCTGTTGAAATGCATGTCCCAGAACCAAAGCTTTGGGTTTGACCTTAGAGCGTTTTACACCACCAAATTGGAGTTTCTCCTGTAAAATCAAAATTGGATCCCTGACTAGGTCTCTATAGAAAAAGTAAAGAGCCTCAACTTCCATTTAAATACTCAGTGTAACAATGTAGTGACTATAGGACAGGTAGGTTTTGCCAGACATAGAACAGATCATAAAAGATTCACCCCATAAGTGCCAATTAGCCTGAGCAAGTCTCTTTCCTTTTGCAGTTGGCCTCCATTTCCCCCAAGGACCTACATAGTCCTTCAGATTTGGCTTGTTGTTCAGGGTGGTGTTCCTCTCTATCTCTTCTCCCCATTTCCTACCAAGGAGAAAACACTTGGGGACCATAGAAATTCACCATTTCTCCTCCAGGGAGTCCCATCTTCCCCGGGGATGTATACAAGTGATGTAATGAATAGGAAAATACTTTGAAAAGTTAAAGAATTATACAAACATAATAATATCTCTAATTTCTATAGGATTATGAAGTTTACAAAGTGCTTTCTTCACCCTAACCCTGTGAGGTAACAAATACAGGTATTCTTGTCTCCATTTTACAGGTGAGGAAACTGAGATGCAGAAAGATGGTGTAACTTCCCCAAGGTTGCGTAGATAATAAATGCTGGAGTCTGGATTTGAATACAGGTCTTCTGACTCTAAGTGCAGGGCTCTTTTTACTATCCCACATGGGTTTTCTTTTGCTCTCAAAGTGGTACCCATCCTTTGAGAACTAGAGTTTATCAGTCTCTCCTGGATGTCATCCCCTGATATGACTCTTTCTCTAAAAGTGGGAGAGTGAAATAGGGTGCGTGTGTATGTGTGTATGTATGTGTGTGTGTGTGTGTGTGTGTGTGTGTGTGTGTGAGGGAGAGAGAGAGAGAGAGAGAGAGAGGGAGAGAGAGAGAAGAGGAGAGGAGAGGAGAAGAGAAGAGAAGAAGGCCTTTTTGGATATCTTAGTCAATTCCTAAGAATTTGCTGAGCACCTACCATGTCTTTAGTGCGGAAGACATATACCACATGGTCCCTGGCTTGTGGGAGCTTTTAGTCTCCCTGAGGAGAAATCACTAAAACACAAAAATGAGAAAACACTTTGATGAAAGTCTTTTCTCCTCCCTCCCTTCTCTCTTCTCCATTTTTACCCTGTCCTTTCCTCTCTTTATCTTCTTTCTTGTCCCAGTCTCTGGCTCTCTTAACATCTGTCTCTGTCTTTTACTTAATCTACATTTACTAAGTGTTTACATGCCAAGCATGATGCTAGTTGCTGGAGATACAAGAAACAAGAAGCTTAGCTTCAAGTAGCTTATGTTCTATTAGGGAAAACAGCATGAACACATATAAGTATAGACAAAATATATATAAAGAAAATATATGGTTGTTTTGGGCGATTGGGAAATGCACGTGTTTCTATCTCTTTGTCTGTCTGTCTCTGTCTTTGTTTTTCTGTCTCTCTCTCTCTCTCTCTCTCTCTCTCTCTCTCTCTCTCTCACGCACACACATGCACACAATGTGCAGAATAGGACTCAAGACTATAAATGAACCTACGTCTCCTAGGACTCTGAGACAGTAGATGCTATTAAGCTAAAACATCTTCACAGTTGGATAATTAAAGCATAGACATTTCCCCTGAAAACTGTAAGAATGAAAACAAGCCCCTTCCTTCCAGCCTGCGCATATGTGTTACCTCAAAATAGCTTCACTCTAGAATATAATTAACTTAATTCAATTACACTTTGGTGAAGGCCAGAAATCTTATCTGAGAAATATTACGGTTGTGTAATAACCATATCCCGTTGTCCAATTCATTCTCTACCTCTCTTCCCTGCTTAAGCACTGCTGGGCCTGGCACTTCAAGGGTGACCCTCCCCTTCTCTCTCTCTGGGGACCTGCTTCTCTCTTCAGAGAGTTGGCTTAGGTCAGTGGAAGGAAGGCTGCCATTCAAAGGCCTGGATTCAGCTCTTGGTTCTTCTGTCTGCTACCATGAACACTCTTAGGTGACACTGAACCTCTCTGGAATTTTGTTTCCACATCTGTAAAATGGACTGGATCACCCTTAGGTTCCTTCTAGCATTAAGCCTATGATCCAAAGGGTACTTTGCCTATCCCCAGGACTGATTTTGCAACTAGATGGTGAAATTAGTGCCTGGAGGGCTTTGAGCTCTATTTTTTTTCACATTTTTTTGAAGAGGGAAGGCAGGGCAATTGGAGTTAAGTGACTTGCCCAAGGTCACACAGTTAGTAAGTGTGTCAAGTGTCTGAGGCTGAATTTGAACTCAGGTCTTCCTGACTCCAGGGGCGGTGCTCTACTCACTGTACCACCTAGCTTCCCCAAGGGCTTTGAGCTCTTTAACTTGGGCTAAGGTCAGGAAAAGTCACCTGAGGAAACTGAAGCTAAGTAAGTCAATGTAAGTATCTGAAACTGTAACCATGGAGTCAGTTCCCCTCCCTGGGCTGTAGTTTTCCCATTCATAAGAGGAGGGAACTGGGCCAGCTGATCTCTAAGCTGGGAGGGAGCATGTGTTTAATAAATACTTTATCCTTGATCAAGTTCTACATTCTGTGATTTATAATGTCCCTGCTGTTTCTTTCCACAGAGTTCTACCCTGATGCCTCGTCGTGGCATAGAGGTGACTGGTATGCCAGTGGACACAAGATCTAGCAAGTCTGACCATATTAGAAAGGCTTTGAGCATGGCCTTAGCAACAGATGAAGTCTGTGTGATGAAGACAAGACAAGCTAAATTAAGAGAGACTCCTCACCAGTAGACTGGAAGGCCAGTGATGAATCCTTGGGCCATGGTAATCCATGAAACAAAGAAAAAGTCAAATTGGTCCTCAGTCCTATGTGGCCCCATTCTCCTTCTGTAAGGAGCTGTGGAATTATGGGAAAGGAGACAAAAGGTACTAAGAATCATATAATTTTCAGTCTATAAATAAACTAGCCTGGCCAATGATATTCCAAATAAGAAATACTTGTCTGATGATCTACAACTGGATAAATCACTGGAAGAACTGGATCATATCGACCTTGACAAAATCCTTGTGAGATTCATCTACATATACATCCTGTGTGAGCCAGCAGTAACACAAAGAAAAGCATCTTCATGTTTCCTGTCATGTCTCCATCTCCCACAATACAGGTGCTGATGGAATGGGGCCAGTTGTAAGATACTTGTTCCATTCCTTCCTTTGCTCAATACATATTAATTGAGTACCGATGTATTCAAGGTCCTATGCTAAGAGATGGGGTGGCGGGGGTACAGAGCTGGATAAAACAGTATCTCCCTTCATTGAGCTTACAGTCTGGTAGGAGCTTTCTCTTCTTGTCCTTTCTATCTCTCCAAGTGAAAATGATCAATCCTGCCTCACATTTCTCATTGTACTTTGCCTGACTCGCTTCTTTGCCCTTATGTTATCTCGACAGTATCACAGTGTAAATGTCATTCCCCACTGCTCCCCCGGTATCTTTGGGGTCTTCTTTCCCAGAAGAAAGCTCAAGGCCTTTTATGTTGTTGGTGCATGATAAATTTTTGTTAAATCGAACTGAACTGAGGAAATTAGATATGGATTATAAGAGATACACATGGAGCTGTGGGAGAATGGGAGGAGGCAGAAAACATTTCTCAGTGGGGACTACATTCCATTTGAACTTTGGAAGGCTGCCTAGGATTTCAACTGATAGAACTGGGGAATAGGACGGCATTTACAAGAACAGAGAATAATGTGACCAAAGGCAACATATTTCCAAAGGCTGGAAGACTTTGGGACAGGTTTAGGACAAAGAGCCCTAGTTCCAGTTATCCTGGAAGGGAGCTGTGAAAGATGAGAGTAGAAAGATAGGCTGGGATCAGATGGCAGGGTCTTGAATCCCACACTGAAGACGCTGGACCTTATCTTTCATGAAATAGGGAGTCACTGAAAATTTTTGAGGGAAGGAGGGAACATGATTAGAGGTGGATTTTAGGGCATCCATCTGACAGTGTCTGGGATGGATTGGAGGAGTGTTCTCTCAGACTGACCCTCTACATTCGAAAAGATTTGGAGCTAAGAAGGGACCTTGGAGATCACTGGGCCCAACCCTCTTAATATGCTGATGATGGAAAGTGAAGTACAGATACGTAAAGTGAATTGCCTAAAGTAATATAGACTGTAAGTGACAGTGTAAGGATTTGGATTCAGGGCTCCTGACCCCTGATCCAATGCTCTGTCCATTTTCCAAGTCTGTTCTAGCCTACTTCCCAGCTGGGAAATGAATAGAACAGGAGGAACTGGGGAGATGGGTCTGGCTGTTTTTATTCAGAGGAGCTTTTGCCATGGGTTAATAATCATGAAGACAGTGGGAATTGTGAGGAATACAGCCAACAGACAGGTAGAAAACATGAAGCAGGAGGGGGGTTAGCGTAACCTAGTAAATCAGAACCATGTGGGTGCCCAGAGCCCAGCGCCAGAGTTATTGGCTCATCTGTCTTCCCCATATTAAGCAGGTCACATTCATCAATGTTATACCAGAGAAATAAAGGGGGACTCTGCAGGGGGGAAGGGAAAGCTTGGGTTAGCGTGAGGGGGTCTCAGCTGCTGCACAGTAAGTTGTGCCATGAGTCCCCGAGCTCTCAGCTGAGAGCAAGGATGCTTTAGCTATTGTAATTTCTGCCAGTGGGCATGGTGAGGATGGCCAAAATTGGCTTTGACAGCAAGGCATGCTACTAGGTCTTGGTCCTGGCTCCTTTTGGACCCTTCCTATCTTTTTAGCCTGACTTAGCTCACTCCTCCTCCATACATTCTCCCATCCAACCAAAGTGGCTTTCTTGGACTTCCTCAGATTTGACTTTCAGTCTCCTGCCTCCTGGCTTTTGTCCTGGCTATCTCTCATGTCTGGAATGCATTCCTCCCTTGCCTCAGCTTTTTGGAGTACCTAATTTCTTTTGAGAAGGTGCCACCTCAGGTGACAGCCTCTCCACTGGGCCTTTTCTCATCCTTCAACAGCAAGTGCCTCCCTCTCCTCCACTCCAGTTGCTGTGTGTACTTTCCATACTTCATGTGTATGTGTGTATTGTCTCCCCAGCTAGAATGTAAGCTGTGTGAACATGGAGACTTTGATATTTCACTTTTGTCATTTTATCTGTAGTGCCTAGAACCTAACACAGAGACAACACTTAATAAATTCCTTGATCAATTGATTGAGGTGGTCCAATCCTATGGCACTCTATTGACATAATCATACCATCATAGCATCTCAGATCTAGGAGTCACAAGAGAGGACATCTCAACAAAGTTGTATCCAGGTAGGAATTTTTTCCAGAACATCTCTGAGAAAAGCTCATATAGAGTATGTTTGTGGCCCTTTAAAGACAGAGAACTCATTTCCTCCTGAAGGAGCTATAGCATAGCCTATATATGTGTGTGTGTGTATACATACATATATATGTACACATACAAACACACACATATTCATGCATATATATGTATGTTGTGTGTATTTATACACCTATTGTGTGCATATATTATGTATATATGTATGTATATTTGTATATATACACATGTATATATATACATGTGTATATATACACATGTATGTATATATACAAATATACATACATACATACATACATACATATATACATATATATGTGTATATATATATATATATATGTATATACACATACATACATACAGATAGCTAGCTAGCTAGATAGTCATTACCCTGACTCCCACTCCTACTGTTGGGTCAGGTTGCCATGGCTTGGCTATATCTCCCCTCAGGGTGCTAGGAGTACCATAAGGGCTTATAGTATTTTTGCTCCGTTGTTATCACTCCAACTGTATATTCCCCAATATCAGTCTCTTAAATGTCATGATCAGAGTATCAAGATAAGTTTACCCACTGACATATCTTTAAAATCATGGATAACTAGTTAATATCAATTAGCTTTTATAAAGGGATATTTACTCAGAAAAAACAGTAGGAACCTAACTATAAAAACATACCCCTCAAAATGAGGCTTATCCTCCCCTCTGCACTTAGGTCCTTGGGGAGAGTGGGATCAAATCTAAAATGGCAGCCATCAGGAAACCATCCCATCAAGTTCACTTGTGAGTGCAGCATAACTGATAAATGTGTTGATCTCTTGCTTTCATGATGTCTGGTCCATCAGTTGCTGAGCTATGTCAAGCGAGTCACTCCTTACTTGGCTCAGCTTCTGGGGCCATAAGCAAACTATGCTATGGATTCCTATCACTGCATTTCTGGCAAATCCCTGACCTCTCAAAGCTCAGAAGGCTGTAGCAGGATCCTTTCTGTCTTCAATATTCCTTCACTTAAGATCAAGAAAATGGCAGAGAGACAAAATAGCAGCGTCACGCATCTACGGCCACATGGCAGCAACATCTGCTATCTCTTCACCTGGAAGCTTACAACATTTCTTCCTCGTTCACCAGCAGGGAGGAAAGAGAAGTCAAGTTCTTTTTTTGGAGCCTTTTGTATACACATATTATTCTGGCTCAGCAGGCAATTAAAATACTCTTCATCATTACACAGTAAGCTGAGAGGAAAGTGTCATAGAATGCATGTGCATGCTCCGGAGTAGAGGGCAGGGTCTTCCTTATGTTGCCTGGAAGCAGGCTCACCAACCCCCCACATGGGTAGGCAGCAGGTAGAACACACTGTGCACGCTTAAAAGACTAGAACCCTATTGGTCAATCCCTTGTTACATAGCCCTTTCCACTTCTGGACAACTTCGAATGCTACGATATTTTTCCTTTTGTCCAACTGAACTTTGCCTCTTTGCAACCTTCATGACTTCCAACCCAATCTCTAACCCTTTGTTCTTTCTAGTTCTGTCCTCTGAGGCTGAACAGAATTAGTCTAATCCCTTTTCCACATTACATGCCTTGACTATTTATGTGTTGTGCGAATTAAATGGGACAAAACAAAATAATCCCATAGATCATTAGAACTGGAAAAGATTAAAGATGATTTATGCCAAACTGTGTAAATGAGGAAATGTAGGCTTGGAGAGCTGAGGAAGGGGAGAAGCTCACAAATAAGAGTGACAGAGTCTAGATTACAGCCACTCTCTCACATACTTAAGTGGGTGTTGTTTGTAATGAGCACGTGTCATTCTTTTGTTTCAAAACAAAAGGAAACATCTTTAGCCCCTCTCTATTTCTCATAAGATACAGTCCAAACTAATTTGCCAAGGTTCCTTTCTAATAGGTGGTACCTAGAACCCCAAGTCACAATAGTGACTCAGTTACAATAATCCCAAGAGTTCTCTGCCTTGTGGGAATATTCATCCTGAGTTTAGAATTAAAACTCAGGGAATATCTTAGTGCCCCTTTACCCCTTTGGAATCCTACAGGTCCCTTCCAGAACTGGCTCCTCTGTGTAGCCATTTTCAGTTCCTGCCCTTTGCCATGAGGATAGATGGCTGTCATCCATCTTCCCCGGATGCTCTCTGCCTAATGATAGATTAGAGGAACAGAGAGCGGGCCTGAGCTCAGGGAGGAGGAGGAAGAAGAAGAGGATGATAAACGGCCTTTGGATAATGCAACGCAAGCCAAAGCAAAAGTCAGACAGAGTTATTGTCCGGATCCTGGTGACACATCATCTTTGATATAGCCTCTGTCTTTATGTTGGACTTGCCAGGGCTCCAATCTAGAGTTCCAGGCCTGCTCATAACAGGGTCTAGTCACTTCAGGTCCTCCCTTGGGGACCTGTACACAATACCATTTACACCATGTCATTATGAATTAAAAACCGGAATAATTCACTATGTCCATAGGGCCTTAAGGTTTATAAAGTACTTTTCTTCAATAACCTAGTGGCAACTATTACAAATACTTATATGCTGCACAAAATACCTTGAATGCAGGGATTTATTGCTTTGCATCCCCAGGTCCTAGGACATTGTACAGGCACTTAACAAATCCTTGTTGATTGTTTACTTATCTCCATTTCACAGGTGAGGAAACTGAGCTTCAGAAGGGTCACATGATTTGTCAGAGTATTGTGGAAGGGAAGGTACTTGGTAAACATTACAGTACTATATACATGTGAATTATTATGATTATAATCACCATCATGATCACCATGATCCCATTTCATACTGTGAATATTTCAAGTATTGATGATTTCTTTGGTTTCGGTCTACTAAAGTAGCTGCCTATTCTTCCATATCCTGATAGACAGTTAAAATTTGTTTTTTTTCTTAATAAATTTTGTTTTTAGCAAAACAAACAACAACAAATGGAGTTATAACTAGGGTGGAAAACCAGAACTTTTTCTCAGGGAGACATAAATGAAAGGTGCTACATTTAGAAGATGCTGAGCACACTTTCAAAGAAATGACATGATATTTACAAAGTACTTTATAAGCTTTAAAGTGTTATTGTATTATTAGCGCTCCTGCAATGTGAAACAAGAATTTGGCAACTGGTTAGCAATAAGAATTAGTTAAAATAGGAAGCTTCACTACAGCTTAAATGAATTCTTTCTGTGGAGGCCAGCCTTTTCTGTATCTTTGGTCAGTCAAGCTGGACTGTAAAGTAGGAGTAGGTGTGCTGGATGAGATACTGCTTTTCTCTCCCTTAGGGGACAAAGAGAAAAGGGTGAAAAGTGAGCTTAAAATCTGGGATAAAGAGAAAGATATATCCCATCTTTAACAAAACACTTATAGTAGCACCTTTCTGTGGTTGTAAAACTCTGGGAAGAGAGTACCAATTGATTAAGAATTATTAATCATGATATATGCATGTTGCAGATGAATGGCCAATATGTATGGATAAAAGGAATTTCTACACTGGGGATTTTCATCACATGGCTGACATCACAGATCTAGGCAAAAAAAAACCCAACACTTTTTATTAAAGAGAGTGTGGCATTGTAGATAGAGTGCTGGGCTTGAAATGCTGTCACTGGAGGCAGCTAGGTGTGGCAGTGGATAGAGTACTTGCCCTGGGATCAGGAGTACTTGAGTTGAAATCTGGCCTCAGACACTTACTAGCTGTGTGACCCAGGGCAAGTCACAGAACTCTATATGCCTTGATTCCTCATCCATAAAATAAGCTGGAGAAGGAAATGGCAAACCACTCCAGTATCTTTTCCAAGAAAATCCCAAATGGGGTCATGAAGAGTTGGACATGGCTGAAATGACTGAATACCAACAACCTCAGAGAAATCTCTAGGGAATATCTGCTAAGTCATGAATGAGTTTTGATATAAGTTGGTGGAGGGAGTTTTCAGGAGTTCTCTAGACTGGTGAAATCACAGATCCTTTATAAATTCAGATAGTCACATATTATTTTGTCTGTGGAAGAGCTAGGCATGGCATATTTTCTACCTTTTCTCTCTTGATTTTGTCTTTTCTTCCTCTTATCTTGTGCTTAATCAAAATCATGATTACAAATCTTGATTTTTTGAATTCAGTTAAAGTAGAAAAAGCTTTATTCTAATTTTCCACTTTAAATCTGTATGTGTCTATATGTGTTTCCTGTGGGTGACATACTATTGAGTTCTGTTTTTGAAACAATTTGACTACTCTCCTTTTTTATAGGTGAGTTCAGTCCATTTACTGTTAAATTCATAATTATTAAATTTTTTTATTTTTATCTCTGTCATATCCTATGGTATTCTTTGATTTTACTAGCTCATGGTACAGTTCAGCTTATTTCACTAGTATCTGTTCAGTACTAAATTCTGAATACACACACACACACACACACACACACACACACACACACACACGCAAATACACAATCACCAAAATACAAGTTTTAGAAATCTACTTTTGCTGACAGAAGCATTTCTAACCTTCCTCATCTTTACTTTCCTATAGAAGCATCACTGAGTAATTATCCTCTTTACTCCATCCTCTCACCTTGTTCTTTATCCATCTAACTGAAATTCAATTCCATCATCAATTCCATCAACTTTTTTTTTGTTCTCCTTCTGTAGGGGTTTTCCTTTCAATACCAAACCATCAATTCCTTAGTATTCTGGTACAAGGTGGGTGCTCAAAAATACTATAGCCTAAACGTTTTGAGTGACTACCTCATTCATTTTGTTGTTCAGTCATTTTCAGTCATGTCCAACTCTTTGTGACCCTGTTTGGGGTTTTCTTGGCAAATATACTGGAGCAGTTTGCCATTTCCTTCTCCAGCTCATTTTACACAAGAGGAACTGAGGGTTAAGTGACTTGTTCAGGGCCACACACACCTAGTAAGTGTTTGAGGCCAGACTAGAACTCACATCTTTGTGACTCCAGGCCCAGCTCTCTATCCACTGCACCACCTAGCTACTCTCTGAATTTCCTTACTAAAGGATTATTGACTGGTTGACCGAGCAGGTTGCTTACCATAGTGTATACATAGTTTCTCCAGAAATTCATTCAGTTTCAAATTTTCACATTTGTTTATCTTTCTGTTAAATTTAACCAAAACCGAGAGAGGCATATTGAAGTCTTCTGTCACTACTGTGTTAATGTCTATGTCATCTTGAAGGTCAGGTATTTCCTTTGTGAATTTGGATGCTAAGGCATTTGAAGCATATAGATTTATTGTCATCTATGGTTCCTTTCAGCATAATTTTCTTGAATAGTTGATTTTGCTTTGTTAGATAGTATGACTGATTGCAAAACCTGCTTTTTTGAATTCATTTCATAGTCAGTCTCCCCCGTTCCATCAGTTTTATTTTCTGTATTTCTGTGTTTTAAAAAATGTTTCCCTAACTGATCTGTCACTTTTTCATTTTATTAGATTGCTTAATCCATTCATGTTTAAAGTTATAAGTTAGGTTTATATTTTTCTCCATCTGTCTCTAATACTGGGTCTTTTTCAAGTTTTTCTCTCCTCTGTAAACACAATATTGTGTTCTCTTAATTGCTCTACCTTAATCTTTTTTTAAGGTGATTCAATTCCCACTGGCTCTCTTCTCCTCACCCCTGATCCCTTCCTTTTCTTACCCCTTTCCCTTTAGGTTTCTACTTATTACCTCCTTTTTCTCTTCTGCTTTTATCTGGTTTTATACAATTCTCACCTCCCTTTTTTCCTCTGTTAGTCAAGCAAATTTCCTTTTCTCCTTTTCCCCTTCAACTAGTCCTGTCCATTAGATTCTAATTTCATTTTTCACCCCTTTTGAAAAAGGACTTCTTTCACTCTCTTCATTATCCATTTTCTCTTTCTGTCTCCTCTGTACCCTCATTCTCTGATTCATGACTCCTATAATTATCTAGTCTCTTTTTATTCTCTGTATACCTCACATAATCAAAACTCCTAAAGTATGCATCCTAGGCTTTCTCCTCTAGGCACTGCCAGTATCTTGTAAAGCCTGCTTCCATGAATTCCCCTTTTCCATTGTACCTCATTCCAAGAACAGGGCTGTTTATCACAGGTGTAAGAGATAACACTCTCCCATAGTACGGCCCTTCCCCTCCCATGTTCCTGATCATGCAGGATCTATACCTTCCTCAATCATCTTTTTTCCCTATGTACCTCAAAATTTCTCCCCTGAGTCCATGCCCTCCAGTTCCCTCAGGTGCCTGTTGCTCCCAAGAAGTTCTAATTCCTCCCCTCCCAAGGAAAGTCAAGTAGACTTTTCAACAACTAAATCACCTAGACAACACTCAGTGCTAGGTCCCTCTCTCCCTCCACAGACCATCTCTTTTCACCCATAGGAATATTCTTCAGTGGAACCCTCATTCAACACCAAAACAAGTCTTCCTTCCTTGCTCTCTCTTTTCAACGCTTCCTCTCAACCACTCCCCTGCAGACTCTTCTCTTACTGAGACCACAGTGGTCACCTTCCTCTCATTCCTAGCCTGTGATTTGACCTGGGCACATCATACATTCCTATCTTCCTGCTCCCTTCTCCCTTTCATGTACACTCTCATATTGTAATATAGTTCCACAAAAAACCAAACAAATAACCAACATTGAATCACCTGTAGGTAGGGTGTTGCCAGGTTCTATCCATAATGCCTCAGACCCTTCCCTACTGTTACCCCTGCCAGACTTCTGCCTCCACACCTGTCTCCTAGTGTATATAAGAAATTTCTTATTGGTTTCTGTCCTGTCACTCTGTTGTGTCCTTGACTGTGGCTTTATTCATTCCTCCTGCATTTTTGTTGTTTGGGATGTTTGAGAAGCAAATAATCCCTCTAAATCTTGTTTGCTTCCTAAAAATGTTTCAAACATCTCTTTATAATTGAATATCAATATTTTTTTCATTTACAATCAAGTTCAGGTTTGCTGGGTAGGTCACCTTGGGTTACATCCTGTGTACCATTGTTCTTCAAAATGTATTATTCCATTCCTCCCTATGTTTTCTGGTAAGTGCAGAATAGTCTTGTGTTATGTGAATTTCCTTTCCTTTATATTTGGAAGTCTTTCTTTTCATTACTTGCAGATTTTGTGGTTTCTGAATTGAATTGTTAAATTTAACCACTAAATGTGTTAGAATTTGCAGCCTTGAGTTTTTTCTGGAAGTGACGTATGAATTCTTTCAGTTGGTATTTCATTTTTTTATGTTTAGAAGTTCTGGGCAGTTCTATTATTTCTTGCATTATGGTGGTGAGGCTTTTTGTCTTGTTATGTTCTTCTGAGATACCTATGATCCATATAAATCCTATCTTTAAGAACAATATATTTTGCTTATATAGTGAGCATGGTTCTCTTCTTCCGGATTGCCCTTCCTTTATGTATATTTGCATTCCCAGTCTGTTGTCTCTGTTTTGTTTCTTTGGTGAGATTTGCCATTACAGATTCCAGTTTTTCTATTCTGCCCATTATTTTTGCTGTGAAGACCATAAATTCTTCTTTTATAATTATAATTTCTCTTTTGAACCATTCAAGAACAGCATGTTGTGGTTCCGTGTTCTCTTCAAGTTCTATAGGGTCTTTTGTCTCATCAAGTGTTGGATTGTTTCTCTTTGTTTTGTAGTATTTATTCATAGATGTCTGAACTCTAGATCCAGAAGTCGTATTTCTTTTTTGCTGCTAATGATATCCTGTTGATTTATTTGCTTATGTTCAAAGTCTTTGAGTTTTCTTTTTTCCCGAGATCTTTGGTAATTTCAGTCTTCCTCTCCTTATTTTCCCTTATTACTCCCATTCTGAGTCTCTGATTCTTTTCTCTCTAATAGCAGTTTCCTTGGGGGCACGAATCTCAAAGCATCTCAGCCTCCTCCCACAGTGGACACAATTCACAGTACACACTACACAGTACGTGCCTAGGTCTCTGCTTCAAGTGAATTTTGGGTGGACAGAACTGGCCCCAGCTCAATGCTGAGCACATTCCCTCAGGCTTAGTGGAGTGTGGTACTGCCCCTATACATACTGTATCCCAGTGTCCTGTCTGGCTCCCTCCATTCCTCAGTTCTTTGGCCCAATACTAGCAGTTCAGAGATTAGCCAGTCTGGTGCTACAGGACTGATTTTGTAGTTCGGGTCTCTGAGGCTCTGGGGGGAGAAGGAGGTGGTAGAATATGGCCTTGAATTCTATTTCAAATCCAGACACATAACCACCACATTACTTTAGACTTTCAATTCTTGTTTATTCAACTATTGCAAGAGCCTCCTAATTTGTCTCTCTGCCTCTAGTCTCTTCCCACTATAATCCATCCTTCACATAGCCACCAAAGTGACCTTTCCTAAAATGCAGATCTAATTATGTCAGACCCCTGCTCAATAAACTCCTATGACTCCCAATTACTTCCAACATCAAACATAAACTTCTATTGAAATTTAGAGGTTTTTTTTTTTACAACCTAGCCCTTTCCTACCTTTCTAGTCTTACATATTCCTTCTCTCCCTTGAGAATATAAGCTTATTGCAAGGAGGGATTGTTTGCTTCTTTGCACTTGTGTCACCATCACTTAACTCCATGTCTGGGATGTAATAGGCACTTACTAAATCCTAATGTATTGATAATCCTCCTCCATTCACTCTACGGTTGAGCTCCACTAGCTTGCTTGCTGTTCCTCACACACAATTCTCCCAGCTCTGGTCTCTGTGCCCTGTCACTGCTGCTCCTTCCTGTTAGAAAGTTTCCTGCTTTCCTCTTAGAAGGTTTCCTGCTTTCCTTCAAGGCTCAATCATCACGTTCTGTAGTAAGTTTTTCATGGTTCCTCTGAGGGCTAATGTCTTCTCCTCTCAGATACTTTGTATCTATTTTTTGTTTTTCATCTATATGCCTATGTATGTAACTATTGGCTTCCCCATTAGAATGTAAGCACCTAGAAGGCAAAGATTATTTTTGTTTCTGGTTACTATCCCCAGACCTTAGCCCAATGCTTGGCACATAGGAGGAATTAGTAAATGGGTGTCAGCCGGTTTATTGATTTGCTAAGCAACAGATTGAAATCCACATCAAAGCACTTTTCCTACTAAAATTCCTAAGGATCACTCCCAGTACACACTCACATTTTCTTGATTCATGTGGTCTTTGAATGAGAGTAAATAGCAAATAACGGTTAATATAAACTACACCTGTCAATTAACATAGAGCTATCTCTAAAGCATTGTTTGATAGTATGATGGATGAGATGAAGATCTTTTTTCTGAGGGTGAGAGAACTTTTGTTGAAGAGTAGGAATAATTCTTTACACTAAAAAATGTTCATGATAAATGAGCAAATGAGTTGGAAACCAGCCAGGGAGAGTAAACACATAAGTGACTGTGGTATAAAAGAAACTGACAAAAGGGCAAAGAGGGATTCTAGGCAAAGTGCTATAAAAAAGTAAGGGTGGTGGCAGAGGGGAGTGGGGGAGACAGAGATAGAGAGAGGGGGGAGACAGAGATAGAGACAGACAGACAGACAGACACACACACACGCAGAGGCGGGGGGGGGGAGGGAGAGAGAGAGAGAGAGAGGGAGAGGGAGAGAGAGAGAGAGAGAGAGAAGGAGAGACCTAGAAAGAGAGACAGGGACAGAGACAGAGACACACACACACACACACACACACACACACACACACACACACACAGAGACAGAGAGAGACAGAAAGAGAGAGAGAGAAGGTTTTTTTTTTGTTTTTCTGATGTGATGATGGTAAAGAGAAGGGCAGGCAACCGAACTTGCTTTTGAAGGTAGAGGTGGGAGTGAGTGTGATCCAGAAATAGGTTGATAGTGTGAGTTAAGGAACAGTCAAGAGAAGAGGACAGAATGGGATTGGGGAATGGAAATTTGGTTGGAAGGTAATGTTCTAGAGAAGGAGAGTATTGTGAGATAAGACTGGGCAGGTAGATTACAAGCAGATGATAGAGAACCTTGAGTGTCAAAGCCAGGGGTTTATACTGTCGTTAGAAAGGAATAAGGCCAATGAAGGTGTTTCCCACTTCTTACAGTTTTGCCAAAAGGCTTAGACATGAAGTAAGGGAAGATGGGAACTGTCTTTGGGTGAGCAGTCTTCCCAGCTTTCCCTAAGCTCTGAGGGTCACTTAAGACTTGACTTGGGGTCCAAGTACCCACAGTTCCACTGAACCTGACCTTGATGGGGAGGGAATTTGTAGGTACAGGATGTGAAAGCCAAACAAGCAGAGATGAAGCAGAGATGCAGAAAGAAAGAAGCAGATGCCATTGCAATCAGATTGTGAATGTGAGGTTGTGGAAAGCACATGGTAGAGGTGGTGAGTTGTGATGATGAATCCTAAGCCAGTTCTATGAGGACATTTTGGGTTTAAACTATATCCTGGGCAAAATTTTCCTCCCTTCCTTGCTTCCTTCTTTCCTTTTTCTTCCTTCCTTCCTTCCTTTTTTCTTCCTTCCTTCTTCCTTCATTTTCTTTCTTTCTTTCTTTCTTTCTTTCTTTCTTTCTTTCTTTCTTTCTTTCTTTCTTTCTTTCTCTCTTCCTCCCCCTCCTCTTCCTCCCCCTCTTCCTCTTTCTCCTCCTCCTCCTCTTTCTCCTCCTCCTCCTCTTTCTCCTCCTCCTCCTCCTTCTCTTTCTCCTCCTCCTCCTCTTCCTTCTTCTTCTTCTTCTTCTTCTTCTTCTTCTTCTTCTTCTTCTTCTTCTTCTTCTTCTTTTCTCTCTTTCTCTCTCTCTCTGTCTCTCTCTCTCTCTCTCTCTCTCTCTCTCTGTCTCTCTCTCTCTCTCTCTCTCTCTCTCTCTGTCTCTCTCTCTCTCTCTCTGTCTCTCTCTCTCTCTCTCTGTCTCTCTGTCTCTCTCTCTCTCTCTGTCTCTCTCTCTCTCTGTTTCTCTCTCTCTCTCTCTCTCCCTTCTTTCTTTCTAGAGAGGGTCAACTGTATGGTGGGTTATTTGTTCCCTTTAAACTAACCTCATCCTTCTGGGCTTGTGAGGCATTTACCTTTATTCTAAATGTTTGCTTTCTTTCTTAAGCCAACAAATAACATGAACTATTAATCACCAAAAATGCTAAGCTATCTGTGAAGAGAGCATTCCTTGTTTCAGAGAGATGAAATATTTGGTTTAGACTATACCTGGGGGCTTGGAGCTAAGTTAGACCTGCTGGGGAAAGTGGAGGAGGTTGGTGAATGGTTTTAATCTGACAATCATTTTAGAATCCAGATATTCCTAAGTTTGATCACAAAGTTGTAAGTAAGAACTTTGGTCTGTGATAAGAACAAACTACAGGCAATTTTCACTTTCCATTTTTGCTGGTGTTTGCCATTTGCCATGCTGGGTTTTGAAAATCAAATTATTCCCACATGAAGATAGGGAAGGAAGTTGCTTAGAAAGGGAAAATCATGAGCCTGATAGGGAGTCAGTTGCTAGGGAAGCTTTGCCCATACAACCCAAGGGGGAGCAAATTGTACAAGTATGTTCAATAAGTCCTGTGGCTCAGGTATGATTGACAGCTCAGCCTGTCTAGTTCTCCAGCAATATCTGTTGCCTACAGAGGTATTTGAGCAAAGGAGAACTGTGATAAAAAAGCATTAAGAAGGAGGAATGTGGTAGAGGAAGAAACAGAGGGATAAGAGGAGGAATAATGGTAGTAGGCCTTGGGCAACCCCTTTTATATCCCTGGGCCTCAGTTTCCTCATCTGTAAAATAAGGAGATTGGTCTAGGTGACCCCTAAATTCCCTTCTAATTTTATGTCTATGATTCTATGAAGAATAAATTGTTTAGAAATGTGAGCTTCATTTTTTTCCTCTGTAAAGTGGGGATAATAACTTGGAGTAGTATAATAGGAAAAGAGCAGTAGATTTGGGCAGAAACTTTGCTGGGCTGCTTACCACCTGTGTGACTTTCGGGAAGTTACATTGCCACCTTCTTTACCTACTAAATGAGGGGCTTACCTGGATGGTCTTTGAGCTCTACATCCTCAGCCACTATAAAACTCTGCCTTTCCTTATAAAGCTATTGCAAGGATTAAAAGTGATGATGGATGGGAAAGTGTTGTGTCAACTGCAAAGGGCTGTACAACCATAAGCTATTATAATGACAAATTACACATAATTATTAATTAGTGTAATTATTCATGTTATTATTAAACACATTATGATATACTCTACCAACCAGTCACCTCATCACCTCATACTACTTTTGAAATAGTAGAATCGAGTATTTCCAAGGTTCTCTCCCTCTTTTTAGCAGAAGTTGGGTCAAATTGTACCCTAGAAGGGGAGTTTTAAGAGCAGCAGAGATGCTGAAGCTTTGGTTCTGGGCCTTGGTTCAAAGCAGGATGGTGGGGTTATTGTTCTGAAGGATTTCTTAGGTCTGGAGAAAATCAGATATAAAAATGCAAATTCACAGAAGGGTCTGGAAGTCACCAAAGACAGTCTGTAGAAACTTGGCTGGAGAGGGGATGGAGCCAAGATGGTGGAGTAAAAGCAGGGAGTTGCTTGAGCTCCCCCCCAAATCCCTCCAAACACCTGTAAAAATGACTCTAAACAAATTCTAGAGTTACAGAACCCACAAAATGATAGAGCGAAACACTTCTCTAGCCCAAGACAGCTTGGACAGTCAACAGGAGGGTTCTATCACACCGGGATGGGAACAGAGTGCAGCCCAGCATGGGCCACACTAGCATAGACCAGGCCAGAGCAGACCTGGTAGGGCAGGCCTCAGGGCACTGAGTTACTGGTAGCCATGGCAGTTTCCAGACTTCTCAACACAAATGCCAAAGACAACTTAGCAGGTCAGTGGGAAAACTCCGTTGGACCTGGGTGAGGGAAGGAAGCAGTCCAGCTCTAGCCCCAGGGGTGGGACCACAGTAGCAGCAGTGGTGGCTACCTCTGGAGCTCCAGGCTTAAAGATGGTGGGGGGAATCAAGTGGCTGATCAGAGTAGGAGTGCAGGGATCTCTTTGCTGGTGCTGAGGCAGGATTCTCTTGCTTTTTCCTGCTTGGATCTGGGTTGCAGTCCAGGGTGGAGGTCCTGGGGTGAGGAGAAGTGCTGGTGTGGCAGAGCTTATGGTGGCTGTGGAGAGGCAGTCCTCCTCACAGTCCCAAGACAGAAAAGAGTGCTTGAGATCACTCACAGACCAGAGCACAGGCCAGGAGAGAAGTGAACACCTCTCCTTGGATCAAACCTTCTCAGAAGAACTGAAAATTTATAGATGCCTACAAGTAGCTCAGAAAACAGCTGTGCAAAACCCCTGAAGCTTGGGACAGAGCATTGTCCACTCTGGAAGCAGAGTCATACCTTGACAAAGACCTCAAAAGTCAAGTAATTGACTGGGAAAATGAGCAGACAAAACTCAGACTATCGAATCTTACTTTGGTGACAAAGAAGATGAGAACATACAGCCAGAAGAAGAAAACAAAGTCAAAGATCCTATATCAAAAGCCTCCAAGAAAAATCTGAATTAGTCACAGGCCATGGAAGAGCTCAAAAGGGATTTTAAAAATCAAGTAAAAGAAGTAGAGGAAAAATTGGGAAAAGAAATGAGAGTGATGCAAGAAAATCATGAAAAGCAAGTAAACAGCTTGCTAAAGGAGATCTAAAAAATACAGAAGAAAATAACACCTTAAAAATAGACTAACGCAAATGGCAAAAGTGGTCTAAAAAGCCAATGAGGAGAAGAATGCCTTAAAAAACAGAGTTGGCCACATGGAAAAGGAGGTCCAAAACCTCATTGAAGAAAATAATTCCTTAAAAAATAGAATGGAGCAAATGGAAGCTAATGACTATATGAGAAATCAAGAAATTATTATTTTTTTTTTGTTTTATTTTTTATTTATTTTTTTTTAAATGCAATTTATTTCTTTAACATATTTGGTTTTCAGCATTGATTTTCACAACAGTTTGAATTACAAATTTTCTCCCCATTTCTGCCCTCCCCCCCCACTCCAAGATGGCGTATATTCTGGTTGCCCTGTTCCCCAGTCAGCCCTCCCCTCTATCACCCCCCTCCCCTCTCATCCCCTTTTCCCTTCCTTTCTTGTAGGGCAAGATAAATTTCTACGCCCCATTGCCTGTGTATCTTATTTTTTAGTTGCATACAAAAAGTTTTTTTGTTTTTGAACATCTGATTTTAAAACTTTGAGTTCCAAATTCCCTTCCCTCTTCCCTTCCCACCCACCCTCCCTAAGAAGTTGAGCAATTCAACCTAGGCCACACATGTATTATTATGTATAACCCTTCCACAATACTCATGTTGTGAAAGGCTAACTACATTTTGCTCCTTCCCAACCCATCCCGCTTTATTGAATTTTCTCCCTTGACCCTGTCCCCTTTCCAAAGTGTTTGTTTTGATTACCTCCACCCCCATCTGTCCTCCACTCCATCATCCCCCCACCTTTTATTTTTTTTTTATCTTCCTCCCTCTTCTTTCCTGTGGGGTAAGATACCCAACTGAGTATGTATGGTATTCCCCCTCAGGCCAGATCTGATGAGAGCAAGGTTCATTCATTCCCCCCTCACCTGCCCTCTCCCCTCCTCCCATAGAACTGCTTCCTCTTGCCACCTTTATGCGAGATAATCCACCCCATTCTATCTCTCCCTATCTCCCTCTCTCAGTATGTTACTCTCTCATCCCTTAATTTCATTTTATTTCTTTTAGATATCTTCCCTTCATCCTCAACTCACCCTGTGTCTGCTCTCTCTCTTTTACATATATATATATATACACATACATACACATACATACATATACACATAGATACATACATACATACACATTCACTTATATATATACTTAAACATATATATATATATGCATATATATATATGCATATTCCCTTCAACTACCCTAATACTGAGGTCTCATGAATCATACTCATCATCTTTCCATGTAGGAATGTAAACAAAACAGTTCAACTTTAGTAAGTCCCTTGCAATTTCCGTTTCTTGATTACCTTTTCATGCTTCTCTTGATTCTTGTGTTTGAAAGTCAAATTTTCTATTCAGTTCTGGTCTTTTCATTGAGAAAGCTTGAAAGTCCTCTATTTTATTGAAAGTCCATATTTTGCCTTGGAACATGATACTCAGTTTTGCTGGGTAGGTGATTCTAGGTTTTAATCCTAGCTCCATTGACCTCCGGAATATCGCATTCCAAGCCCTTCGATCTCTTAATGTAGAAGCTGCCAGATCTTGGGTTATTCTGATTGGGTTTCCACAATACTCAAATTGTTTCTTTCTGGCTGCTTGCAGTATTTTCTCCTTGATCTGGGAGCTCTGGAATTTGGCAACAATATTCCTAGGAGATTTCTTTTTGGGATCTATTTGCAGAGGCGATCGATGGATTCTTTCAATTTCTATTTTGCCCTGTGGCTCTAGAATATCAGGGCAGTTCTCCTTGATAATTTCCTGTAAGATGGTATCTAGGCTCTTTTTTTGATCATGGCTTTCAGGTAGTCCAATAATTTTTAAATTATCTCTCCTGGATCTATTTTCCAGGTCAGTGGTTTTTCCAAGGAGATATTTCACATTGTCTTCCATTTTTTCATTCCTCTGGTTCTGTTTTATAATATCCTGATTTCTCATAAAGTCACTAGCTTCCACTTGCTCCAATCTAATTTTTAAAGTAGTATTTTCTTCAGTGGTCTTTTGGACCTCCTTTTCCATTTGGCTAATTCTGCCTTTCAAGGAATTCTTCTCCTCATTGGCTTTTTGGAGCTCTTTTGCCATTTGAGTTAGTCTATTTTTTAAGGTGTTGTTTTCTTCAGTGTATTTTTCAGTATTTTTTTGGGTCTCCTTTAGCAAGTCATTGACTTGTTTTTCATGGTTTTCTCGCATCCTTCTTATTTCTCTTCCCAATTTTTCCTCTACTTCTCTAACTTGCTTTTCCAAATCCTTTTTGAGTTCTTCTATGGTCTGGGGCCAGTTCATGTTTTTCTTGGAGGCTTTGGTTGTAGGCTCTATGACTTTGTTGTCTTCTTTAGGCTGTATGTTTTGGTCTTCTTTGTCACCAAAGAAAGAATCCAAAGTCTGAGACTGAATCTGGGAGCGTTTTCGCGTCCTGGCCATATTCCCAACTAACTAACTTGACCCTTGAGTTTTTCAGTGGGGTATGACTGCTTGTAGATTACAGAGTTCTATGTTCTACGTTTGGGGGGGAGGTGCCAGCTCTGTCAGAGCCGCACTCCTCCTTCCCCAAGGACCCCCAGTCCAGACTGGGCTCAGATCTTCGGCAGGCTGTGCACCCCTGCTGCGATCCGCCACTTAATTCCTCCCACCAGGTGGGCCTGGAGCCGGAAGTAACAACAGCTGTAGCTGCCCCCCCTCCGCTGCCCCCGGGGCTGGAAGCCGAACCGCGAACTCCTTCCACTCCCGCAGCTTTTCCCACTAACCTTCTCCGCAGTCTTTGGTGTTTGTGGGTCGAGGGGTCTGGTAACTGCCGCAGCTCACATATTCAGGGCGCTAGGGCCCCCTCCGCCCGGCTTCCGGTCTGGATCGTCCACGCCGCTCAGGCTGGGCTCTGCTCCACTCCGTTCCCAGCTCCCAGCTCCCAGCTCCCAGCTCCGTGTGGAATAGAGCTCACCCAGAGACCATCCGGGCTGTCCTGGGCTGGAGCCCTGCTTCCCTCTGCTGTTCTGTGGGTTCTGCCATTCTAGAATTGGTTCAGAGTCATTTTTATAGGTTTTTGGAGGGACTCGGGTACGGAGCTCACTCTAGTCCGTGCTTACCAGCTGCCATCTTGGCTCCGCCCGAAATCAAGAAATTATAAAACAGAACCAAAAGAATGAAAAAATAGAAGATACTGTGAAATATCTCATTGGAAAAACCACTGACCTGGAAAATATATCCAGGAGAGATAATTTAAAAATTATTGGGCTACCTGAAAGCCACGGTCAAAAAAAGAGACTAGATATCATCTTTCAAGAAAATTATCAAGGAAACCTTCCCTGATATTCTAGAACCAACAGGTAAAATAGAAATTAAAAGAATCCACTGATTGCCTCTTGAAAAAGAGCCCTAAAGGAAAACTCCTAGGAATATTGCAGCCAAGTTCCAGAGTTCCCAGGTCAAGAAGAAAATATTGCAAGCAGCCAGAAAGAAACAATTTGAGTATTGTGGAAACACAATCAGGATAATACAAGATCTAGCAGCTCTACATTAAAGGATAGAAGGGCTTGGAATATGATATTCTGGAGGTCAAAGGAGCTAGGATTAAAACCAAGAAACACCTACCCAGCTAAACTGAGCAGTATACTTCAGGGAAAAAAATGGATTTTCAATGAAATAGAGGAGTTTCAAGCATTCTTGATGAAAAGACCAGAGCTGAATAGAAAATTTGACTTTCAAATATAAGAATCAAGAGAAACATGAAAAGGTAAACAGGAAAGAGTAATCATAAGGAACTTATTAAAGTTGAACTGTTTACATTCCTACATGGAAAGATAATATTTGTAACTCATGAGATCATTCTCAGTATTAGGGTGGTTGAAGGGAATATATATATACATATATATGTATGTATATATATATATATATATGTATATATGTATATATATATATATAGACAGAGGGTACAGAGTGAGTTGAATATGAAGGGATGATATCTAAAAAATAAAATTAAGGGGTGATAGAGGAATATATTGGGAGAAGGAGAAAGGCAGAGACAGAATGGGATATATTATCTCACATAAAAGGCAAGAAAAAGCTGTTATAATGGAACAGAAGAGAAAGGAGGTGAAAGGGAATGAGTGAACCTTACTCTCATCAGATTTGGTTTAAGGAGGGAATAACATACACACTCAATTGAGTATCTTACCCTACAGGAAAGTAGGGAGGATGGGATAAGAGGGGGGTATGATAGAAGGTAGGGTAGATTGGAGGAGGGCGTGGTCAGAAGCAAACACTTTTGAAAAGGGACAGAGTCAAAGGTGAAAACCGAATAAATGAGGGATGGAATAGGATGGAGTGAAATGTAGTCTTTCACAATATGACTATTATGGAAGTGTTTTGCATAATGACACATGTATAACTTATATTGAATTGTTTGCCTTCTCAATGAAGATGGGTGGGGAGGGAAGAAGGGAGGGAAGTTGGACCTAAAAGCTCTAAAAACAAATGTTAAAAATTGTTTTTACATGCAACTGGGAAGTCAGATACACAGGCAATGGCATCTGGAAATCTATCTTGCCCTACAAGAAAGTAAGAGGGAAGGGAATAAGGGGTAAAGAGTTGGGTAATAGAAGGGAGGGTGGCCTGGGGAAAGGTGTAATCAGAATGCATGCTATCTTGGGGTGGGGGGAGGGGAGACATGGGGAGAAAATTTGTAATTCAAAATCTTGTGGAAATGAATGTTCAAAACAAAATAAATAAATTAATCTTTTTTAAAAAAGAAACTTGGCTGGGGTGTTAGCACTGTTATCTGGTCCTTGTGGCACATGTTTCATGGGAGAGCATTCTCCAGTTTGGTTTACTAAGAGACAGCATGGAATATTTCCTGATTTTATACTGTAGAGCTTGCATTTCCCCATTTGGAGCTGTCATATCGTCCTCAGAACCTGAGCTGTGGCCTCCCCTTAGACTGGAGAAAAACAGTAGGGGACTGAAGCATAGAATCTTGGTGACTCAGAACAGGAAGGGCCCTCAAAAGGCATTTAGTCCAAATCATCCATGATCAGGAATCCCTGCTCTAATATCCCTTATAAGTGGGCATTGAGTCTCTTTTTTGAAGACCTCCAGTGATGGGGAGCAACCTAATCAACTTCAGAATAGCTCTCTGATTATTAGGAAATTTTTTGAGTTATAGGGAGCTTGAATTAGCTTTTCTGTCACACTCTTTTATTGTTCTTAGTTCTGTCTTCTGGGGATAAAAGAGAACAAGTTTAACAACTCTTCCACAGGTAAGCTTTGAATACTTAAAGCCAATTTTCACATCTCTGCTCCCTCCCCCCTTCATCAACTCTGTCTCCTTTTTTGCAGGCTAAAACATCCTTAGCTCCTTCTACTGGTTCTTGTACAACCCCAATACCAGAGCTGAAGGGATGCTCCCAGGCAGCAGGTGCATTGCATGTGGAAGTAGAGTCTCCAGAGGTTTTAACTGACTAGTTCAAACTAGTCCTGAGGGAAGGTGGGTTGGGTTGAGGATTAAGTGAAGTTACGGGAAAGCTTATACCCTTTGGATTGGAGAGGCCTGCTGGACCTGAGGGGGAAGAAGAGCTCGGTCTGCCCATGGTATTAAAAAAGATGGATGCTTTTGGTGGGGTACAGATATTCATATTGATTGTGACTCCCCTTGGCATTCTAAAGTCTTTTTTTAAAATTATTTTTTAATCACAAAGACTTTTTTTATTCTTTACTTTTCACCTCTAATTTTTTTCTTTCCTTCCTACTTTCTCACCAGCTAAGAAAGCAAGAAAAATAAACCTACTACAAATACGTGTAATTATGTAAAACAAATATCCGTATAAGTGATGTTAAAGAAAAGCAAGAATAAGAAAGAAAGAGGAAAAAAATATGCTTCAATCTGCCCTCTGAGTCTACCAGTTAGTTCTGCATCTGGAGGTGGCTAGTGTTTTTCATCATGAGTCCTTCAGAACTGTGGTAAGCCATTGTGTTGTTCAGAGTTATTAAGTCAGGGCAGCTGGGTGGCACACTGAATAGAGCTCTGGCCCTGGAGTCAGGGGGACCTGAGTTCAAATCTAGCCTCAGACACTTGACACTTACTAGCTGTGTGACCTTGGGCAAGTCACTTAACCCTGATTGCCTTGCTTCCCCCTTCCAAAAAAACAAAAAGAGTAACAAAACAAAACAGAGTTATTAAGTCTTTCACAGTTGATTATGTTTATAGTATTACTGTTACTGTGTAGATTGTTCTCCTGTTTCTGCATCAGTTCATATGGGTATTCCTGGTTCTTCTGAAACCATCCTCTTTATCATTTCTTACAGCACAATACTTTTCTATCACATTTATATACCATAATTTGCTCAGCCATTCCAATTGATGGGTACACCCTCAATTTCCAATTCTTTGCCACCATAAAAAAGCTGCTGTAAATATTTTTGTACATATGGACTCTTTTCATCATTTTTTTAATCTCTTTGGGTATAGTCCTAGTAACAGTATTTATGGGTCAAAAAGTATATATAGCTTAATACCTTTTGGGGTATAGTTCCAAATTACTGTCCAGAATGGTTGGACTAACTCATGGCTTCACTTACAGTGCATTAATGTACCTATTTCCTCACATTGGTCATTTTCCTTTTTTGTAATCTTAGTCAATCTGATGGACATGAAGTGATACTTTAGAGTTTTTTTAATTTGTATTTTTCTAATTATTAATGATTTAGAGAATTTTAAAAATGGAAAATTCCCCCTCCAATTTCCTGCTTTTATTCTAATTTTAAATGCATTGATTTTGTTTATGAATATCTTTTAAATTTTATGTAGCCAAAATTATCAGCTTTACCTCCTGCGAACCTCTTTATCTCTTGTTTGGTCATGAACTCTTCCCCTAGCTGTAGATCTGACAGGTAATTTTTCCCCTACTCCGTCAAATTACTTATGATATCACTCTTTATGTTTAAATCATGCACTCATTTTGAACTAATTTGGTATATAGTGTACAATATTGGCTTATACCTAATTTCTGCCAGACTGTTTTCCAGCTTTGCCAATAGTTTGTTAAATAGTACGTTCTTGCCCCAATAGGTGGTGTCTTTGGGTTCAGCAAACACTAGACTACTGTGCTCATTTGTTTCTGTATCTCATGTACCTAATCTGTTCTACTGATCAACCATTCTTTTCTTACTTTTTACCTAATCGTTTTGATGATTACAACTTTGTAGTACAGTTTGAGATCTGTTACTGCTAGGTATCCTTCTTTCCCATTTAAAAATGAATTCCCTTGATAGTCTTCATCTTTTGTTCCTCCAGATGAATTTTGTTATTATTTTTCTAGCTCTATAAAGTAATTCTTTGGCAGTTTGATTGATCATGTTGGCTCAGCCTACCCATGAGCAATTAATTTTTCTGCAATTATTTATATCTGTATTTATTTGTGTGGAATGTTTTATAATTGTGTTCATGTAGTTCCTGTGTATATCTTGGCAGGTAGAGTCTTAAGTATTTTGCACAATCTGTAGTCATTTTAAATGGAATTTCTCTTTCTTTCTCTCCCTGCTGGGTTTTACTGGGAATTTACAGACATGTTGATGATTTATATGGGTTTAATTTATATCCTACAACTTTGTGGAAGTTACTGTTTCAATTAGCTTTTTAGTTCTGGCTCTAGGAATTACTAAGTAAACCATCATTTTATTTGGAAAAAGTGATTGTTTTCTCATTGCCCATGCTTACTCTTTCAATTACTTTTTCTTCTCTTATTGGTATAGATAGCACTTCTAGTACAAATATTGAATAGTAATAGTGATAATGAACATCCTTGCTTTGCCCCTGATCTTGTTGGAGACTTCTAGCTTATCCTCATCCCAGATAATGCTCTTACATAGATACTAATACTTTCAAGGAAAGCTCAATTTGTTTCAGTGCTTTCTAATGTTTTTAACAGGAATGAGTATTGTATTTTGTCAAAGCTTTTTCTGCATCTGTAAAATAGATACCAAATACTAATGATCATATGATTTTTATTGTTTTTGTTATTGCTATGGGTCAATTATGTTTACTATTGAACCAATCTTACATTCCTGTTATAAATACAGCCTGGTCATAGTGTGTAATCTTTATGATATATTGTTGTGATATCTGTGCTAGTATTTTATTTAAAATTGTGCATCAATATTTATTAAGAAAATAGGTCTATAGTTTTCTTTTCTCTGTTTTACTCTCCCTGGTTTAGAGATCAAGAACATATTTATGTCATAGAAAGAATATAATAAGATTCCTTCTTTGCCTAGTTTTTCAAACAGCTTATGTAGTAGTAGAATTAATTTGTTCTATGATAGAATTAATTTATAACTCCATTTGATCCTGGGTTTTTTCCCATTATGGAGCACATTTATGGTTTGTTCAATTTCTTTTTCTAAGATAGGGTTATTTTAATATTCTATTTCATATTCTGTTAATCTGGGCAATTTATATTTTTGTAAATATTTGTTAATTTCATTTAGATTTTCACTTTTATTGATATATTAGTTGGGCACAATAGCTCATAATAATTGTTGTCATTTCCTCTTAATTGGTTGTGAATTTAGTTTTTTCATTTTTGATATAGTAACTTGATTTTCTTCTTTCTTTATTAAAATCAAATTTCCCAATGGTTTATCTGTTTTTCCCCCCAAATCTAGTTTTATCTCTTAATTCAATGTTTTTTACTTTCAATTTTATTGTTAATTTTTCCATTTTTAGGATTTCTATTCTGATGTTAATTGCAACTTTTAAATTTGTTGGTTTTCTAGTTTTGTTTTTTAAAGTTGCATATCCAATTCTTGATCTGCTCATTCTCTCCTTTATTAATTTAAGCATTTAAAGATATGCATTTTCCGTTCTGTATTGCTTTGAGTGCATTCCACAAATTTTGGTATGCTCTCTCATTTTCATTCTCTTTAATGAAATTATTGATTACTTCCAAGATTTGCTTTTTGACCCCCTTATTCTTTAGGATTAGGTTATTTAGTCTCCAATTAATTTTTAATCTATGCTTTAAAGGCCTTTATTGAATGCAATTTTTATTGCATTACAGTTAGAAAAGCCTGCATCTTATAGTTCTGCTTTTTTGTATTTGTGAAGTTTTTATGGTCAATTTTTTTTGTGAAGGTGCAATGCACAGCTGAGAAATAGGTATGTCCTTTTCTATTCTCATTCAATATTCTCCAGATATCTGTCATATCTATTTTTTTTTCTGAAATTTGATTCATCTCCTTAACTTCTTATTTATTTTATGATTAAATTTATCTCAGTCTAAGAGTATATAAATTGAAGTATCCCACTAATATAGTTTTACTGTCTGTTTCCTCCTGTAACTCATTTAACTTTCTCTTTAAGAACTTGGATATTATGTCATTTGATGCATATATGTTCAATATTGATATTAATTTATTGTTTATGAAAACTTTTATCAAAATGTGGTTTTCCTGTTTATCTCTTTTAATTAGGCCTACTTATGCTTTTGCTTTGTCTGAGATAATAATTGCCATGTCTGGCTTTTTTTTTTCTTGCAGCTGAAGCATAACAGATTCTGTTCCAGCTCCTTAAATGTGTATTTTTCTGTTTTAAATGTGTTTACTTTAAACAACATATTGTTGGATTCTGTTTTCTAATTCATTCTTGTATGCTCTTCCATTTTATGTGTGAGTTCATCCCATTCACATACGTAGTTATGATTGCTAAATGTGTAATTCCCTTCATCCTATTCTTACACTTATCCTTTTATTTTATTTTTATCCTCTTTCCTTCCTTAAGAGTTTATTTCACTTCTGAACACTTCCTCCCTTAATCTACCCTTCCATTTGTTCTCCTCCTTCCCTTCTCTTAACCTCTTTCCCTCCTACTTCTCTGTTGGTTAAGATGAATCTCTGTGCCCAAGTGTGTTCATGTGTGCATGTGTGTATGTGTGTGTGTGTATGTGTGTGTGTGTGTGTGTGTGTGTATGCATTCTTCCCTCCTTAAACCAGTTCAGATGAAAGTGAGGTTCAAATGTTGTCTTGCTCCCCTCCACTGTTCCTCCACTGTATAAATTTTTCATTGTGTGCCTCATTTATGTGAGATAATTTCTCCCATTATTCTAATCCTTACCCCCCACCCCAGTGTCTCCCTCTTCCTCACACTTTCATTCTACTTAAGACTCCTGGTGATAATAAAGTTCTGAGTGATTACATGTATCCTCTCATGATGCAAATAGTTTAACCTTATTTATTATCTTTTGATTTATCACATATTTACTTTTTTATCCTTTTCTTGAATCCTGTGTTTCAATATCAAATTTTCTATTCATCTCTAGTCTTTTCACCAGGAAGTCTTAAAAAACTTCTATTTCATTAAATTGCCAACCCCATCCCCCCCCCCCCACCTCCATCCAAGGATTCTCTGTTTTGCTTGCTAGGTCGCTCTTTGTTGTAATGCTAGATCTATAGTCTTCCAGAATATCATCTTCTAAGCTCTTTACTTTTTTTTTACATTGGTGACTGCTAAACATTGTGTGTTCCTGACTGTTGCTCCATTGTATTCAAATTCTCTCTTTCTGTCTGTTTGCAGCAATTTTCCTTGGCCTAAAAGCTCTGGAATTAGGTTGTGATATTCCTGGGAGTTTTTATTTTGGGATCTCTTTCAGGAGGAGATCAATGGATTCTTTCAGTTTCTATTTTGCCCTCTGGTTCTAAGATACGTGGGAAGTTTCCCTTTATAATTGCTTGAAATATTATGTCTAGGCTCCTTTCAATTCATGGCTTTCAGGTAGTCTAGTGATTCTTAACTCATTTCTTTTTTTCTGTTTTTCAGATCAACTGTTTTTCCTTTGAGATAGTTCATATATTCTTCTATTTTTTTCTGTCCTTTGGCTTTTTCCTTACTGTCTCATGGAATCATTGGCTTTCATTTGGCCCATTCTAATTTTAAGGTGTTGTTTTCTTCAGTAAGGTTTTATACATTTTTTTACTATGCTGCTAATTCTCTTTTATTAATTTTTATTGTGTGGCTGTGATTCTTTTCCCATTTTGTCTTCTACTGTTTTTATTTGATTTTTGAAAAAAAATTTTTCTTTTTAAAAATCTCTTTTTTAGTCTTCTAGGTATTATTGTTGGGTTTGTCTTCAGTCTGCATTTTTCTTTAAGTCTTTGCTTGTAGATGTTTTCAACTAATTGTCTTTTTCTATGTATCTTGAGCTTCCCTGTCACCACAGTAGCTCTTAAGGTCATGTTCTTTTTTTGTTTGTTTTGTTTTGTTTTGTTTTTGTTTGCTCATTCGTCTAGTCTAAGTCTTTACTTTGGACTTTATATTAGTGTTAGGCTCCACTTACTTCTGGAGATGGAGATGTCTGGTCTGAGCTATCTTTTCAGTATCCTTCTGCTGTTCTTGTAGCTTAGTCTGGGGGCCTGTAAGTTTTCAGTACTTCCAAGTTGCTAGATCTGGAGAGAGTTTTTGTTTTTGTTCACTGCCCTCCTGGTCTATGATCTGCAAGTTCCTGACCCAGGTTTGGGTCTATTGGATTATATGTGGTTGAGTTTCAGTAGATTCAACCATTATTAGTTCACTGGGAAGTTCTGCAGGTTCAGAGCAATGAAACTACTAGCTCCCTTTTGGTCTTGGTCTCCTTGCCTGATTATTCAAGTACAGCCTTATGTCCAGAGCTAAAGGTTAGGACTGAATACCCTCTGCTCTTGGGCTCGGAGTCATGCAGCTAAGTTTTTGTAACTTGTTCCTTCCTCCCATACAGTTTCGGCCTTTTTTATTTATGACCATGACTGTTCCTCTCTACTCTCCTGGAACTAGGTAATGGGTGAGAGAGCTACCAGCTGTCACATGTTCACTGAGCTGGTTCAAATGTCTCTTTCTGTGCTGGTTCTTCTTGCCCTGGTGAGAGAGTCTCAGCTTTCTTACCTCCGGTATCCCAGCATTGGTAATCAGTCCTCTCTAGCTTCCTAAGGGGCCCTGGGCTGGAAAAATGGTGACTCTTTCTTGGCTTTCTCCATTAAAATCCTGTCTGGTACATTTTTTTAAATTGTGGAGGAGGTATACTGGGTGAGCTGGGAAAAACTGCTGACTCTGACTCCACTTTTCTTGACTCCATCTCTGACCTTCCAATGTCTACAAAGATATGCTTGATAACTCTGACTTGAGGCTTTCATTATGGGCATTCTGTTAGGCCTAATGAGCTTCCAAAGGGCAGGTATGGCATCTCCTTCTATCCAGATGATGACCTTTCTAACAACCCTGGTCTTGGTCCCAATCAACACTTAATGGAAGTTTCTCATCAGTGTTTTCCAGCCGTACCTTGTTTAAATCAACTGCTAGCCTTTCACAGATAAGAACCCTAGGCAAGAACAACTGGAATCACAGAACCATAAACAGAATAGAAAACCCAGAACATCAGAATTGAGAGATCCTAGAATATAGAACATAGAATGTCAGACCTTAGCGATCAAATAGTCTAACCCTCTCATTTTAGAAATAAGGCGAACTGAGGCACAGCTAAGGAAAGAGATTTGTCCAAGGTTACTGCCTTGATTCATTAAGAACAGAACAGTCTTCAAATCCCAATAGCATTTATTAAGAGCACTGAAAACTATATTAATGTAACAAGGATACATCCCAGGTTTCACTGAAAAGTCATAGAATTCTCACAAGGCATCGAAAAGTTATAGTGATGCAACAAGGCATGATAAGGTTACAGGATTATAAGCTCATAGGTTTAGATCTGGAGGGGGTGCCTCTGGGCTGAGGGGCCAATGTTTCTCAGAGGCTGCTCAGGGAAAGCTCCTTTGTGGTCTCACCAGACTTCAGGCAGCCTGATTTTGGAGGTGCCCACTGACTTCGGATTGATTATATCTGAAAGCCAGGCATTGTACCAGCTGGTTTTCACCACCTGAGCAGTTAGCTTTTCTGGGTTGTTGAGAAGCTAAGTTCTTCTCATCTTCCTCTTTCATATTGCTTTCCATCTCTTCTCTATATCTTGTATGTATATAGTTATTTTCATATTTGCCTCTCTCATTACAATATGATCTCTTTGAGGGCAGGGACTGTGAATTTTGGTCTTTCTTTGTATCCCTAGCACTGGATATGGTACTTGGCACATAGGAACCTTTTGATAAATGCTTGGTAAAATTAAATGACTGTATTCTGTGTGGCTCTGGCAATTTTCAATTGGTAATTTCAGATGCACTTTGCCTGTTTGCTGAGCCAGTTCATGCTAGGCCTGTGGAGATTTCTTACTAGGGAAATGCAGTTCTAGGCCATGGGTAATCAAGGGAGAAAATTCCTTAGTGGGATTCCCCAGCTGGTCAAATATTCAAATGCTACAAGAACAATAATGGTAAAATGTATATGCTGAATTGTTTGTCCTTTGTCTTGAAGAGGACCAACGACATCACAGTGTTGGGGTCAAGGTCCAACACAACAAGTTCAGAAGGCTCTGCCACAGGTTGTGCACAAATAATCCATTAGAACATTTGGGATGGAGATGTCTCTAGATTTGGGCATCTCGTCTTTCCTTTGTGCTACTGCAATTCTGTTTTGCTCATTGAGAGAAGTTATTATTTGACTAGCAGATTAATAATCAATTATTAATTAAGATGCAGGCTTTTTATTTCTTCATTTAGGGCCCAGCCCCTGTAGATATTCAGTTAGTCTCAGAAGGATGTGGCTGATTGATGAGGTTACCCCTTACCCTTGGGAAACATGCTCCTCAATCTTGGGCTAGACCCCACCCAACCAGGATGGGGGTGGGGAGTATAAACAAAATCTAGTTTGGCTGAGATCTTTCTTCAAGAAGAACAGCCCTGTCCTTGAAATTCTCCATTAGAATTTAGGGTGACCCAGCTCATGAAAGTGAAAACCAACTGGAATGGTTTGGTTGGAGGTGGATTCCCCTGTTCAGATCGCCAGAGGTGGCTGAGTTTCATGATCAAGCCAAGTTCTCAGTGTGAGGAGCTAGACTCCTAGCCTACCTCCTCATTAAACATCCACCAATCAGGGTTGATTTTCATCTATGAGGAGCACCCTCTTTTCCAAAAGTATATTAAGGTTTTCAGTCTCTCTGTGGTTTTGTCTTTGGTTACCAAGAGAAACCACTGTCCATCAATTTATTGATTATTAGGTAGCCTAATTAATAAATTGATTATTAATTACCTAGAAATTCTGTCTTTTAGGTTTTTCATTCATCACATCATAGAGCATAGTGCCTTTGTTGATGTAGGCACTCCATGCTGAGCGGTCCTGTACCAGCCAGCTTCTCCCATGATTCACAATCGATACTGAAGTTCTTCAGAAAGACATTGAGAGTGTCCTTGTATTGCTTCTTCTGACCACCATGTAAGTACTTGCCTTGTGTGAGTTCATCATCTTCAAAGAAGCCTTCAATTCAGAGATAGACTTCATTCAACTTCATCTTTGACATCTAGGAGACACGGTCATAAAGTCTTAGGCAGAGACAATCCACTGCAGTGGCCAAGTGAGCCTTCAGTGACCAATCTTTCTTCCCAACTCTATGGGATCCCCTTCCATCTCCCTCTCCTTTAGGAGTACTTTCTCCTTCTGTAACTCACTCTTAGGCAAAGCTTTTCTCCCAATTCCTTCCTCCTCAGTGAAAGGTCAATCCCCAGGCTCCTTGTTCCTGGGAACCCTGCATTTTAAACATTCCCAAGTCCTCTCTGAGGAAGGACGGGCTCTGGCCTGCTTCAGACACCCGGCAATGTGTGTGTGTGTGTGGGGGGGAGTACATAAATTGTGGCGTATTTAGTGCCCCCTAAATCACATAGAAAAGCTAAAAAAAAAGCTCAATAAAATGAATAAGAAACATTTCATGGTTGTTAAATGTTTCACTTAGAGATTTAGCCTAGAGAAGAAAAACTCAGGGAGAATAAGACTGCTTGTTCCAACCAATTTTTCCAGGCTAATTACACATTACTCTCCCTCAGTACTCTGCAGTCCAGCCAAATTGGACTTCTTGCTGGTTTTCACATTCATTACACAGGCTGTCTGTCTTCCAGTCTAGAATGCTTTCCCTCCTCTCCTCCATGTCCTATAAAAGGCCTTTCCTGATTCCTCAATTATTAGTGTGGCTCCCAAAGTTATTGTGCATTTCTTTTGTGTATTATGCACTTATCTTTGTACATATTGTCCTTCTCCCCCCTCCTCCAACTTCCCTCTTCCACTCCCCACCTGGAAGGCAAGGGTTGTTTTATTTTTGACTTCATATCTCCAGCGCCCAGCACAGTGCTTGGCATATAGTAGGTGTTTAATAAATACTTGTTGATATGGTGAATAGGGCATGGAACTTTGAGTCAGAAAAACATGGGTCTAAATCCTGCCTGAGATATTTAGTAGTTACGTACTCTGGGCAAGTCACTTAACCCTTTTGGGCCTCAACCACATTTGATTTTGGGGGTTGGAAATCTATGATTCTGTGAATGAATATTCAAAGGACTGTCATAGCTTGTTGTGCTGGGCTCTAGAGAGAAATGACTAGGGCCAGTTAGGAGTAGGGGTGTAGTGGAGGAGGGGGAGAGTTAGCATATAGACAAAGAGGCTTATTTTTATGGAATATAAGAAAGAACTATGTAATAGTGACATGGCTCCTCCATGAGGCTGTGAGCTCTCTGTCCCTGGAGGTCTTCATGCAGAGGCTGGATGAACAGCTGAGGGATAGGCTGATATACAGATTGGAAGTGATGACATCTGCAGTAATTTCTAAAGTTGAAAATCTGTGATTTTTTGTGAGCATAATTAGAAACCAACCAAAAAAATATGAAAGCTTCTCAGCTCCACCCAGCTTAGAATGATTTCTGTCCATCCAGCCTCTCTGGTTTCTCTGTTTAGCCTCTTCTATACCTGCTTCTCATTTCCCTTACATTAGAGTTTTTATTGGAGTTCATGTCCATAGTCCAAAGACACTTCCGGGTCACAATAAGGCATTAGACAAGGAATGATAATAATTTCTGAGCTCCATCAAAAATAGGAGAATAATTTTGTTCTACATTATTAATTCAGTTATATTCATTGTTATAGCCTGTAGTGCGTTAAATATAAAGGGCATAAGAGCAGTTTAGTCACTTGTCCTAGATGTTTCTGTCTGAACTTTAATAAACCTGGCATTAGGAAGACCTGAGTTCAAATTCAGCCTCAGATGCTTACTAGTTATGTGACCCTGGGCAAGTCACTTAACCTCTGCCTCATTTCCTCAGCTGTCAAATGGGGATAGTGGTAGCATCTACCTCCCAGGGCTGCTGGGAGGATCAACGGGGATGATTGTATGAGCTTAGCAAAGCTTAAAGCACTGCCGTATGTACGTGCTCCTGTCATTACCATTAAGAAATGTTGGGAATGAGATGTTCACAACGACAACAATGATGAACCACCGAGTCCGACTTCTTCCTTTTACAGAAAAGGAAACTGAGGCCCAGAAAAAAGAAGAGACTTCCCCAGTGTTGCACAGGTTATGATTGGCACAGCCACAGTTTGACCCTTCAAAATACTTTAAAACTGAGGCAGCTTGGTGGCACAGTGGATAGAGTACTGGCCCTGGCATCAGGAGGACCTGAGTTCAAATCCAGCCTCAGACATTTGTTAGCTGTGTGACCCTGGGCAAGTCATTCAACCCAGATTGCCTCTTTGCTACTCCCCCCCCCCCAAATACTTCAAAACTCCCCTGACTTCTTCCTTGTGGGCATCACCTGGATTAACATGGATTTTAGTCCCTTCCACATTAGCAGAGATTTTCCTGATTGAAACAATCAATCCCCCAGTGGCCAGGACCACGATGGTAATGAACTTCTTCAGGCTTCAGGACAATAGGAATCCTGTCCATTGTGCTGAAAGCCCTTCCGTCTGCCTTGGCAGGATGTGCCAGAGGTTGAGCCTGCCCCACTGGCATTGCCTTGGAGGGCCCGGGGACCCTTAAATGCTGTTCTGAGTCATTATGGATAACAAAGTGATCTAACGGTCTTTGGGCAGAAGCTCTTTCCCAATAGACCCTAGCTGTGGCCTTGAGTGGTGGACAAAGGTCTGGACTTTGAGTCAGAAAGATCTGAGTCCCAATCCTGTCTCAGACACTTCCTAGTTGTGTGACCCTGGGCAAGTCACTTAGGCTCTTCCTGCCTCAGTTTCCTCATCTCTAAATGGAGGTAATAATAGTGCCTACCTTCCCAGGGTTGTTGTGAGGATGAAGTGAGAGCATGTTTGTGAGCGCCGTCCAACACTTAAGCTCTGGGATTGAGGCTCTTGAGATAATCTGGTTTTCCTTGAGGGGATTCCTGCTTTGCTTTCAGGCCTATACTCTCTACTTCAAATTCAAGTTTACCTTCTTAAAATAAACAGCTGGAACTCGGCAGAGGAGGGGAGGGGAAGCCAGATCCTAGGGGTAACATGGGGAGCAGTGAGGTCTGCGGAAGGCAGCTTGGTGTAGGGGAAAGAACACTGGATTTGGAGTTCAGGAGTCTCGGGTTCAGAGGGCAGCTCTGTGTCACCTTGGGTGAGTCACGACGTTGCTCCTGTCGGGGCTTCAGTCTCCGTCTGTGACACAAAGAGGGAGTTTAGATCAGGGGGCGTCTCAGGGTCCTTCTAGCACTGAATACTGGAGGAGTCACCAGGGTTCTAGGCGCCTAGCATCCTCTTTTGGATTTCTCCTTCCCCAGTGGCAGCAAGCAGCTGTGGCTGAAGCCATATTTAGCTCCTGACCTGGCTTCCTGGGGGTGGAGCTTGACTCTCCAGGTACTTCGTGCACATATAAGACCTTCTAAGAAGAATTGGAACCTTTAAAGTTGGGCAAGAAATTGGTTAGAACGTCGGGTAAGAATGATGGGTGTGATTGAGTGGATTTTGTATACAGTGGTTCTACTTAAAGTGAAGAGAAAAGCATAAGGGAAAAATGCTAAAGCCTTGAGCGTGGCATCTAAGGTAAAGAATAAGCATTTATTGAGTACCTACTGTGTGCTATCATCTCATTTGGTTCTCACAATGACCATGGAAGGTAGGTGCTGTTATCCTCCCCATTTTATATTTGAGGTGGCAGAGGCAGACAGAGGTTAAGTGACTTGCCCAGGGTCACATAGCTAGTAAGTATCTGAGGCTGTATTTGAACCCAGTGCATCACCCGATGTCTCTAGTCTAATCCTTGCTCAGCTGTGTTTGTTACTTGCCATGTGACCTTTGTTAAATCATTTTCCTTCTCTAGGTCTCAGTTTCCTTCCCTGTAAAAGGAGAAGAGATTCTCTAATGTGCCTTCTAGTTCCGCCATGGCCGATTCTTAGGTCCTTTCCAGTTCTGCCATTCCACTCTTCCCTTAGTTCCCTCCCAGCTCTGACATCCTTCGCTCTGTGACCCTAAGCATCCCCTTCTCTTTGACATTAACAAGCTGACCTTTGTGTCAATCTGGGTATCAGATAATCCTCTTCCTTCTGAAAAAAAATCATGCTGAGATTCATCTTAAAGAGTGCAGTTAATCCGTCTAGGGAAAGAGGCAATGTAAGAATCAGGTTCAAATCCCAGTTATACCACTGAATAGATCTCTTCCCCAAGCCTTGATTTCTTTATCTGTGGAATGAGCTAATAGGGCTCGGTGAGTTATAATATCTCCCTCAGCTCTAGATCCTATGAGCCTTTGCTCTTTGGAAGCCTGGTGGTCATCTATTCAAGGGTTGGGGAAGGGGAGGGTCCATTTCATGATGGCACCATCACATTCTGCCATCCCTCGGCCCACTGAAGACTTGGGCCTACTTTGGTAAGAACTTCCTTTCCTTATTTGTAAATCTTGAGTGTTAATAAATAATGTTGTGAGGCACAAAGCGCTAACTTTTATTATCCCAACCAATATGTAACAGAAGAAATGAAGGCTCAGGAATAAGCCGTAAACCATGGAATATCTCATAAATGCTCTTTTTTTTGAAACCATGACTGATTCGATGGAGCGGCTGCCCATGCTTAAGGGGAGAATGGGAGGGGGGAATGCAGTGGTTTAAGACCAATGCTGATTAGAATTTTTTATAAGTTTTTTTATAAGAGTAATAACAGTGCTTTGGAGACAATAATCTCACTCGGGTAGGGTCTTAAAGATCTTTGAGAATGGGAATTTGATTAGCAATCAGGAACATCTTGAGTTTCTGCCTGGGCCATTTCTAATTTCTCTCATTTACACTCTTTTTATTGTGTTTCAGCCCCCTGGGGAAGGGAGGTATTTCTGATGATCAAAATGCTATTTCAAGATCAATATCGTACTTATGCAAACTCCACACACCCCTTGGTGCCTGCCCCCTCCTCTAAAAGGGGAACTGTGCTCACTAGCACAGTTGTTGTGCTACCATCACAGTCTATCTAGTCCAAACCCCTCCATAGACATGTGAAAAAACTGAGGCCTAGGGAAACTGAGGCCCAAGTCACTAAACTTGCCCAAGCTCATGTAATTAAGTAAGAGAGAAGGTTCAAATCCAGGTCTTCTGACTCAAAACCCAGTGGTTCCTTTCACTACCTCATGCAGATTCTTTCCCTTCTGCTCAAGAGCTGGTACCTAAAGCAGAAACTCCCGGCATTTAAGGCCTTGCCCAGTCTGTCACCAAACTTACCTTTCCAGTCTTATCTCCCACTACTTACATAGGTTCAATGCGATTCGATTCAATTCAGTAAGTATTTGTAAAGAATCTGCATCAGGCACCACCCTGTGATGAGGTCCAAAATGCAAACAATCTGCCCTCAAGGAGCTTGAGTCTACTGGGGAGAAATAACACATATACTGAAAGTACACAAACACACATATGTACATATACGCCTGTATGCACATGTAAATCGAAAGTAATCCTTATGCTATTGTTAGATTTGATGATTCAGACTCTTCTTTCCTGCTAACTCAATTCAGTTCAATTCATTTTCATTGAGTTCCATTTAATTTAGGTCAGTCTTATTCAATCAGAAGGCAGTGCTTCGTATAGAAAATAATACTGAACCTAGTCAAAGATGGGCATTCATGTCCTGGCTGGCTCTGCCACTTTCTAGTTGCAACATTTTGGCAAGCCACTTGTTCTTCCTGAGCTGTTTGATCACATGCAAAATGGGGAGAAGAACATCTGTGACCTCCTGGCCTGTGAGGTACCACTGAGAAAAGTCCTACAGGGATGGGAGTTACAATGACTGCTCTGCTTCGGCTCTCAGTGTCCTTACCTACACCAAGAGGGAGCTGGAGTGAACGATCTGAGCCTGTGAAGTTAATGTAATTCATCAAACCTCCATAAGGCACCTACTATCTATTAAGCCCAAGGCTCCTTCTCCCTGGAATGTTCTCCCTCTTCACTAGTTGGAATCATACTTATCTGTCATGACCCAGATTGAAAACCACCACCTCTTAGGAGCCTTCCTGATTTCCTTAGCTTGAAATGTTCCCACCCATGAATTGTAGTAACTCCTTTTTGTATCAAAAGTTAGTGTGAAAAAAAGATTTGGGGTTTTAGAGACCTGCAAGCTTAAATATGAGTTCAAAAATGGAAGTGACCACTAACAAAGGTAATTCTATCCTAGGTTGTATTGAGAATAGACACAACATCCATGATGTGAGAAGCAATAGGTCTATTTCCCCAGTCAATCAATTCCCATCAAAGTGCTGTGTCTAATTGTTAGAGATTGAGAATCTGTAGAGATCCAGAGGACAGTGGACAAGCTGGTAAAGAGACTGGACATTTTGCCCTATGAGGATCATTCGAAGTAGTTGAGGATGCTTAGCCTGGAGAAGACACACTCTCTCTCTGTCTCTCTCTCTCTGTCTCTGTCTCTGTCTCTGTCTCTCTCTCTGTCTCTCTGTCTCTCTGTCTCTCTCTCTCTCTCTCTCTCTCTCTCTGTCTCTCTTTCTCTCTCCCTCTGTCTCTCATAACAGCTTATATTTGAAAGGCTGTGATGTAGAAAGGATATTAATGTAACATTGGGTGTCTCTGTGGAGCACAAGGGGTTTTTGTTCTCTTTCTCTCCCAGACAACAAAGGAATATTGAACCTTCCTTTGTGACAAATAAAAATTATTAGGCAAAACTGGCTAGCAAAATGATAGCATCTGATATTGGGATGCAACATTTGCTATGCAATGGGCAAGTAGGTGGCATGTGAATAGAGCACTGGACTTGGAACCAGGGAGACTAATTTTCCTGAGTTCAAATCTGGCCTCAGACACTTACTAGCTGGGCAAGTCACTTGATGCTATTTGCCTCAGTTTCCTCATCTGTAAAATGAGCTGGAGAAGGAAATGGCAAACCACTCCAGTATCTTTGCCAAGAGAACTCTAAATGGGGTCATGAAGAGTCAGAAATGACCAAAACAAGTGAATAATAACAATAGTTAGTTACCTTTCTGCTGAGAGACATGGGGTATATTTTACCGTATACTCCCCAGGACCAAAATTGGACATCACATTTAATCCGAGTCTAATTCCTTTGGAGTTGCCTTTGATAGCATTGTGTTTTACTGATCTAGAAATTTCCCCTCAGAGCCTACATGCTTGGCAGGTTTTGACTTACATTGGATTTGTGCTTTCACTAAAATAAAATCCAAATGAACAACCTTTTTGATTGATGCTTTTTATGTCACCATCAGCTCCACAGGAGGAGAGTTGAGGAAGGAAATAAATGCCTTGGTCCTGTCTGATAATGTTTGCCACATTCTGAATGTGTAGCCCACCAGTTCTTTGAGAGCAAAATGGGTCCCTGCTTTGATTAGAATTCCGATATGTTCCAATATTGCTTTCCTTTACATTATCCCAGTCATTGTATAAATAGTTTTCTTAATTTCGCTTGCTTTACATCAGGTCATAAAAGCCTTTCCAAGTTTCTCTGAAATCTTTATATTTGTCATTTCTTATAGCACAATTCATATGCCTAAACTTGTTTAGCCATTAGTCAATTGATGGACAGCCATTTTGCTCCTAATTTTTGCAGCGATGGTGTTGTGATAACTCTTCCTTTGAGTATATACACTCAGTAGTAGTATTGCTAGGTCAAAGGTTAAGTATAGCTTAGTGACTTTTCTAGTATAGCTTCAAAGTGTTCTTCTGGTGGGCCAGACCATCACTATCACCCTTTTCATTCATTATCATTTTCAGTTTTTGTTATCTTTGCTAATCTGTTGATTATAATAATAATGATAGTAATAATAGCTAGCATTTGTATAGCACCTTGTTGTTCAGTTGTGTCTGACTCTTCATAATCCCATGGACCATAGCACACCAAGCCCTTCTATCTTCCCAAAGTCTAAGTTCATGTTTGCTATTTCCCTGACACTCTCTTTTCATCTCATCCTTTGGCATCCATTTCTTCAAATCTTTCCCAACATCAACGTCTTTTTCCAATGAGTACTGTCTTCTTGTTACGTGGCCAAAGTATATAAGCTTCAGCTTCAGTATTTGTCCTTCTAATGAAAGTTCATATGGCACCTACTCTGTACCAGGCGCTGTACTAAATGTTTTACAAATATTACTTCATTTGATCCTCACAACAAGCCTGGGAAACAGTTGCTGCTATTAACCCCGTTATATCATTGAGGACACTGTTACTAGGTGGAGCCATTTGCATTTTGCTTATTGTAAGTCATTTGGAGCATTCTTTCATATGGTTAAGTTAGTGACAGAATAAGGACTCCTGCTTTGTTTTCTCATCTCAGAAATGATTGGGTTGGACTAGGTGATCTCTTTCAGTATTAAGTCATTTGATCTGATGACTTTCCCAAACAACAATGCTATGACTTTGGATTCCAGTGCTCATGAGGACTTCAGGAGTTAAGATGTGTAGCAGAGAAGGGAGGATCCAGATGAGCTGTCCTGACTACCTATGCCATTGCCAGCAGTCAGAAGCTGTATGATCCAATTAGCTAGTCATCAAACACTGTCCTTGGCCATGCTGTGGAGGTTCCCATAGAGCAATGTTGTTGCCTGTCCTTCATTCTTGAAGAGAACAATGACAACAGGGAGGTGGTGCCATGACATGCAAATGAATTGAATTTAAGTGAGGCAGGGCTGTGCGAAGTCACCAGCCTCACTTTCTCCTTTGGAGCCATCTGGGTCCAATGGCCAGATATGGATCAGGATGACTGAAGATGGCCCCAGACACAGTGGGGGGCCTTGGCCTTTTCAAGCTAAGGTCTTTAACAGGTTTCAGTTTCACTGAGGCAGTGCCCAGGAGCAATGAATAAGCCATGATTCTCACCCTCTAGGTCTTTACAGTCCGGTAGAGGTCACAGATTCACTGAGCGGAAAGCTGAAAAGAATCTTAACCACTTTCTAGTCTGACCCCTTGCATTTACAGATGAGGAAAAACTGAGTCCCCAAAGGAAGGAAGGAAGGAAGGAAGGAAGGAAGGAAGGAAGGAAGGAAGGAATTTGCTTAGGGTCACAGACAGAAGGACGTAGGAAGGAAAAGAAACTGAGTCTTCTGACTATTGATCCACTTTCCTTTTCCACTATCTTATGCTAGAGGAAAGAAAACATTCATTTACACAGAGTCCATTCAATACAACAAAAAGTTATTAAATGAAACAAGAAATGACAAAATAAGCCATTATGTAGTAAGCAATCATTGCTATCGGGAGACAGAGAAGGTGAGAACCAAGCTAGACCTTGAAAGATGAATAAAATATGAATACGTGGGGAGGAAGAAGAGGGGAGGGAGGAATTCAGGTGGAAGAGGGACACATCTATACTGCAGCCTAATCAGACAGCATCCATTCTAGAATGTGGAGTTCGGTTCCGGGCACCATGTTTTTAAGGATAATAACTCACATCTCTATGGGACTTTAAGGTTTACAAACCACTTCCTTCACAACAGCCTCGTGTGGTGGATAGTACAAATAGTATTAGCCGCATTCTACAGATGAGGAAACTGAGGCTCTGAGATGTTAAGTGATTTGTTAATAGTCGCAAAGTAAGTGACAGAGTTGAGATTCCAACCCATGTCTTCCCACCCCATATTTATGGCATTTTCTACTATCCTTTGTTGCCTCATCAAAATAAGGCCATCCAAATGTGCGTCCTTGAAGCAATGCCCATGAAGTGAGAGCCCACTCCCAGAGATCTGCGAATGGAGGCTGAAATACCGTTTGTTGAGATGTTTTAGAAGGGATTTGTCCTTCAGCAAAAGTTAGCCTGGAAGGGCTCTGAGATCTTTTCCAGCTCTGAGATTCTGGGATCTGTGAAGGGAGTTGGGCACTTGGACTGAGGAAAGGAATGTCGATTAGCTAAAAGGGGAAACAGGACCTGGAAACCACATCCCACGCACTTGAAACAATCCTATAGCCCTTGAACATCCCGGACACATTTCTAGCAAACCATTAGCTGCTTGGGGAATTGTCCAACATTATTAAATGTAATTCCCCACATCTGTTTTATTATCAGATTCATTTCACACATATGCTTTTGATGCAGCCCGCTGTTTAGACCTCCCTTGCTTTCTTCCCTCCCCTCCTGACCTCCTTGGCAGCCCTGCCACCGTATGGATGTTGGATTAGCTGGAGAGGGAGCTTGCTAGATTCGGAACTCTACAGTGCCAGGTTTTGCAGACACTCTCTATCCATAAAACCCATGCTCTACTGCGACTTCCTGGGGGCAGACTTCCCCTTTATTTTTCCTTTTTCCTTCTGTCCACCCCAAGCTACCCAAACCTCATTTAATGGCCTCTGAAATCTCTTCCAGCTTTAGGTCTACAGGAAGGGAAGAGAATAAGCACTTATTAAGCACCTACTATGTGTTAAGCGCTGTGCTAGGTGCTTTTCAAACATTCTCTCCTTTGATCCTCACAACAAGCCTTCAAGGTAGGTGATGTTCTTAGCCCCAGTGGAGGACCCTGGGGCTGAGGAAGGTTAAGTGACTTGCCCGGCTCATAAGTGTCTGAAAAATTTGAACTCAAATCTTCCTGACTCCAGGTTCAGTGTTCTGTTCGCTGCACCACCTGGCTGCCTTAATCCAGTCAAATGACTGCTCGCACCATTTGGGCGAAATGGGAATCACCAACTCTTTTCTTTCCAGTGAGATAGAGGACCACTAGGCTTGCCATCTGCCCCTCAGACTCCCTCCAGAGACCCAGGCTTTGTCAGCCGATCTACTTAAGCAACCTAAGGAACCTTTGGTCTTGCCACCTGTCCTGCCACTGGACCCTCATGGCTTCTCAGACTTTCTATCCTCCCTACAGCTAAATTTTCTTTTACGTGTTGTCTCCCTCAACTAGAGTAGGAACTCTGAAATCAGGAAAGTTTTGCTTTTTCTATTTATATCCCCAGCTCTTGACACAGTATTTGGCAAATAGAAAGCATTTGATAAATGTTTTTGATTCATTGATTCATTAACTAATTCATTAATTCCTTCTCCTCAACTCTTAATTCGCTATCTGGTTGCATTACTGTTGTAGGAAAGTTGAAATGAATGTCTGGGTCAAGCTCAAGCTTTAGGCAACCCACCATCATTTCTATCAGCTCCATAATGGAGGAGGTGCAGGGGTCTAAATTAGCTGCCATGTCAGAGAGAAGGGCTCAGCTTTGTTAGACTAGAATGGATAAGCAAGTTGTTCTTAGGCCCTGAATGAAAAGTAGCCACAGCTTATACATGTGGGCTATCTTCAACATTCTTACATTTAACTTTTAAGACAAAGCATTCCTGTGATTTTATCAGGAACCTCATTTTCACTTTCCCGTTGGCAACCTTGGGCATTCACGGCTCTACACAGTAGAGAAAATGATCACTGATACAATGAGCACAAGTCTGTGGAGTGGCTGGTGTCCTACCAGGCACTTTGCTGGTCTTGTTCACCCTTCCCTGTTGCAGGGTAAAGAGTGCCCCACGAATTCATTGTGTATTTTCATGGTTTGCTGATCCCCTCATCTATTGCAACCTGAAGGTTAAACATCAACTTGCTTCTGCCATGCTCCCATACTCCAAGACCCTCAGGGATCTCAAATAGTCCATGAAGCAGACATCACTGACAGATTATTTCAATTTGGTGTGTCCTTCATGATCTCCAGTGCCATTCACCGGCCACAAAGGACAGAGTGTTGGAGGTGACGTCGAGATCTCGCCAGTCTCTGTGTCTTCTGACTGCAGCAACTAAAGTCTCAGCAACCTCTCCTTTGGTTTTTAGGGGGTGGCCAAGGTAGGGCAGTGTAGTATACAGTACAATGCCCTCATATAGCCCATCTGACACAGTGACACAGTAAGAGTCAGGTTAAAAATGTTTTAGTTTTAAGAATTTAATTTGCTGTAAAATATTAATAGTAGTGTAATTTTCATGTGTTATGAAAAGTGAATATTGTCTGAAATCAATGAGTTTTTTTTAAATGAGATGTTAGTACAAAAGGTCACAAAATTCTAGGGAAATCCTAGTGAGAGAAAATGTTTCATGTGTTACCAATTTTGTTTTATGTACTGTATTTTATAAGTTATTTCATGGTTACTGTGTTAGGAAAAAGTGCATATTGTCAGAATTAATGTTTTGTCATAAAAATTGTATGCAGAAAAGTATATTTTCCCCAATCTCTAGCGAAAGGTTACAGTTTTTGATGGTTGTAGGAATCTAATCCACTACTTCTCACAGGTTCAATGTATCAAAATTCACATTTTTTTAAAATTTTTGTGCCATTTTCTAGGAACATTAACCCTGTGGGAGAATTGATTCTGTGTGTGTGTGTGTGTGTGTGTGTAGACACACACATATACACATACATGCATATGTACCTATATATATACATACATATAGGGATATATATAGACCCATATACATATACCTACACATGTGCGCAAACATACACACATGCCCATCAGAGTATTCCATCTCTCTTTTCTGTCCCCATACGCCACACTCCACCCCAAACAGTCTTTTTCTTCCCCAGGGTAAATTCCACTGAATGATTTCCCACATGGCATGAACCTGAGACTTCTACCATCTTAATACCTCTAGCTACCATCCTTAGGAAGCTCTAATCTGTAGAGCTTCAGATCAAAGTCCTAAGTGAAATATTGCACCAGAAATGAATACAATATGCAAGATGTGGTCTGACTAGGACAGAACATAGCCAAATGCTCACTTCCCTTGACCTGGGCATTGTATCTGCTCTTTAACATAGCATTAACTTGCACTGTATCAACTCTTTTAGCCATGAAATCATATTGTTAATTCATCCCTCCCTACTTTGTACTTGTATAATTGATTTTTTGAATCAAAGTGAAAGACTTTACATTTATCTTTATTAAATGTCACCTTATTAAATTTTTTCCAGTGTTCTAGCCTGTCAAGACTTTATTAGATCCCAACTGTCATTCAGTATGTTAACCATCCCCCTCAGCTTTATGACTTTTGTAAAATCTGATAAGTGCATCATCTGTGCCTCTACCCATATCATGGATAAAAATGTCAAACAGCAATTGGGTCAAGGACCTCTTCCAAATTGACATTTACCCAACTATGACTGCTCTTAGGGTATAAGTGTTCAACCATCTCTAAATATCCCCAACTGCTTTATTGTTTAGACCCCATCTCTCCATCTTTTCCATAAGAAAAGTATGAAAGGCTTTGTTAAACCTTTTCTTGAAATCTATAGCATTATCCCAACTTTAGGATTAGGGCTTCGTGGTAGGAGGTTGGCCATACGTTATTTCTCTCCAGGGGCACTGTCTGGTAGCCTTGTCAAATCCAGAAATGAGGTTTGTCAGGAATTATTTGTCCTTTGTGAAACCCTTTGTGATTACTTCTTTCTTTTCTAGTTGTTCACTTACTCTTTTACTCTCTACTTATCTTGGGTAAACTCCCTATTAGCCTTTTTTTTAATCTATCCTTACCAGTTCAAGATATTCTCTTTGTCAAAGAAAATGGAGCCAAATTAAGATATCAACATCCCTGCCTTTTCTTCATCATCTATTGGCACCACCTCATCTACCCTGAGCCACAATCCAATTTTACTCCTCCTTTCCCCAAAGAGCTTAAATATTTCTTGGTTGTCTTTAGCTTTTCTACACAGCATCAGCTTATTCTGAGCTTTATCACTCCCCAAACTATGCAGAGACCACACTATGTTTTAGTGTCCATCCTCATTTTCTGTATATCCACCTCTTTGAAAAAAATCTCTTCGGCTTGATGTGTGCCCATGCATCAGACTCTTTAGACAACTCTCTTCTCTCCCTTTCAGAATGATTTTGCTTTATGTCTTCAGAATTTTGTTTTTGATTGGTTCTCCCTTCCTTCTGGGCTTATTCCTCTCACAGGATCTTGGGCCATGGGGTCCTATCTGTATTTTCTCTGAACACTCAACTCTGTTCTCCCCAAATCAAAGGTAACATGTCAAACCAACTTTCAGGTTTTCTCTCTTCTAATACAAATTCTAAGATGGAGTGGTCACTTTTTCTTTAAGTTTCTCCTAATTTTCACACTAGCAATCAGTTCCTTCTGGTTAGTGAGAATGGAACTAGAATATAATTGCCCCCTCATTGGTTCCTTCACCTTTTAAAGCATGAAATTATCATGGAAGCAATTTAAGAAATTATTAGCTACTCTTCTTTGAGGGGGAGGGAGAGCCAGACAGATAGAGAGACCGAGACAGAATGTCTCAACAATCAAAGTTCTTTATCAGTGTTGCATCATAATATATAATGCAGTAGGAGGGGGGAAAGTGGGATACATATTGTGAGTCTAAAAAGTCTGAAAGATGATAGAGCGATGGAAATGTTTAGTTTCTAAACTCTGGTTGAAAGAACACTCTAGAAAATGCTCTATTTGTTAGGCAATGGGGAGCCACTGAATGTTTTCCAGTAAAAGGGTTTTATGATCAAACTTGTGTGTTAGAAAGGTGGTAGTGGTAGCATTTTTGGGAAGTACTGGAAAGGCCAATAGCGGAGACTCGTTAGGGGTTTATTAAAATAGTTCAGGCTCCCAGTGAGAAATGTTTTGGAGGTAGGATCAAGAGGACCTGGTCTATGACTGGATATTGGGATGGGGAGGGGTTGGGGTGTGGCAGAAAGGAAAGAGTCACAGAAGAGAATACTGATAAGGGTTGTGGTCCTTCCCTAGTCTTAGTTCTAATCTACACACATGTTTCTTTCACTCTGTACCAGTGAAGGGGATAAGGGTTTCAGAGCTGGAAGGCGGTAATTAGAACAAGAATTTTAGAGACCTTGGAAAATAGAATGTCAGAGTTGGGGAGAGACTTGCGAATCATAGATTTCTCATGTCAGCACCAAAAAGGGCCTTAGAACATACAACATAGGATTTCAGAACTACCTTGGTACATAGAATACATTGTCAGAACTGGGACAAGCTCAGAGACTGTCTAATGCTCCCCATCCTTATGACTTTATAAAGAAGAAAAAATAGCCCAGGAGAGGGGAAGTTATTTGTATTAGGTCACACAATGACCACAGTAAGTGATAGAGCCCATGGTCTTCTGAGCTTTTCCGGAGCACTCTTATCGATGGGTCACTTCTTGCCTCTTTTGAACACCACACTGAAGGGGAGCTCACCACTTCCAACAATGCCCCATTTCATTGCTGGACTGCCAAGGATTTTAGAAAGTTCTTTGTCAAGTCACATCTTTAGTGGGAAATCATTTATTCGATCTTTGGGAAAGTGACATCAGCTGAGAGAAAGGAGGAGAGCAGAAAAAGGCATCAGAGGGAAGGGACATTGTAGAAAGAGACAAGAAAATGGTAGAAAAAAGAGATGGCCAGAGGTCATAAGAAAAACTTCATTAACGTGCGGAGTTTTCCCCATTTGGAGGGCTCACTCAGGAAACAAACTGGTAGTAGAGGCAGGGCAGGGCCTTAGAAAGGACTCTGGATTGGAAACCTAGAGCTATAGTCCCAGCTTTGACAGTAGCTTGCAGTGTGACCTTGGCTAAATCTCTTCCCCAGTATGGGCCTCAGTTTCCTCATCTTTAAAACAAGATGGATGTACTCAATGATCTTTAAAGACCATTTCTTTTTGGCACTGATGCTATATGTTTTAAGGTCCCCATAACCCTAGCATTTTATAGCAATGTAATTCTAAATCTGGGAATGGAAGGGTTATTCCTGACATTCTGGGACTGTTTCTCATCTCCCATAATTCTCCCTCCTTCCTTGACCTCCCCAGTCACTCACAATCTCTGTACCAGGACAATTGACCCCTCAGACGAAATGCTGTCCTCCCCCTTGTCTGTGCCTAGTCTCTAACTATGATAACTTCTCTGATATTGAGATGATAAGCCTGCCATGAACCCAATCCAGCCTCAATTTATTTTCTCTCAATTGTGCCCATAATCCTGTGTAACTTCTTTTATCGTGCGTCCTGGCCACAGTAAGTATTTGGGAGTTCTGAAAAATTACCTGCCACCACTGCTTATTTAAATTCTACGCCTGATTTATTGGCCTTGACAGTTTTAAGGCCATATCTATAGCAGGTAGTTAGCTATAGTGCTGAACTGACATTTTTCCAAAGTGAACTACAAAGGCGGAGGGTCTCCGGGCTGGGCTAGGCTGGGTTTATTTACAGTAACCCTGTGCAAAGCCCTATTGATTAAGGGCCACCCCCCCACCCATTCCTCGCCTGGGCACCCACTACTGAAAGGTTCCAGTGGTTGACAATTGTATGTGTCTTTGGAAAGTCCTTGCCAAGAAAACCCAGGCTGTCATTCCACCTCACAGAGAGATGGAGAGAACAGAAAGATTTCACAAAGTTAGGCATTTAACTGCCCCACCTACCTTGGATCTAACAGCAGCAACAAAAAAATCACAATCAAGGCCCAATTAATATTACCCCATCGACCATTTTATTCCCTCATCTGAGGAAATTCTCCATGCGTTAAAGCTCTGCTGATTACTCATTGGATGACCTCAGGTAAGATGTGTCTTCTTTGCTGATCTATAAAACTGCAGAGTTCACCTAGATGTTCTCTGTAGTCCCTTTCAGATCAAGTGCTCTTTGGACTCTGGTCCTTGAGTTTGCCAGCTTGGTAGAAGCAGCAGTAAGAGTGGGTTTAAGCAGGACATTGATGAGCTGGGGAGTGTCAAGAGGACACTAACTAGGATGTTGAAAGTCCATGTAATATTAGTATTGGTTGAAGGAATTGGGCATGTGTAGCCTGGAGACGAGAAGACCTGGTGGGATATGATAGCTGTCTTCAAGGATCTGAAGGTGTCATGTGGGAGAGTAGATTTGTTATGTCTGGCTCCAGAGGCAGAACCAGGAATAATAAATGAAAGTTGTGAAGAAGCTAATTTGGATTTAATGTCGTGAAGAACTTTCTAACTGTCCCAAAGTGGAATGACCTATGTCAAGAGCTTGGGGGCTTCCCCTTCCTTGGAGGTCGTCAATAAGAGGATGGATGACTTCTTGTTGGTTATGTTATGGTGGGGATTCTTTCCGTCTATGGTTTGGGCTAATGACAGCCGAGGTAACTTCCAGCTCTCCAATTCTGTGATTCTGGGAAATATCTTTGAACTTCGAATCAAGTGATCTGGCTCCCAGTCTTAGCCTTGTACTGATACTATGTAACCTTGGGGAAGTCATTCTTCCCCCTCCCAACCCAAGGGGCATACTTTTTTTCCTCTAAAAATGGAGTTGGGCTGATTAATTTTTTACATTCTTTCTGGCTTAATCTGCCTAGTCAAATGTATCTCTTCCTTCAAGATTTATGCTCTCCACAAAGCCTTCCCTGAACTCTCCCCTCCCCACCACAACCTCTTCAACAGAATCTCAGAGTTGGAAGGAAAGTCAGAGACCATCTACTCCAGAAGTAGTCATCCAGTCTTTGTTTGAAGATCTCCAGGGAAGGGCAACCCTACTTCTGGAAGGTAGCCCTTTTCCATTTTTGGATAGCTCTGATTCTTAGAAAGCTTTTTCCTTCTTTCCTGCCTCAAATTTGCCTAGAGGATTTTGTCTAGATCTCTTCTTTGCCCCCAACACAATTTCCTCTGTATCAGGCTTATTTACAACATATGTGCTTCTCCCTGTTGGATTACAAGCTCCATGCGGGCAGTGATCATGCTGTGTTTTATCGTTTTTCTCTTTAGTCCCTGGCTCAAGTACTTGAAAATTGATACATGTTTGTTGAGATGGGATGAAATCAAAATCAGAATCCCAGCTCTGTCCTGTATGTGCCTTCAGACAATTCTTTTCCTTTCCCTGGTCCTCAGTTTCCTTTCACTGTAAAGTGAGGGGGTTGGATTAGACGACCTTTTAGATTCCTTCTAGCTCTATATCTTGTGATCCCAACACCCTAGAATCCCATGAAAAGGTCTCTGAGGTTTCTTCCTTCTGCAACGGGAGACACAAGATGGCGCTGTTGTCAATGAATCCAACCATTTCCCAGGAGTCTCTCTTTTCCCAAGGGAGGGAGAGAAGGCTTACTAATACTGTATCCACACAGAGCCCACAATCCCCATTGGTTCATGTCAAGGGGAGTGAGTCACTGCTGTTTGGAGGGTGGGGGTGGTGAGAGGGAAGGTTAGTGGGAAAATGTGGAGTGCCCCCTGAGCAGGATTGGAAAGCTGGAGGAAGAGGGGAGAGGAGTCAGACAGATGGGCAGCAACCATGTGTCTTTGCCCCATCTCTCTTAACACAAACTTAATTAGGCACATATTTGAAACTCAGTGGGAAGCTGATCTTTTCCACTACTAAAAAATAACCCTTACACATATTTGAAGTCTTTGGAAGAACTGAAAAAAATCCACACAAAAGCTGAATATAGTGTTTTGGAAATTGTAGTGGAATTGAGATCAAAAGACCTGGGTTCAAGTCCCAGCTGTTTCTGTGTCCCTGGCAAGTCTCTTAACCATCTCTGGGTCTTGGTCTCCCCATGTCCTAGGTGAGGGGGATGGACTAGGTGATTTCCAGCTCTGGCATTCAAAGTTCTAAGGTCACTTCCAGCTCTGATAACTTGTGATTCTGAAATGCTCAGCTTATTCTCTCATGACATTATCTAACATCTCTTGCTTTTATTTGTGTATTCTTCCCAGGTGTGTTCCTCTCAAGCTTGAGCTCTATGGCTTGTGAATGTGAATTGAGAATGTGTGTTGGAGTTCTTGAACAATGTCTGACACCCAGGGAAGCACTGGCTAATGAGCAGCCTCTGGTGATTAAACTCCAAGGGATCAGCCAGATTTGTGGATGTCAGGAAGACATGAATGACTCTGGCCTTGGCCCAGTCAGGCTTCAGAAGCTGGAGTGCAAACCCAGGTCTTCCGATGCTAGGCCCAGTGGCCTGTTTTTTGTTGTTGTTTAGTTTTTTTTTTCAGTCATGCCTGACTCTTTTTGACACTGTTTTGGGGTTTTCTTGGCAAAGATACTGGAGTGGTTTATTATTTTCTTCTGCAGATCATTTTATGGATAAGGAAACTGAGGTAAACAAGGTTAAGTGACTTACCTAGAGTCACAAGCTGGTAAGTGTTGAAGTCAGATTTGAACTCAGGAAGATGAGTCTTCCTGACTCCAAGCCCAACACTTTATTCACTGTGCCACCTAACTGCTCAGCCTTTTAGGTGATTTCTATGTTTTTTTTTCCAGTTCTAATTTCTAATTTACTTACTTTTTTCTATCTCTGTTTAGTTTCAATTTAGAGTATGAACCCCCTAACCTGGTATTTAATCACATATTAGTTTATGGTTTTTTCTCCATTTTTGGTCACTTTAAGTTTTGTTGGTGTGTTTTGTCTTTACATTATGTACATTACACTTTGGGAGAGGTCTCTTGGAATAAGGTAAAACTGTTCAGTAAAATTAATAATAAACCGACCTCATCCGAAAGTGCCGGTGATATTTGACATCCGTAGTACCTTCCCCTCTATTAAAAAAACATAAATCTATATTATCTCCCTCCTACCCTAACCACAATGAAAAAAAAGAAAAGGAAAAAATATTATTGTAACAAATATGTAGAGTCAAACAAAACAAATTCCCCCAATAGCTGTATACACACACACACACACACACACACACACACACACACACACGCGCGCGCGCCTCATTCCACACCCCAAATCTATCATCTCTCTGTAATGGATAGCATGTTTCATCATTGGTCCTCTGGAATTATGAATGATTACAGCTTTTGAAATTGTTCATACCGTGCTGTGTTTACTGTAAAAATTGTTCTGGTTCTGCTCATTTCATTCCTCATCAGCCTATAATGTCCTCAAAATTGGTCATTTAAAAAAATCATATTGGTATTATAGCATAAAATATTCTTCTGATGCTGTTCACTTTACTCCGCACCCATTCATATAAGTCTTTCCGTGTCTCTTTGAAATAATCTATTTCTTAAATTCTTACAGCACAATAGTATTCCATAACTTTCATATACCACAACTCATTCAGCCAGTCCTGGAGTTCTTGCTCAAGCAATGATTAGAATTGAAATTTTTCATTATAAATGGATGAGGCACAAGACTTTAGCACATGTTTTTTCATTAAAAGAAGGCCTTCCCCCCACCCTCTTTCTTTTCTTTGAAGTTCTAAAGACTAAATCTGTGCACAAATGCATGAGGTATGGCTAGCGAGCAAGACTGGCCAGCAATCTTAATGAAAGAAGGCAAATTTGATTTCATAGGTACCACTGAGGCTTGATGGGACGGGACTAGTGACTAGAATATAATTCTGGAAGGTTCTACCTTACTTGAAAAGAACAGATTAGATAAAGGAGAAGGGGAAAGTAGAGTAGCATTGTGTATTAAGAAGACATATTCATGTGAGGCCACCTCGGAGAATGATGCTGGGTGAGGATGAGCATAGAAACAGATATGGTGTTACTTTGGGAATTTACCATTTGGTAAGGATGAAACAGAAGGATGAAACACAAGGAATGGATTCCAGTTCTAGGATAAAGGTGTGACATACTAATGATAGAAGGATTTAAGTATCTGTTTATTTGCTAAAACTCTCTCTCAGTCAAAAGCAAAACATAAAGTTTAATGATAATTTTCTTTAATGATAATTTCTGTCCTTCAAAAAATGACAAAAACAATTAGGAGAAATACTATTTTAGACCGTATTCTGATCAACTGGGAGAAATTAGTTATAATAAGAAAAACATAGGAACCTTAAGAGGAAGAGATTTCTTTATTTTATAATTCATGATAGGAGATAAGAAAATCCTGAATAGTTTGAAACCAAAATTCCTGTACTCTAGATTTTAGAAAAACAGATTTCAAAGGCTTCCAAGACAGGATAGGTAACATTCTCTGGCTTAAAAAATTATCAGAGGAAGTCAGGAATGGGTAGCCTTTAAGAACAAAATTATGAAGGCAGAAACAGAAATTATTCCGATGACGAAGACCTTAGAGGCAATGTAGTTTGTCCTCTTCATACCAAAGAGGTGAGTGACTTGTCCTGGGACACAGCAGTAAGTTGGCTGAGATGGGGTTCATATCCCTAGCCTCTGATTACAAACCATCATCTTGGGGTGAGGCTTCTCTTGTGTCATTTTTCCAGCCTGATAAGGAGCCAAGTGGATATTTTCTGTGTTCCTCATCTATTACCATTCTGGGAAGAGGCCAAGGGTCTGATGCCACCTATAGGATCAGTTCAGCTTTGGGGACTTTATCATGAGGTATTTCCTGATCCATATTTCTGCCCTGATCTTTTTGCTGCCCATCCCCACATTCATTCTCTCAGAAAAGATTCCTGGCTCTGGAATCGTGGAGGAGGCATGAGGTAGTGTGGGGGTCAGCAAACTACAGCCCAAAGGCCAAATCTGATCCACCATCTGTTTTTGTACACTTCATAAATTAAGACTGGTTTTTACATTCTAAAGTAAAGGCTATGTCCAGCAAGCTATAGTTTGCCTTGTGGTACAGTGGATAAAGTGCTGGTCATAGAGCCAGGAAGACTTGGGACTAAATCCTTCTATAGCTATGTTTACTAGATATGTGACCTCCTTGACCAAGTCACTTAACCCTCTGTGCCTCAGTTTCTTCAACTGTAAAACTAGGGGGTTGGTCTTAGGGAGCTTCTAATATCCCTTCTAGCTTTTAATCTACAATCCAATGACCTGGGCTCAAAATTGACCTTTGTTCTTTAGCTATGTGATCTTGGACAAGTCACTTAACCTCAGGGCCTCAATATTTTAATCTGTAAACTGGGGATAAGGGTTGGACTAGAGGCTCTCTAGGGTTGTTTCCAGCCCTAAATCTATGATCATTTGTTTCTACGAATAACCAGGTTTTCTTGCTCAAAATCCACTCTGCACTTTGCAATGCCTGCTCCAAAGGTAACAAACTAGCTTTTGTCTTAAACATTTTTTTCTTTTTCCTTTTTCCTTCCACTGAGGCCTGGCTCCCTCTTGATGACCCAGCTTCCCTGGATGCCCTCATCGGCACTGGTTGCACTTTCATCCAAATCTCTGACTCCTCGGTCATATTAGGGGAATCGGAATGCTCCTTTCTCCCCATTACCACTTTCAGACTCTCCCTCTAAAACCATTCCTCAGTGACTTCTTCTTTGAGGTCACTCAATCCATAATGATCATCTAATCAAGATTCTGGTGGCTGTTGTGTCCTGACCTCTAAAACACTTCCCTTCCTTTCTTAAAGAGTTCAGTGTCTGGCTCACAGTCTTTGTTTCCTCCCTAACTCCTACCCTCAGACTAGAGAATATCAATGTGTGCGTCTAATATCCACACTCCCTCAAACACCCCAACATTTCAATTCCTCAATTTACTCATTTCCTATAATCCATTCTTCCACCCCACCATAGCTATACACAGAGATGGTCATACCCTTGATCTTACCATCATCCACAATAGTTCCATATCCATGTTCATGAATTCTAAAATTTCTTTATCTGTTCATAATCTGTTGTCATTCTACCTCTCCCAACTAACGTGCTATTGAATGAAGCTAGGAAAAAACAAATATGTTGATTGGACCCACTACAAATTTGTTACGTAACCTCAATTTGGTGTTCACAGTAACAAGGCAATCCTCTTATACCTCCTGATCAATTTGCTATCCCACTTAACTAATTGACCTTTACAAACCTTTCACTCCCTCCTCAAGCCCCCTATAGCTTTCCCTACTCCAACCTTTCACTTGAGAACCTTGCTTCATATTTTACTGAAAAAATGAGGTCACTTGCAGAGTTCCTTCTTTTCCCTTCCTCTTCATATCACAGCATTCAGATGTCTTCCCCTATTATCTCCTCTTTCACCACTGTTTTACATGAAGAGGCAATCCTTACCGAGCAAGCTCCTCTCCACGTAGATATGATCCCATTCCGTCCCTTATTCCCCAGCAAATTGCCCCTTCTGTCATCCCTACTCTCGTTTATCTTCAGTTTCTCCCTGTCTACCCATGGCTTCCCTACTGCCTACAACCATGCCCATGTTGCTCCCATACTCACGAACCCCTTACTTGATTTGTTCATCCCCACCAGCTATCGTCCTATAGCTCTCCTCCATTTTGTGGCTAAACTATGTGAGAAAGCCATCTACATTAGGTGTCTCCATTTACTTTCGTCTCCCTCGCCTCTTAGGTCTCCAGTTTCTGACTCCATCATTCCACTGAACCTACTCTCTGTGGAGTTACCAGTGACCTCCAATCGCTGGCTAGCGGCTTTTTTTCAGTCCTCACCCTTCCTGACCTCTCTGCAGCTTTTGACGTTGTTGATCACCCTCCTCTCCTTGATACTCTCCTGTCTTTAGGTTTTCATGCTCCATACTGGTTCTCTCACTACCTATCTGACCGCTCCTGGACCGTCCGCTCTTCTTCCTCTCTGGTATTTCACTTAGTGATCTCAGCAGCTCCCGTAGTTTCAATTGTCTTATCAATGTAGATATTTCTCAGTTCTATTTCCCTAGTCTTAACTTCTCTCCTGACCTCAGATCTCTCACCTCCAACCGCCTCTTTGACATCTACAACTGGCATCTCACAGATATTCTAAACTCAAAAATGTCCCAAAGGGAACCTATTATTTTTCCTCCTAGTCTCTCCTTTCCAAGCTTCCTACCACCATTCTCCCAGCCACCCAGCCTTGCAACCTAGGCGTTATGCTCATTTCCTCTCTTGCTCTCACCCTCTTCCCATAGCCAATAAATTTTCAAGTCATGTGATTTCTGCCTTCATAATATCTCTGGTATCTGTCCCCTTCTGTCCTCTGACCCTGGTCTGGGACCTCATCGCTTCATGCCTACCCTACTGTACTAGTCTGAGGGTTGGTCTCCAGCCCCAAATCTCTCCCCAGTCCAGACCATCCTTCACTTAGGTCTTGAATCAATCTTTCTAAAGCACAGGCTTAACGATGTCACCCCTCCCTTCTCTGCCCTATTCAATATAAAATTCTCTGTTTGGCTTTTAAAGTCCTTCATAACCTTGTTTCTTCTTATCTTTCCAATCTTCTTAAACTCACTCCCCTCTGCCACACTCTGATTCAGTGGCTTTGACTTCCTTGCTATTCCTTGGACACACCATTCTACCTCTACCTCTAAACATTTTCACTGGTTATGCCCTCTACCTAGAATGTTCTCTCTCCTCATCTCTGCTTCCTGGGTTCCCTGGCTTCCTTCAGGTCTCAGCCAAAGTCCCATCTTCTGCAGAAAGCCCTTCCCAGTCCTCCTTAATCTCAGTGCCTTCTCTCTGAGATTACCTCCAATTTGTCCTGTCTACATCTTGTTTGTATATTGTTGTTCGTATGTTGTCTCCCCCATTGGATTGTAAACTCTTTGAGTACAGGGACTGCCTTTTGCCTTTCCTTGTGTCCCCAGTGTTTATTACAGTGGCTGGTATGCAGTAAGTGCTTTAAAATGCTTGTTGACCGATTGACAGTGCTGTTTCCAGTGTAACAGGTGGCTATTCAATACAGGGAATAATGCCAGAGACTTGCAGGCTGCATTGCTTGGGCCTGGTTAAGACCCATTTTTGAGAGTGGGACCACTTTGCAAAAGACCCATAATCCCATGACAGTAGGTGCTCTCCCAGAAGCAAGCTAATAGAGGCCTTCCACTCTGCAAAGGGTTGCAGCTCTGAGACCCGGGAACTAGAGTCATAAGTGCAAAACCACAGTTTGTTAATATTTAAAGATGCTTAGAAAAAGTGCATGCATAATTAAGCAGGGCATCAGCACTGTTGATTCAGAATCATCTATCTTCTTAAAGGGGACTTGCTCATTTATGAAGCTGTCGGGAAATCTGCGGATGAGCAGCAGGAATGGCTGTTTTTAAAATTAATTTGGGGTGATTTAGAAAGTCTGTGCATTCCAGACACATCTACTCCCTAGATTAAAGGAGGTTGTGCTGGGTAGGAGATCTGCTTTGTTAGATTTGGAGAGGAAGGCATTGTATTCTTCTCTGATACGAGGCATTCTCTGAAGGCCTGATGACTCAGCTCCCCCCTCAATATTTTAACCTTTCCTTGTCCAAGGTCCTCATGATATGTATGCCTTGCCCTTTCTCACCCTGAGAATATAATTATGGGCTCTAGTGAGGGAGGGATGTCAGTTTTAAGTCACAATGAACTGTCCACTTTTTTTGGCCAAAAATGGTGAGGCTGGGTATTTTTGGGGGGCAATATTGATAGAATTAAAATTCTCTCCTCTTCTTTCTCTGGTGTTTCAGTCTCCTCCTCCTCTTCTTCTTCCTTGGAGTTTGCGGGCTACAAGTTCAAAATGAAGCAAGGGTATGACATGGCAGACAAAAAAACTGAAGGCTTCATAAACAGGGGTTTGGGATGCAGAACCAGAAAGGAGATCACAGCATATGAGAATCATTTAGAGAAATTGGAGATGTTTATCTTGGACAAGAGAAGCATGTGGTAGAAGCTGGGAGGGGGCAACACACGAGAGCTGGTGTGGAAGAAGGATTCCATTTGCTTTACTTGTTTCCAAAGGGCAGATTTAGGAGCAATGGGAAGATGTTGCAGAGATTTTGGCCCAACATGAGGGAATTAGATCAGCGCCAATATTCTAATCATGCTAATGTGTGCATGGATGGCTGCAAGCCATAGGCCATGGCAGTTTCCAAGGAATGAAGATCATTCAGAGTAGACTGGAGAGGCATGCGGTGAATGTGAGCAGAGGATGTGATTTATGGCAACAGAGAAATTAGGAAGGAGAACCAGATGTGATCACAGAAATGTGTAGGTGATAAAGAAGATGGGCACGTCCTAGGGCAAGACTGAGGGACAGTTAATGCACTCTGCTGGTTTCTTTATCATGTCAAGAGAAACTGAGAAAGGTAGTGAACCGAAGGGAAGATGTGGACCAAAGTAGAAAAAGATGGAGAGGCGTGGATGGATTGGGATCTGCAATATTGGAGGCAAACCCTGATCATAGGTCTATTAGTGTATCTGAGTACATAAAGAAAAACTTCCTGACAAGTAGTTCTTTGATATAACAAAAAGAGCCACTATGAAGATTTTTGTGTTCATTAGTCTTTTATCTTTTTATTTTGTATGTCTAATGGTGTATCATAAGGTCATGATTTTGGGGGCATAGTTCCAAATTGCTTTTCAGAATGATTGCACTGGTTTATAGAGGAGGGTGCTTCCCATTTAAAATTATCTTTTATATGTGGCTGGGGAGAGATATTAGACCAAAAGACATTGGTATGAAAGGTATCCAAAATGGTTACATTTCATTTTTCCATTAAATCCCTACTTCCTCCAAACTTTCTGGCTTCTATTGATGGTACCACCATTCTTCAGTTACCCTGGTTCCCATACTTGCAGTCATCCATGATTCTTCTCTCTACTTTATCCCATATGCTTAATCAATTACTAAGTTGTGTTGATCCTAATTCCACATTATTGCTCTCATCTCTTCCATTATCTCTACTCATACACCCTCTAGCCTACTTTACAACTTCATCACCTCTTGACTAAATTATTGCAGTGAGCCTCCTAATTTTTCTCATTTCCTGATTCCTCTCTCTCCAATCCATCCTCCATGAGCTACCAAATTCATATTCCTAAAACATAAATCTGACCACATTATTTCTCTTCCCTTCAAAAATCTTCAAGGATTCTCTGCTGTCTCTAGGGTAAAATGCATAATCTTCAGTCTGGCATTTAAAACACTTCATAAGCTGGCTCCCACCTCCCTTACCAGCCTTATTTCACATTATTCCTTTGTTCCAATCAAACTGCCCTAAACTTCCAGTTTTGAGAGAGAAGATGGAAGAGGCCAACCCTACCTCGGGCTGCTGAAGGAAAAGCCTCTGGGAATGAATGAGAGGACTGGGCAGTCTCCATCATGCCCTTATTTCCAGCTTGCTACTCTAGAGACTTTGGGGAATTTTCCTTAGGGGAGACCCAGTACTCTCTCCCCTGATTGAATTGTTATCTTTTTCCCAATGGGATAACTCCTTTATTCTGTACTGTCTGCTATATATTGCCTATGTATACCTTCTTGGATGTCTGTTTTGCCATGATTTGTATAAATGCATTTCTTTGCTAATTGCTATGTGTGTTCGTTGTAGTACTGGTATTAGGTGGGGAAGGGGTCAAGCCTTGGATATAGAATTTGGGGCTCTCCTTCCCCCCAAATGGCAAAACAATCAGAACTGCGATAGATGTTGCTCATATCTCCTAGGCTAAAAATCTTTAAGAGAGCAGGTATACTTCTAGCCCAGTATCCCCTATCTCTGAGGGAAGCAGAGTGGTGACCTCTGGCCCAACCTTCCGCTTCCCTTCCTGGCAGAATGAGTCTTCCTTGGAGAGAAGTGGGTAGAAAAGAGGCTAAGGATGTCTATTATGCCTCATTTTAAGCCACACAAGGACAGTGGCTCATGTAACACATGGACCTCTCTACACATTTGGGGCCTAACTTACTCACTACATGGGGTTGATGTAAGGATCCAATGAGATAACATATAAAGTCCTTTGTAGACTTTAAAGACCAACACAAAACTAGCTATTATTATTTTCACATGAGTAATCACTTCTCCCATTTTTCCTGAATCATCACAAAGGAATTTGGTCAATGGCCAGTTGGGCCTGGCACTTCTGCCATGGGTAACCCAGGCTTCCTATTGCTGTCTCCAAATTCTATGCGTTTTAACTGCTCCACAGGAGCCTCCACAGATGAAGTATTAGGAAAGAAAGTCCTGGCTCCGTGTTCAGCCCTTCTCCTCCCCCTCCCTAAACACAGGTCCCTACAAGGTCAGAACAGACTTGGTTGAGTCACTGACTCTTTGGTGGGTACCAGAATTTATTTTCTTCCTAAAAACATGACAGCTTAGACAGTCCCTCTGTAGCTGATGAAAGGCCTTTTCTTCTTGGAGTTTACTTGACTGATTCTCCAGCGCTGCTAACTCCTTAAGAGACAAAAGAGGGTTTAGATGTATTGTCTTGGGTGGGCTCCAGCCATTGTCTGGGGACTCTCTTGAAGACAGGCAGATTGCTCAATCTTTCAGACACTTGGTAGGAGATGTCTTTCCATCAGTCCACTATGTTATCTATTCTCCGCACACTGAGATTTCTCAGCACCACTCTATAACATTGCTGAAGATCTTGGCAATGAAACTATTGTCTCTGGTTTATATCAGAGATTTTTTCTGAGCCTAGGCCATGTAAATAGGCTTTGGGTATATGCCAGCTTTTCTCTCAGTCCAGACACTTCACATTTTCTCCATCTTCTAAGACAATAAGTAAATGTAGTTCTCTCCCACACATCACCAGGTATGGAATAAGGCACCATTCTTGGTAGCATTGTAGACTTGCATTAGAAATTTTATGTGTTGACTCCATTGAATCTTTTGCTCAGGTTTTACAGGCCCTCAGCATGTGCAACAGGATGCTGGTGAAACATCCAGACTGGGTTTCCAGGAGAGTGGTAAGGTGTGTTTCTGCACTGCCTGGTCCTGACACTGCCAATACCTCTGTAAGTATTTGGCTTGCAAAATCTCTGTCTTGGGAAGAGTGGATCCTGTCAGCCACATAAAAAATACACGGAAGCCATAGGCACATTCTAGTTTTCTGATTGGGTATGCTTGTACATGGCATATTAAATGGTCTTCTACCACCATGATATTACTCTTATGGAGTGTATGGGGTGTTCAAGAAGGACTGGTACTTCTGGTGTGAAGGCTTGCCAAGGCCTTTTCAGGGCTGTTCATCCACCTTTGGTGTCTCACCTGTGGCTCCAAGAAGCCGTAGCATGTGCTGTGGCCATATCCCAGTGAAAACTGTCTTAGCAGATGGGCTAAAACAGTTTGAGGGTAACTGACAGGGCTCAAATCCATTGGTAAGTTATGGTGATGTCTACCCAAGCATGTAAAGATTTTGCCCAGTGAAATGGGTAGATGAAAACAATTTGTTTCAATGGCCATGAAGGCGGCTGAAGCAGGCGCTGTGGAGCACTTGGAGCTTGGTCAGACATTGAAGATGCCAAGGTCATCCACCTCATCCCTGGCCATTGCCAGTAACCTTGACTTTTGTTTTGCCACTGGACTTAAATGACTCTGGAGGAGAGAGTGAAGCTGACAGCTTTGTGCAACTGTGCTTCACTTAAATCCAATGCACACACAAATCAAGACATCAGCCTGGGATATCACTGATGCTCTTCAATAATGAAGGACGAACAACAAAACAATTACTCACATATTTCCTATTTCCTTCCAGAGGTAATCCCCCTGCCTGCGCCAGGAAAAAACAAACAAAAAAGAACCTATGCACACAAGCTCCAAAGTGTACAGCATGAGTGACTAATATTTTCTTAAGAAAACTTTAGCACAATTTTTCATACTTTGAATAAAAGTCTGCTGTCATTTTATTTCAATAAACCCATATCTTATCAGATTATGTTCTTACTTGGAACCATGTGCCCAAAATCAATATAACATGTTTCTAGGACCATAGAACCAAGTGTCTTGGGCAGGATTGACTGCTTCCTGGTACCATGTGTGGGATCTGACACAGTACTCCATTTTATAAATACAATTTCTGCCATTGTTTCAACACTGAGGTGCTCTCTGAGGAACAAAGCTTGAGTCCTTGAGGGTCACTCCATTCCTTCTGGACTTGTATCACTTCTTGTAGCCCTTCATCATGTAGTTTGTCCTGCTCACCATCATCCAAAGAATTAAGGCAAAGCAGAAGGTGCCAAAAATCACAGCCACCTTGATGGCATACTCTTTGGTTGACATCCGAGACTCTCAACTGCACTTCCATGAGATAAAGGCTCAGCTCTGTGCATGTCACAGAGCATCTTCACTCCTTCCATGGGTTACCCGTAGCTCACCTGGCCTATGAGACAAGTACCTGCATTGACATTAGTTTGCCTGACTTATTACGCACACTTGTATAGCTCCTCATCTCTGGCAGGAAGCATTCAACTTAGCACCAGTCAAAATGGAAGTCACCCTGCTGTCAGCTCATACTTGAAATTGAGTTGTATCTACATAGACATGGAACTTCTAGTTATAAGCCAGAAATTGCAGTTTATGTATGAGATAATGAGCCTAACTGTCAGTAAGTCTTAGGATCACAAGATCATAGATTTAGAGGCCATGGAGACTAGCTTCTTTGTTTTATAGATGAGGAAACAGACTGAAAAAAAGGAAGTAACTTCTCCAAGGTGAAACTGCAAAGGATATATATACACACACACATATGTGTGTGTATGCATGTATATATGTATGTGTATGTGTGTATATATTATAGATGTACGTATACTTATATATACACATAGATACATTTAAATATATATATGTATGTATATATATGTACAGACATATATATAATATATATGTTGTGTGTATATATATGTATGTATATATATGTACAGACATATATATATATATATATATATATATATATATATATATATATATGAATAAAGGAGACAAAGCAGTATCAGTTCTTAAGCTATTTGTTGTTCAGTCATTCAGTCCTGTCTCACTCTTTGTGACCCTGTATGGGGTTTTCTTGGCAGAGATGCTGGAATGGTTTGCCATTTCATTCTCCTGTGGATCAGGCAAACAGAGATTAAGTGACTTGCCCACAGTCACATAGCTAGTGAGGGTCTGAGGTCAGATCTGAACTCAGATCTTTCTGATTTCAGGCCCAGTGATCTGTCTACTCAGCCTTCTAGCTGCCTCCATTAAACTATATAAACATGCAGTAATTATCAAAATTATTTGGTATTGGTTAAGAAATAAAAGGTTGTTCAGTGGAACATATTAAATACATAACACAGAGAAGCAAATGAACCTAGTAGCCTAGTTATCAGTAAACTGAAAGACCCTACTCACTAGGGTAGAGACTCATTATTTGACAAAAAACTGTGGCAAAACTGGAAAGCAGTCTGGTAGAAATCAGGTTTAGACCAATACCGCATGCTATGCACTAAGATAAGTTTAAGTAGATGAATTACTTAAATATAAAATGTCACATCATAAATAAATTAGAGGAACAAGGAAGAAATTATCTTCCCAAACTATGAATAAAGAAGTATTCAAGAACAAAAAAGGGAGAGAACCACAGAAGACACATGTTAGGAGCTTCCGAAGCCTCGTAACTATGCTCCGGGTTCCCCCCAAGCCCCAGGCCTTTGCCTAAGCAAAGGACCTGATCTTGCGGACAATGAACGGGGCGGGAGCTGAGAGATGGTGAAGGACTCCGTTTATTATTTCAGCAAGCAGCACATTTATATCTTTAGTGCCGTAGGTACATTCTTTGGTTACGTGGCTGAAGGACAGGTAAAACTCTATACACCTGGGTCCTAGGACCGCCCCGACTCCGCTTACTCTCCTCCCCTTCTCTTCCCTCGCTACCCAAAGCTCCCTGCGGGCAGGCAGTCCAGGCAAAGAACCGGAAGTTCCACATGCTCTTCCAGAGAGCTGGAAGTTCCACGTGGTCAGGCAGCCGGACAAAGACCTGGAATTGCTAGGGAGACAACAAAGGTGAGACCCCTCCTCCTGGCTCCACCCACATCCCAAAGCCCTGAGTTTATCCCAGCAGGCCCCTGGGGCTGGAGGTCCGAGGAGGACAGGGCTTGGTTCTAACGCGGCCCCTAACAGATACAGTGGACAATTTTGATTACATACAACTAAAAAGTTCTTGCATACATAAAAATACATTTAAAAATAGAAAGGAAACAGCTAACAGGATGAAATCTTTGCAATATGTTTCTCTGATAAAGATATTAAACATTTCCAAGATATATAAGGAATTCATTCAAATTTATAATGACGAAAGCCATTCCCCAATTGACAAATAGCCAAAAGATATGACCAGGTACTTCTTAAGAGAAGTTTCAAACTATCTCTGGTCATATGAAAAAAATACTTGAAGTCATCATAATTAGGGAAACGCACATTATCTGAGGTTTCACCTCACATCCATCAGAATGGCAAAGACGAAAATGAAAAGCTAAACGAAAAATGTTGGAGGAGCTGCAGGAAAAAAAAAAAAAAACAGGAATGTGTGTACTGTTGGTGATATTGTGAACTGGTCCAGCGCCAGTCATTCTGCAAAGGAGTTTGGAACTATGTACCCATAGTTACTAAACTTTGCAAACCTTTTGATGCAGCAATGCCACTAATAAGTGTAAACTGCAAAGGGGTCAAGGAAAGAAGAAATTGACCCATCTATACAAACACATTTATAGTTGCTCCTTTTGCAGTGACCAAGAACTGAAAACCAAATTGTTGTCCACCTATTGGAGATGGCTAAACTAATTATGGATTTGAATGGAATATAATGTGCTACAAGAAATGATAAAATGAACAGTCTCAGAGATAACTGGGGAGACCTATATGAACTGATGTAGAGTGAAATAAACAGAACAAGAAGAACAGTTTATAAAATACCAACAACATTGTAAGGACAATTTGGAAAGTCTTGAAAACTTGGATCAAGACAATGACCACACATGATTCCATGGCAGCACAGAGGAAGCATGCTACTCATCTTCTGAGAGAGAGATGATGGACTCAAACACAGAATGATAGTTACTTTTGGACTTGGCCAATGAGAAAATTTTCTTTGCTTGACTATACATATTTGTTATAAAAATATTTTGTTATAAATAAATAATAATAATAAATAAATAAATAAATAAATTGTCATAAAAATAGATTACTTTAATTGCATGAAATTGAAAAACTTCTGCTTAAATAAAATTAATGCACCTAGGATGAGAAGAGAAGCAGCAGAATGAGAAAACAATCTTTCTACCAAATTTCTTTAATAAGTGGTTGGTATCCAAAATACATAGGGTGTCCCAAAAATCTTAGTGCAGTTTAAAACTATTCAAACTTAAAACTAAGCTTGTAAAGTACTTATACATAATGATAATATAATATGGAAGTATATAATATATGCATATACTGTATTAGAGGTTCAATCAAAAGCCATTCCCCAATAGACAAGTAGCTAAAAGATATGAATGAACAATTCTTAAAAGAAGAATTGCAAACTATTAGCAACCATAGGAATGAATGCTTCAAATCCTTAATAATAAAAGGAGCGCAAACCAAAATAACCCTGAGGTTTCACCTCACACCCTGAAAATTGGCAAAAAAAATGGGAAGACTCAAAGTTGGAAGAGCTGTGGGAAAATTGGCGTGCTAGTGCATTGTTGGTAGATCTGTGAATCAGAACAACTATTTAGGAAAGTAATTTGGAATTATGTAAATAAAGTGACTAAAATATCCACAACCTTTCACCTAGACATTCCATTATTGAGGTTATACCCCCCAAAGGTCCCTGATAAACAAGTCCATATATACCAAAATGTTTATAGCAGTACTTTCAGTTATAACAAAGAATCACAAAATAGATGCCCATCTGCTTGGATAATGTGTAGACAAATTATTGTACGTGAAGGTAATGGAACATTATTAGCTGTAAGATCACAAACATGGTGAATATAGAGGACAGAAAGAGCCACAGGAATTGATGTAGTTTAGTAAGCAGAGCCAAGAAAACGATATCCACAACGACTACAACGATGTAAATGGTAATAAAAATAACCACACGAGAAAACCAAAAGTGAAAACTGCACAATTATAAAGAGCAAAAATGACTTGAAAGAAGAGACAGAAGACACTCCCCCCACCCCCCACCCCTGTGTAGAGGTGGGATGTCTGCCAGTGTTGTGCATTGCACATATTTTCAGACTTTTTCCAATGTATTGATCAGGTGTGCTGATTTTTCCCCTTTTCTTTACCTTTTCCTTTGTTCTTAAAAATGCTATTTGTTATATGGGATGGCTTTCCGGAAGGGGGAGAAGAAGGCTTGCTGGAGAAAGTTATGGCAAAATATGCCAATGAAATTTATTTTTAAAAAGAATGAACTATCTGGCTTTTTGGTATTTGTATCCTCAAAGCTTAGCACAATATCTGACACATAGTAAGGGCTCAATAAAGGTTTTTACATTAAAAAAGAGAGGTACAATTTGAATTGATTATATACTTTAAAATCTTAAGGACATTTTAAGCTAATCCAAAAGTGGAGGAGATTGCTTTAGAAGAGGCATAGAACCCTCATCAATTCAAGTGCCTCTTGTCTACAGGAAAGTCATCCTGATCCCCCTAATGGTTTGTGCTCCTCTCTGAAATTACTTTATTTTGTACATGTTTTATTTTTGCATGCATGCATGCTTATATACATATGCATGTACCCACACACATACACACATAGACATATATATGTATATATGTATGTGTGTGTGTGTGTGTGTGTGTGTGTATGCTGTTTTCCTCAAGTAGACTGTAAGCTCTTTGAGGGCAAGGATGGTTTTTTCTTTCTTCCTTCCTTCTTCCTTCCCTCCCTCTCTGTCTTCCTTCTTTCCTTCCTTCCTTTCTCTTCCTTTCTTCCTTCCTTCCTTCCTTCTTTCTTTCTTTCTTTCTTTCTTTCTTGCTTTCTTTCTTTTTCTTTCTATCTTCTCCCAGAATCTAGCACAATACCTGGAACTCAGTATATGCTTAATAAATGCTATTTGAATTGAATAGAATCTAAATTGTTAACATTATTATGGAAGAAATTCCTGCTCTGGGAAGGTTGGATTAAATGTCCTCTAATTCAGAGGCACTGTGTTTCAGTGGGAAGAGCTGGGGACCAGGGTTTGTACCTTCCCTGTGCATTTCTTCCTAGCTCTGTGTGTGTGTGTGTGTGTGTGTGTGTGTGTGTGTGTGTGTGTGCCAACCTTAGGTATGTTAATTCCTCTCTCTGTATCTCAGTTTCTTCATCTAAAAATTGAAAAGGTTCAGTTAGATGTTCCCTAAGGTCTATTCCAGCTCTGAATCTGCGATCCCTTCCAGCTCTGAACTTTCATGATTTTGCCCGCCCTCAGATCCACTGTTTCCCTTCTTCCTCCCCTCCAAAGTTCACTTTTCCAAAGGGCTGGATGCCTGTTGGATCACTTCAAAGGCTCCTGTCTCCAAGGAGGGCCTCATCAAAGGTTCCATGTTATTAATGATAATTCCAGGCTGTTGAGTCAGTCCTTTTGAATGGATGAGGACTGCTCTCAGCAGAGGTTACTCCTCAGCTGGCATTCATCCCTCCCTCCAAAGAGCACCAGGGTTGGGTTTCTCATTTGAAGATGTCAAAGTCCCTGACAGCTCCCCTTTCTAGTATTTCCACAACACTAGCCTCTGGCTTCAAAGCCTTGTTAGTCCCGGAAAGTCTTTGGGGTCTTTGGAGAAGAAGCCTGCTTTGGTAATTAGTATCATTAACTGGGGATTTTTAAAGTCAGGTTCTGGTGCTATATTTAGTAGCTCAGCTGAAAAGCGACTAATTGGGCTGAGCCCCATGGAAGGACCTTCCATTCCCAGGGAACAGGCATCTGAGGATAATGTCTTATCATTTCCCCACCACATAGGGGGCAGGTCTGCCAGTTTTCAAAGCCCTTAATCAGAACTCACCAAGATGCTTGGGGCAAAGCCAGGTCATAATAATGGGATTTAGAGCTGGAAATCATCTAGTCCACAGCCCACTCATTTTAACCAGTGTTAAAATGAAAGTGAAAGAAAATGACTTGCCCAAGGTAGTCAATAGCAGATGTGGGAATCACAGATGAGTCCCTAGACTCAAGGCTCCAAATCCTGGGTTCTTTAGGTAGCTTGTCTTCCAAGAATCTAATAGGAAAGTAACGAATATGTTTTAATCATTTAACCCAGAAACCTGAGTCCTAGTCTCAGCTCTGTAAAGCTGAGGGTAAGTCATAACTCCTAAGGTTAGCTCCCAGGGTTATTGCAAACACTCATGAGAAATTTTCAAACATGAAGTATAAGTTAATTTGCAAACCTTAAAATGCTACGTAAATTGTAGCCATCATCATCTTCTTCTTCTCCTTTATTGTCATCATCATCATCATCATCTTCTTCTTCTTCTTCATCTTTATCCCCTTAAGTTTTCTTAGCTGCAAAGTGAGTAATATCTTAATTACCTTTGTTTTTGATCTTGAAAACTTTATGCCTTTCAGTGTCCTGTTACAGTCTTCGTAAGTCATTATCAACTAACCTGTTCCTGACCACCAGCAAGGACCTTGGGGAGAACAGTTGGCATTTGGCTGCTAGGGAGCAGGGGCCTGAAGCGGGAGTAGGAAGATTTCATAGACTACTTTAGTGACTCTGTCATTGAGCCAAGTTCTGAAGGTGCCCTTGGAATCATAGAGCCTGCGTAGGGCATGCTGGCACAGTCTGCACACATTCACTGTGTATTCCATGCACGGCCAGGCTTGGGTTATTGGGAAATGGTGATCTTGAGTTAGGTTGCTAGGCATGACATATGGACTATTTGTGCCTAGCCTATGGTAGAGCCTTCCAAGCTCCTATTGGTCTGATCAGCCAAAGTCAAACACGTTGTAACTTGACTCCAATGGAGTGATATCATTTTGGTCCTCTTTGAGAAAGAAGGACAACAAGCAACCAACTTAGATATGCCTATCTGCCCTAGTATTGTCCTATGTATATAATATGATGGACCCTGGTCTGGGTGTCAGAAATTTACCTTATTTCAATTCAGAAAACATTTACTAAGCACCATTAAGTGATACACACACACATACACACAACACCAGGAGTCAAGAAGACCCGAATTCAGATCTAGCTTCTAGCTTCAGGCACTTACTAGCTATGTGACCCTGGGAAAGTCACTTAACCTCTGTTTGCCTTACTTTCCCTGAATGTGAAGTGGGGATAATAATAGCACCTACTCCTACGGCTGTGAGGAGCGAATGAGGTAATGATTGTGTAAAGCTCTTAGCACAGTGTCTGGCACATAGTAAGCACTATGTAAATGTTAGCTATCATCATCATCATCATCGTTATATAAACACACTCAGCAAGAGCTTTATATATGTATTCATATACATAATACATTGACATATGTGTATACATGTATACGTGTGAAAGTACACATACACATAATTATATTTAGCCATATCTATAACAAAGATTCAGCTCTCAAGTTTATAATTTAGTGGGGGGGGGGGAGGAATATATCCAAATAGAAATGACAGGAGGGAAAATGAAATGGGGATATAGAAAACAAAAACAGTTCATAGGGAATTGAAATTGAATGTGAATTAGGAGGTGTTAAAAGAGCCCTGAGCTGTCCTCCATGAATTCAAGGCAGCAGGAGTGAACAAACTATGTATCAAGGAACTGAAAGAATTGGTGGATAGGATTTCTGGGTCACCATCAATGGTCTTTGAAAATTCATGGTGAACATAAGAGGTGTTGAAAGACTAAAGATGGGCAGATGTGCAACTTTTTTAAAAAATGGAGAAGGTGAAATCTTTTTTTGACATTTAGTGAAATTGCCTTAAATTCATGGCGAAAATTATAGAATGCATTATTAAAATGAGGTTTGTGGGCATTAGGAAGGGAAATGGTGATCACCAAGAGCCAATATGGCTACGTCCAGAAAAGGCTATATCACACTGCAACACAATGGGTGGAATTGCAAAGAGTCCAATCGTTCTGGAAAGCAATTAAGAATTCTGCTTGGAGAGAGATGAAAATGTCCATATCTTTTGACCCAGAGATCCCATGGCTAGGTATATACCCAGAGGAGGTGGAAGATATAAAAAAGGAGCCATATTCACTGCAGCATTTATAGTGGAACTTTGTGTGATTGAAAAGCATGAGAAACAAAGTTGATGCCCGCTGATTGGGGAATGGCTGAACAGCTTGTGATATCTGAATGTAATGTAATCTTGCTGCGTCTTAGGAAATGATGAATAGTAAGAACATAGAAACGCATAGGAAGATACAGAAACAGATGTAATGTGAAATAAACAGAAACAGGAAAACTATACAGAGTGAGTGCAGTTATATAAATGAAAAGAATGACAAGGAGAAAAAATATTTATAGCAGCGCTTTTTGTAGTTACAAAGAATTGCAAGTAAAATAGATGCCCCTTTGGTTGGGGAAAAGCTAAACAAACTGTGGTGTGTGTGTGTGTGTGTGTGTGTGTGTGTGTGTGTGTGTATGTGTGTGCATTTTTAAAATAATAATAGGTAGAGTTTATATTGCATGTTAAGGCTTGAAAAATGCTTTACACATATTATCTTATTGATGTCCACAATAACTCTGTGATATAGGTGCTCTTGGTATCTCTAATTTACAGATGAGGAAACTGAGGCTGAGAAGTTTAGTTACTAGGCTCATACAACTCTTAAGTGTCTAACTCAGGATTTGAATTCAGGTCTTGACTCCAAATTCAAACTCCGAACTGTTCCACCTGGTATCAATATGACTTGTCCACTCTTTCCAGGAGCCACTTAGATTCTTGCCTGTAGGGAAGCAGGAGATGCCTGCTCTATTCTTCTCAGAGAGAGGGGTACCAAAGTGAAATTATACCGGCTTGTCCTTTTAAATATTGTTAGTCTAGGGAAACGATTAAAGCTGATTCTCTGATTGCTATCCCTTAAAGAGGAAAGGGGACCAGGTTATGTCATCATCCTCTTAATAACATTTATATAGTTTTTACTATGTGTTGGGTGCTATGCTAAGCTCTTTACAATCATTCTCTCATTTGATCCTCAGTGTAACCTTAGGAAGTAGGTGCTATTGTTATCTTTATTTTACAGATGAGGAAACTGAGGTAGAGTTAAGTGACTTGTCCAAGGTCACACAGCTAGCAAGTGTCTGAGGCTAGATTTGAACTCAGTTCCTGACTCTAGGTCTGGTGATCAATCCACCGTTCCACCTAGCTGCTGAAGACTTGATTCTTTCCTATCAAATAATTTTTTTCTTTTTAAAAATTTTCTTTATTTTATTTTTAATTTATGGAATAAAACAAGAATTTCAATTGTATGGTATAATTAAAATGATCACATATGAAACTGTGAATCTATTATGTACAACTTGTTATTTCCTTTAAATATAAAATAAACTTATCATGTAAATCTCTTTTTTCCCTTTTTTTCTCCCCTCCCCCTGCCCTAGAGATGGCTACCATTAGACACAAATATGAATGTATATATATATATATATGTATTTATGTGTGTATGTATGTAAAATCATTCTATACATACGTCTATTTATCAGTTCTTTCTCTAGATGCAGATAGTGTCTTCCTTCACATATTCTTTGCATTTAATGTGGGTATTTACAATAGTCAAAATGACTTACTTGCTCAGAGTCATTCTTAAAACAATGTTGCTGTTACTGTATACAGTGTTCTCTTCGTTCTGCTCATTTCGCTCTTCATTACTTCATGCAAGTCTGTCCATGTTTTTCTAAGGTCATTGATCTCATCATTTCTTGTAGCACAGTAGTGTTCCATCATGATCATACACCACAACTTGTTCAGCCATTCCCGAATTGACAGGCATCCCTGCAATTTCCAGTTATTTGCCACCACAAAGAGAGCTGCTATAAATATTTTAGAACATATAGGCTCTTTTCCTTTTTCCCTAATCATCTTTGAAAATAGACCAAGTAGTGGTATTGTTGGGTCAAAGGGTATAGGCAGCTTAGTAACTATTTGGGCATAATTCCAGATTGCTCTCTAAAAATTGCAGTTCATAACTCTACTAACAATGAATAGGTGTCCCAAGAAAATAATGAAATAAAATAAAAACTATTTGCCTCAGTTAAAAATGCATACATATATATTCCATTGCATTCATGCACCATAATTTGTTTAGCTATTTATCAATCCTCATTATGTTTATATTTCATTATATATATATATGCATATATAAAAATATCTATGTATCTATTCAATTAATTGGTATATCGCATGTTCATTGATATGATTCCGGCTGATGAAAAAGTCTCTCTACCAATGTAGTTTAGCACCAGTTCCACAACTTACAATTCTAGAAAATGCCTTAGGAGCATTAAAAATTAAAAAACTTTCCCAGCCAGTCTGTTTCTGAGAAAAGACTTGAACCTGGGTCTTGACTCAGAGGAGTGCTCAAAGACCACTACGCCTTCTCAAGAGAGTACAACTAACTCCATTTTCTCAAATAAGATGCTGCTATTTGTAATCTTCTAACATCTTCCTTGGGGCAGCTAGGTGGTACAATGGATGTAACACTGAGTCCCGAGTCAGGAAGACCTTAGCCACTTACTAGTTGTGTGACCCCGGGCAAGTCATTTAACTCTGTTTGTCTCAGTTTCCTCAACTGTTAAATGAGCTGGAGAAGGAAATGGCAAACCACTTCAATATCTTTGCCAAGAAAACCCCAAACGAAGTAAATGGTGTGACATGAAAATTCATGGTTTTACATGGAATCCTCTTTCTATGTTGTGCTGTGTACATGGAAATGTTCTTTTTTCTGCCTTTCTGTATTTAAGTTAGAAATGAATAAATATAAAAAAGAAAAAAAGAAACCCTGAAATGGGGTCATGAAGAGTCGGACACGACTGAAACCAGTGCATAACAGTGACAAGTCATCTTCTTTCATAATATTTTACATGTGATCCTGTACTCCTAGTTGCAATATCTGGTAAGGAGATAAAGTGGTAGTTTTTGGGCTCTTCTGGCCTTCTTGTTCTGACAAATACTGTGATTCATTAAATTTCTCTAAAAAATGGTAACAATCCAAACACCTTTACTTTTTGTTGTTGTGACGCAGCCGTTTCAGCCGTGGCCAAATCTCAGTGACCCAATCTGGGGTTTTCTGGGCAAAGATGATGGAATGGTTTGCCATTTTCTTCTCCAGATGAGAAAACTGAGGCAAACAGAGTTAAGTGACTTGCCAGGGTCACACAACTAGTATCTGAGGCCAGATTTGAACTGGGGAAGATGAGTCTTTCTGACTTCAGGCCTGACACTCTGTGCACTGTGGCGCCACCTAGTGGCCCATGATAGTAGGTCTAGCTGATCTCTATCTCAAAATTCTACAAATTAGTGCAGCTGGTTAACAGAAAGAGCCCTGAAGAGACCTGGGTCTGATACTGTTCTTGCCACTGACTGGTTGCGTGGTTTTGGGGAAATCTCCGTCCCTTTCTGAGCTTCAGGGTTCTCATCTGAAGAGGTCTGACCCGATGAACTCTAAGGGTCTTTCTAGTATTGTAGAACATAAAATCATAGACTTAGTGCTCCATCTACATATTTTATGGGGCAGCTAGGTGGTTCAGAGGTTATAGCACTGGGCTTGGAATCAGGAAGACCAGTGTTCGAATCTGGCCTCAGATACTTGGCTGGATGACTCTGTGCAAATGACTCTGCCTCAGTTTCCTTATCTGTAGGATGAGGATAATGATTCTACCTTCCTCCCAGGGTTGTTGTGAGAATCAGATAATAAATGTATGATAAGTGCTTAGCCCAGGGCCTGGGGAGTAAGATGTACTATATAAATGCTTATTTTCCACTTCCCTTATAGATCAAGAGGCTAAGGCTCAGAGAGAATAAATGAGTCACGCCATGTGGCACAGATAGTAAGCATCTCAGGAAGGATTCAGACTTGGGTCCGAGTACAGCTCTCTGCTACCTGGTGAATAGAGGCTTCTTAGAAGATCCTATGATCCCAAAGGGCCATTGGCCTCAGTTACGTCTGAGGCTGCATTCACATCTAACTCACTGCTGGCCCCTTCCCTAACAGATCCAGGGCCAGGGCCTTCCCATCACATCCTGGCCATTCTCTAATGTGGCTTCCCTGCACCTCCTCAGGGGCCTTTGTTTTGTCTGGCGAGTGCATTCATCAGCTTTCCACGGCTCAGTAATTCCTGAAATTCTCTTTCCATTAAAAATAAATACCCCATTTTACATCCCTGAGATGTTCCCGACATTTGATTGTATTTGCTGTGGCGGGCTATATTGAGAACTATAAAATCATAATACAACTATTAATCCCCTGTATCTGCCTGTACCTAATTTTTATTAAAAAAATATATTGTGCACTGGCTAGCTTGTAAATTATCATGAGCTTGAGAAATCTCTGGATGGATCTGTTCAGAAGGAGTGAGGATTGAGATGAGGAACGGCTTCCTGAGGAACATTCCGGCCTCTCAGGGAGTGTTACTAAGGCAGCGGTGTGAGAGGGGTCAGAAGGGAGAGTTCTAGCTGCAGACAGCCAGTACTATCAGAGATGAACCAGGCAAGTGTCATGGAAGAATGAAACTGCGTTCATTCATCTGAGGTTCCCTCCATCCTTCGCCTTTCCTATAGCCCTGCTAAAAGCAGCTGCATTTCAAGGGTCACAGAGAGAAATTATCTTCCTTTTTTCCCCAAAGTCTCTTCAGTCAAGGCATTTGATTTGACTTATGTCTAAGAGGGGGCATAGTCCCATTGGGTTTAGAGCCGGGGGGCATTTTAGTAAGTATCCACTTCCCCCTTCTTGTTCAGAGGCCATGGAAAATGGTTCTAGGTACCAAATTTAGTGGGTGCCAATTGCATTTGAAGACCATCAGAAGCCTAGAAAGAGCAGATCTTAGGAACAATGTAGCAAGAATGGTTGATTCCTCCTTCACCTCGCCCCATTCCTCCCTCTGTGTCCAACTCTTCACTTGCGGTTTTCTTGGCAAAGATCCTGGTGTGGTTTGCTGTTTCCTTCTCCAGCTCAGTTTATGTATGACGAAACTGAGGCAAATATGGCTAAGCGACTTGCCCAGGGTCACACATCTAGTAAGTATCTGAGGCCAGATTTGAACTCAGGTCCTCCTGACTCCAGACTTGGCACTCTGTCCACTGTACCACCCAGCAGTAAATGCTTTGTGAGATCCAAGTGGGAATGTCCACGCTTATATACAGGAAGTTTTCATGGAAGAATTCCCATGTGAACTAGTTTTTAAAGGGTGGAGTAGTGAACAGAGATGGGGCAGCTAGGTGCTGGTCCTGGTATCAGGAAGACTTGTCTTCATGTGTTCTAATCTGGCCTCAGAGACCTACTAGTCCCTGGGCAAGTAATTTAACCCTGTTTGCCTCAGTTTCCTCATCCATAAAATGAGCTGGAAAATAAAATGGCAAACCACTCTAGTATCTTTACCAAGACAATCCCCAATGGGATCATGACTGAAAATGACTGGACAACAACAGCAGTGGGTAGAGAGCTGACCTCTGTGTCAGGAGGAAGGGCTTTGCTCGGGTTCAGTCTCTGGCATGCACCGACTGAGTGAGTCTGGGGAAACCATGTCACAGGCCGTCCTCTAATATTGTAAGTTACAGCTCTTCATTGGTGAGGGGAGTTTTCTCATCAAAATTTTCCTATACCAGTGAAATTCTAGGCTGCTTTAAGATACAAAAGGATCCCAGAGTTGGCAGGGGATAGCATTCCATGAATAAGACTCGGAATTTTGAGAACAGAGCCATCTTCAGAGATCAGAGAGCAGGGACAAGTCCTGTTTGGCTAGTGAATAGGGTTCTAGGAGCTAAGTGTGAGAAAGCATCGGAAAGGCAGGAGAGCCTTGAATGCCAAGCTAAGAGATGGGGACTTTATACTGTAGGTTTTTAGGCAAGGAGATGTATGACTAAGTCTATGAAAGAGAAAGATTATTTTTTTTCAGCAGTGATAGTGAAGGATGAATTGGAGTGGGGCGGGGGAGAGAGAGAGAGAGAGAGAGAGAGAGAGAGAGAGAGAGAGAGAGAGAGAGAGAGAGAGACAGATAGGCAGAGAGAGAGAGAGAGAGAGAGAGAGAGAGAGAGAGAGAGAGAGAGAGAGTTGGGAGGGCTTGTTAAGAGCCTAAAACCTTAAAGGGATCTATAAACGGGACTTGGTGTTATCATTACGATGACTCCCTCGGCATGTGCTATTTACATCACGACAGATGTATTTGTCTGGTGTGAGCTGAGACAAGGCTCCTTTAATGGTCCTTACTTTAGAGGCAATCACCATCACACATCCTTCCCTGAGTGTTTTACACCCCTTGAAATGATGTGTTTTCTTTAGCACTTTGAGGTTACTTTCAATCCCTTTCCCCCTGAGGCATAAGCCCCATAAGTAATACTGACTGGTTAAACGGGAAAGCAAACCTTCCACAGGCGCAGACAGGATCCAATCACTCCTAATTTCTTGCTTTCCTGGACGGATCTCAGTCGTTGGTGCTATCTGCTTATGGCTTCTGGACTCTGATCTGAGGGAATGCAACAGTTCAGCTAGGGATATTACCTTTTCTTTTCTCCGTGTCGACACACCGACGCCCCGAGACTTATGTCCAGAGCCAAGGCATTCTTGTTTGGGAAGGTTCATAGCATTCAGAACTGAAATGGACCTTAGACCAGCTACCTAGTCCAGCCTTCTCTGTTTCCAGATGAGGAAAACCAAGGCTCCTGGAGGTTGAATGATGCATCTTTAACTACTTGGGAATGCTGGTGGAGTGATCCTATTTGACGAGCCACTGGCTGTCTCATGCTCACCTTTATGGTGATACGCTCCACCAGACACCAGAGGATAACTGGGATAAGATGTCAAGCTCTCTTCTATAGTTGTCAGAGAGCACATTATCTCTGTCCTGTTTGTTGATGGCAATGTTTTTGTTAGTTATTAGTCTAGGGGTGTGGTCTATGTGGATTTATCCAATTAGTCAGCTCAGCCTTCACCCACTAGGAAAACTGCCCTACTCCCTCTGTGTTATATTTTGATGGAGTTAATCATATTAGCATGTTTTAACATTATATAGTTCTCGTACCCTTAAAAGCAAAGTGAGTAAAATCAAATGTGTTAAACCTTAAATTCGGGGCCTGAAAGCACACTGTTCTTGCTAAACCTAGGCAACCCCAAACCAGTCTACAGGCAGGATCCAAACCCTGGAGTTGTAGAGACACTGTTATGGTGCTTAGACTCAGACCTCCCTGTCAGTCCCTACCATCAGAAACTAGCAAGTATCCCCATTTCTCTTCCATTCTGGGCCTTCAAGGGCTTAGGACCCTGGGCCCTAATTCCTCCTTTCAACAACTTTCCTCACTCACTGCTCTGTTGTTCCTGGGGAAATCTAATCCTGCCCTCTAATGGCTTATTGGTACGACCTCTTCATCCTCTGGGCAGGGCAGGCGCCTCAACCCTTGTGGCAGACTCCTCATTAATGGAGGGGGGGTAGAGTTAGGACACACTAAGAGGCAGAGACCTCTTTCAATTCTTTTTCTCAAACTCAAATTTGGCTCATCCCATTCCCACATTTTTTTTTCCACTTGCAATTCCTGGCCAGTGACTTCTACCAAATCCCTGCCTCTTGGGGGTTCTTTTCCCGTTTTAAACTGAGGGCAAGACCACCCTTGGAAGCTTTCTGAGCAGGAATGGCCTAAAGCATGAGGCTCATATTTGCTCTCCCTTTCTTCCTCAGCCTGGTAGAGCAGAATGAGGAGGGGGTGACTAACACCCACCCAGCTGGTAAACAGCAGAGCCAAGATACTAATCAAAGCCCTCTGAATAAGGGCTCTTGCTCCTACAGCCATAATTTTTTACCTGGGGTCTGTGTTTTTTTTTTGGGGGGAATATATATTTTGACAGCTGCATTTTATATAATTGGTTTCCTTTGTAATTGTATAAATTTCATTTTATGTATTTAAAAACATTATTTGCTGGCAGCTGTGTGGTAGTGGATAGAGCACTGGGCCTGGAGTCAGGAAGACTCTTCTTCATGAGTTCAAATCCAGCCTCACACACATCCTAGCTGTGTGACCCTGGGCAAGTCATTTAATCCTGTTTGCCTCAGTTTCCTCATCTGTAAAATGAACTGGAGAAGGAAATGGCAAATCATTCCAATATCTTTGCCAAGAAAACCCCAAATGGGGTCAGGAAGAGTTAGACATGACTGAAACAACCGAATGACAAATTCTGAGGAGGGGTCCGTAGGCTTCATTACGCTGCCAAAGGGGTGTGTGCTACAGAAAAGGTTAAGAACCCCTGACCTATCCTCCAATGTCTCTGCTGTAGCCAGCCTCCTTGTTAACTACTGCTCATTGTGACTACAGGGTTACTACTACAGGTTTTGTCCTTGGTTCTGCCCTCAGGGTGGTAGTGTTCCACATTTCTGTTGCCCAGCCTCTCCCCTTTCTCAATGTTGATGGACTATTTCCGCCTGTATGAAGGAATGTACGTTGCGTCTGTAGTCACAAGAGGTGACAACACATTCAAGTTTCAGCCGGGTCACAGCTAATGCAGTAGAGAGAGGGCCTGGCCTGGAGTCAGGAAGACCTGAGTTCAAATCTTACCTTGGATGCCTATTAGCTGTGTGCTCCTGGACACGTCACTTACTTGCTATTTGCCTCAGTTTCCTCATCTGTAAAATGGGGATAATAAAAATACCTTTTGTTTTGAGGATCAAATGAGATAATATATCGTAAATCACTTAGCACAGTGCCTGGCACTGTGCTTATTTTTATTATCATTAATATGACCTTGGGCAAGTTATTTAGCCTCTATGAGTCTGTATATTTCTCTATAAAATGAGGGTGGTTGGGGCAGCTAGGTGGCGCAGTGAGTAGAGCACCAGCCCTGGAGTCAGGAGGACCTGAGTTCAAATCCAGCCTCAGATGCTTGACACACTTTCTAGCTGTGTGACCTTGGGCAAGTCACTTAACCCCAATTGCCCTGCCTTCCCTGCTCCCCCCTCCCCCCGCCCAAAAGAATGAAAAACAAGAATAAAATGAGAGTGGTTAAATTAGAAAATCTTTGCTGCCTTCTCCAGCTCTGAAACCCATGAAGTTTCCTCGTCCTGGAAAGAGGATGGAGATCCAGCATCTCCAATAGGAATTCCGATCAGGGCGAAAACAAACAAACCAACAAATTAGGGCGCAGTTCTCTTCTTCCTTACCCCCAGCTCTGGTGTCAGGCCGCAGATTAAGAGACTGGAATTTAGCCTTTTTCAATTATACAGCTCCTTATCTTTCTCTGGGGGGCCTGCTGGCGGTGATTGACATGAGAGTGATGTAGGAGAGAAGGAGTATCAGGAACCAGCAGCTGCTTCCCTAGGAACACACGAGCACAAATCTGGCTGGCTGGCTGGGGTTTCTAAAGCAAATCTACAAGCGCATTTACATGTGTTCTAGAGACACGTCAGGTAATACCAGCCGTCCTGGCTGATGTCGGATAATGCAGGCTGACAAGATAGATGGCTGAGGAGGGGGGAGGGGGGCGGGGAGGGGAGCGCAGGGGAGGAAGAGTCCTCTTTGATCGCTAATATTTATAGTCAACCATGGAGCTTCATTTCTTCCCCAGTCTTCCTTAGTTGTAGGCTCTCTTCTCTCCTGATCTTGGGGTTTTTGAGGAAGCAGAAAATGCCGGCTTTCAGATGCAATTCAATTTTAATACGAAAACATTTACTGAGCCCGTGCTATGTTCAACGCATTATGCTGAGCATTGAGTATATTACATATATATATATAATATAATAAAATTATATAATAGATATAATATAATAGATATAATGTATAATATAATAAAATTAAACAATAGATATAATACATAATAAAATTATATAATAGATATAACGTAATAAAATTATGATAGATATAATATATAATATAATAAAATTATATAATAGATATAATATAATAGATATAATGTATAATATAATAAAATTAAACAATAGATATAATACATAATAAAATTATATAATAGATATAACGTAATAAAATTATGATAGATATAATATATAATATAATAAAATTATATAATAGATACAATATAATAAAATTATATAATAGATATAATATAATAGATATAATGTATAATATAATAAAATTATACAATAGATATAATATAATAGATATAATGTATAATATAATAAAATTATACAATAGATATAATATATAATAAAATTATATAATATAATAAAATTATATAATAGATATAATGTAATAAAATTATATAATAGATATAATATATAATATAATAAAATTATATAATAGATACAATATAATAAAATTATATAATAGATATAATATATAATATTTATAATATACTAATATATAATATAATATATATCTATAATATGTAAGGATGGACTGCTACATATACATACACACTTACATGCACATACACACATACATATATACCAGTCTGTGTCCTGAAGGAGTTTAAGGATCCGCCAGGTGCTAGGGGAGACACCATGCGGTATGCTGTCAGATGGGGCGTGATCTAATAATAGCCCATGTTTTTACTACGCAGCCAGTTACTGGGCTCAGCACTTTACAAACATTATTTTAATTGACTCTATCATCATTCCCATTTTCTGGTTGAGAAAACTGAAGCAAACAGAGGTTCAGTGACTTCCCCAGGGTCACACAGCCAGTGAGAGTCTAAGGCTAGCTTTAAACTGTCAGCTCTTCCTGGCTCTGGGAGCACTGCTCTGTCCACTGCCCCACCTAAGATCAAAGGAGAAATGTAATCAAAGTGCACTAAGGAAAACTGGAGGGAAAAATCACCTGAAAGGAATCAGAAAACCTATTTTTGAATTTGCTACTTATTCACTGTGTGACCTTGGGTAAATCATTTCTCCTCTTGGCATCTCAGTTACTCCCTCTGTACAATAAAGGTATTTTTTGTGGGGAGGACTAAATTATTTCTAATGACTCTTTCAGCTCAGGGGATCAAGGAAGACTTCATGGAGAAGTTGGCACCTGAGACCAGCCTTCTGGTTCAAGGGCAGCTTCCCAGGACTGTAGGGAGAGCTCTGTCTCATTTGGTGAATTCCTCCCATCTCTCACACATGCTTCAGCAAAAAAAAATCTGGCTTCTACCTTACTTGGAGAACTAGGACAAAGAGCTGAAAGCAACATGAGGGATTATTTAGTCTCTTAAAACCACCCCCCCAACTATTTCACAGATGAAACTAAGATGCAGAGAGGGGAAGTGCCCAAAGTCACACATTGAGTAAGTAAAAGTTAGGATTCCATACTAGGTTTTCTGATGTCATTAAAAACCACTTGCAGGGGCAGCTAGGTGGCACAGTGAATAGAGCACCGGCCCTGGAGTCAGGGGGACCTGAGTTCAAATCTGATCTCAGACACTTTGACACACAAGCTGTGTGGCCTTAGGCAAGTCACTTAACCCCAATTGCCCTGCCTTCCCCCTGCAAAAAAAAAAAAAACAAAACCCAAAAACCAAAAAAACAAAACACCACTTGCTACTTGCATCTTTCAACTCTCCAGAATGAAAAGACAAGCCTTAGTCATTTTTGTGTGCCAGGCTCTATTATTCCCTAATAGGGCCAAACCCCAGGCCCTACTGATTGGAGGTGAATGTGTGTGTATGTGTGTGTGTGTGTGCGTGTGCACGTGCGCGCATGCGGCTGCCACTCCCTGACTTTCTAGAAACTCTGGTCCAGACAAAGATAGGCCCTTTGTCTTCTTTTTGTCACTGAGACATGGTTGGGTTACAAACAAAACTTTACTAGAGAATTAAAGGAAGAAGTGAAATTAATATAAGATGGTATAAAATTTACCATGGTCAAGTTTACCCGTTGTCTTTTGTTTAGCTTTTTTCTAAGGTTTTGAGTCCAGTGAAGTCAAACTCTACCTTCACCCCCTTTAACCTCTCTTAATGAACAAATATTGATAATTTAATAAGCATTTATTAAAGGTTTCAGGTCTGTAGATCTTTGTGCTAGGCTCTGGTAAATTTACAAAATTTAGATAGAGGCGGTCCCTCCCCTCATGAAGTTTCTAGCCTAGCAGGAAGCAGGAAACAAGTATTTATTAAACACCTACTATGTACTAAGTGCTTTACAAATATTTTTTCATTTGATCCTCACTACAATCCTAGGCTAGGTGCTATTATTATCCCTATTTTACAGTTAAGGAAACTGAGGCAGACAGCGTTTAAGTGACTTTCCCAGAGTTACACAGCTAGTAAGTGCCTGAGGCCAAATTTGAACTCAGAACTTCTTGACTATAGGCCCAGCATTCTATTCACTGCACCACTGGCTACCTCTGATAGGGAGATATGATCCACATGGACAAATACAATACATGATATGGCATGATAAGTGATTTAGAGAATCATAAAGAGAGGGCTTAGGTACAAGGTTGCAATTGGCAAGAAGTGTCATGTTGTGCATGAAATTTCAAGTTCCATTTATGATAAATCAATTTATTAGCAAGGCTAGCATTCACCAATAAATTGAGGTCATCTATCTCTCTTGGTGATGAAAGACCCCAAGAGAGCATCACATGCCCCTTTCCACCCAGGTGTCTTCCATATCCCATCCCAAATCATTAAGCATAATGTTGATTGGGAGGGGTGGAACAGAGGTCAGGAAAGGGTTTAGAAAGAAAGTGAAGGCAGGAGTAAGTCACAATATACCTGTTTGTTAAATAGGACAATAGTTTATTAAGGTGAGGATGGGGATCTGAGGCCAAGCAAACTTAGTTTTCCCTCTCTCTAAGGTAGGGGTTCTTATCTTTTTTGGAATGTTATCAATCCTTTTGGCAATCTGAGGAAGCCTATGGACCCCTTCTGAGAATAATGTTTATTGGCTATATTAATGAGGAAAGGAAATGCTAAAATTTCAGTTAGAAGTTAATGAAAACAGATTTAACTTTTTTCTCATCCAAGTTCATGGATTTTCTGAAATCTATCCACAGACTTCTTGGAGTCTGTGGGCTCCAATTTAACTACTCCTGCTCCAAGACGTAGCACATACATCATACAGCTGGCAGGCATCTAGAAGCTGGACTACAGGAAGAGGAACACGACAAAGATGGGGAAAGGAGAAGATACAGTGGGAAAAAATTAACTTCTTTTTCAGAGCCTTGTTTAGTCAAGCATCCTTAAGAACCAAAAATGGATGTAGGGGTAAGGATGGACTGAAAACCCAGCTAGACTCAAAGAGACACCATCATTATCAATGAATGATCTCTGCCTAGTCTTGCTTCCACTCCTTGGATACTTCCACTTGTTCTGGACCCAGACTCCCCTCACTAATGTAGCTCTGCTCTGGCTTTGTACCTCTCGAAGTCTGATCTCTTGGAATCCCAAGACCAATTTTGACTGTAGGATTCACTGGTCTGCTGGTAATTCATTCCCCTCCAGGTTGCTGAGCTGCAAGGATGTGGACCATCATTGAGGCCTAGCTTCCCATCCTGACTCCAGGGCGCCCAAGCCTTCCTTCCCTTGACAGGTTCAACATGCTTATTGAAATGTTCTCATCTTGGGTGATGACAGACTACTTTTTAGAGTCATAAAATAAAACAACAACAGCAATTTATATTTTATATTTTTATATTAATTATTAGTTATATATATTTTATATTAATTATATAAATATATTAATATCATAGTAATTACAAATTATATTGATTATAATCAATATAATAATATAATTCATATTAATATATTATTATATATTATAAAATCTTGAAATCTTGAAAAACCCTTTATATAAATGGGCCTAGGTTTCAAGCAAAACAAACACACCAGAAGTTTAATCTGGGAAAAGAGACAAATCAGATGATATAACCATTTTCTTCAAGTATTTGAAGGACTTTCATGAGGAAGAAGCTTTAGAATTCTTCTGTTTGGACCCAGAAAACAGACCCAAGAGTTTAGTCTTGATGTTAGGAAAAAACTACCTAACAATTAAGGTTGGCCAAAAGTGGAAAGGGAAGTCCTTTTTTGGAGGTCATTGAGCAGAGGAGAGGTGACCGCTTGTCTGGTGTGTTGTTGTGGGACTTTCTGTTGTGTAGGAGTTGGATGAGATGACTGTGAAGGTCCCTTCCAGCTCTCATGTTCTATGATTCTGTGATAGGATGGAGAAATAAATGATAGTTCCTTTAAGTACATCCATCTGGGGGTTTTGGTGGACTTCAAGCATTATGACGAGTGGTTCAGTGGACAGGACACTGACTCTGGAGGCAAAGGATGTGGCTTCAGATCCTATCTCTAAGGCTTATTCCCTGTGGAAGAGTAAGTTGTGTCTCCTTAGGTAAGTCACTTTTCTGGATGTCAGTTCCTTCATTTATAAAACAAGGAGGTAGAATTAGAAGGTTTTTGAGGTTACTTCCAATTTTGGAGTTATGTTCCTATGATAGCTAAAATAAACAAATAGGATTTTAGGCTACACTAGGAGAGGTATGGCCCAGATCGAGGAAGGTGACAGTCTTGCTATCTTCCACATTGATCTGACATTATTTGAAGTGTCAGGGTCAAATCTGAGAGCCACACTTTAAGAAGCTCATTGACCAACTGGGAAGGGGTTCAGAGGAGACTTTGCAAGATGATGGGAGCACTAGACACCAAGAAGTATGAGTATATCAAGGAAGTGGGGATAGAGGAGAGAAGACTAAGGCGAGACTTAACATCTTTTTCCTTTAAAAGAGGATTTAGATGTATTCTGCTTGGTGCCAGAGAACAGAAGTAGGAGTAGAAGGTGGATGTTACAGAGCAGCAGATTCCCCAAGTAAGGCAAGGAAAATCTTGCTGGCAGCTAAAGTTGTCCAAAATACAATGGGCTGCATTGGTGGGCAGTGAGTTCTCTGCTACTAGAGACACTCAGGGAATGCTGGGTGATCAACTACAGGAGACACTGAAGAACAAAGGATTCCTATGCAGGTCTGGGTTGTAATGGATGTCTTTGGAGGCCCCTTCCTGCTTTGGGAGCCTGTGGTTGTGGGAAGAAGAAGAGAGCAGTGAACAAGCCATCAGACCACTTTTAAAAAAGAAATGTTTCCCTGTAAGGGTTGTCATGGCCGGGGGCTGGTAAATTGAAGTGAAGTGAAGGTCACTGGCAGTTAATGGAGGAGAATCTATTCCCCACTGGAGAAGTCTGGGGAGATTTATGCCCCATTAACTACTTCTTATCAACTTTAATCTTCCCCAAGGAATGAGTTGCAGGTGTGACTAACCTCCCAGAACCTGACAGCTATGTTCAAATATATTCCCATGGTTGGGCAGGATAAACAAGACTGATATGGAGCCATATTTTCTAATAGAAACTTCTCCCTTTCCTCTTCCTCTCCTATTCACTTTTTAGTGACTACATTGGTCCGAGGGTAGATCTGCTAATTTCCCTCTCTGTAGTAGGTGCTGGTGAGGTTTTCAACACAGATCTCCATCAGATGATGCTCATGGGTACTGTAGGATGGGGTAGTGGTAGTACTATTACTTGGCTCTCCTTACCACTAAATTGATGGGGAAGATCCACAGAGACTATTCTATTCAGGGTTGCATTAAGTATGAATTCTAGATCCCCAATACAAATGACAAAAGACTTAATACACTGGCAGAATGGAGAATCATCATTGCAGTATGATATGAGGGATTGAAAAGACTTTTACTTCTTTCTTTCCCTCACTGCCTTCTAGAAGGGTTAAAATGGAAAGAACACTGGATGAGAAGGTAGGACACACGAACTTGAGTTCTACCTCTGGCACTGACTTGCTGTGTGACCTTAGATAAGTCAGTTAACCTCTTTGGATCTTCATTTTACTCTCTAGAAAGTGATTGGGTTGGACTAGATGGGGTCTAAGGTCTCTTCCAATTTTTGGCAGTCTATGATTCTGCGATAGAGCTGGAAGGGAATCTAGAGGCCATTGAACCCAATTCCATTTATTGTAAAGACAGGGAAACCGATACTTAGAGTGGTAAATGACCTGACCACAGTCCTATAGCTAGTAAGTGGTACAGGTGAAATTCAAACTCAGGTTCTCTAACTCAATGTCCAATATTCCTTCTGTTGTAGAATCTCTCATATTGACCTCTCATACCTCCTGGAATGACAGGATTAACAGACTATTACCGTAGGCTGACAGACCTTCTGGAATGATGTCAGTATGGTGTATTATACTATGTGGATTAAGCTGTGTGTTTTGAAAGGAGGGAAAGCAAGAAAGTCAGGTGAGACCTTTGACACAAAGTCTATCCCTGGGGAACTCACAGTCTGGGGAAGATATCCATACAATTTAAAATGAGAAAAGAACTGAATTATGTAAAGATTAAGCAGTGTCTAGGGTTGTTGTTGTTGTTTTAAACTGGCAAGAGAACCCACATGACCCCACAAAAAGTATAAAATGGGATTGTAAGCCCTGGGGCAGGTTGCTACGGAAATATTTTGGACAGGGATGGGGGTATTTCACTATATACATAACTGTATCTTCATCTAAGTCACAGGAGAGAGATTGTCTAGTGTCAGGGCAACAAAATGAAACTATATAAATTGAATCTCCTGTTCTCTTAGAAACAATAGTATAATTGGGATTGTATTCTTGATCGAGAACTTGGTGACAATTTAATATAAAAACTACCAAAACTACTGAAAACACCACATCTAGTCACATACAAAGGATAGATTTATAGTTTACACAGTTTGAAGTAATCTAAAGTGAACTAAATTGACTTAAAAAGGCAATACACTTATAAATCCTATAAAATTATATTCAACATTGTTATGTAATAGAGTACGTTAACTTCAGTACTATGGACAGGGGCTAGTATTGGTGGTTGTAGTAATCAACCAACAAACATTTATTAAGGTTCTATTATGTGCCAGACACTGTGCTAAATAGAGATACAAAGACAAAAATTAAACAGCCTTGTCCTCAAGAAGCTTCTATTCTATCAAATCTCATGTACATATGTGAGTATGTACAATAAACACAAGGTACTTTTTGGGGGTAGCACTAGCAGTTAGGGGATTAGTAAAGATAGCTCTTGAGAGACCAAGATTTGGAGGCACCTAGGGATTCTAAGCTGAGTGTGATGAATGCAAAGAGCAGAAGTATGGAGAAGAGACATACAGTGTGTGAGAAACAACAAGAAAGCCAGTTTGGCTGGTCCATAGAATGAATAAGGGGGAGTAATATTTAATGAAGCTGGAAAGGCAGAATGGAGCCAGTTTCTGAAGGATTTCAGTGCCAAACAGAGGAATTTGTATTTATGCCCACTTTTATGGGCATTCCGGGCAGCATGTTGTGGGAAAATTTAAGGAGAGAGAACAGTGGCAGCTGCTAGTAGTAATTAGATTGGCCACAGCTATGGAGACTTCTTGGCAGATTTGACTTTTGGCAGAGAAATATTCAGGACCAGGTACTGGATTTGCATTTTCGAGATTCTTCTCTGATATGGGGTAATTTCTGCATGTCTCTTGTGGTGCTCTGACCAGTGGGAAGGCAGCCAGGAGTATGTATGGCATCTGCGGGTCTGCTCTCCTTGAACATCTTGTGTGCTGGGGTTATCCTTGGTACTTCTCTCATGGCCATGGGATGGTAACCTTTCAGGAATAGGGGAACCTGTGGTGAAAAAGCCTTTCTGAGGCAGTCATGGATTTGCTTCCCCATAGATATCTTTTTTAGTCCATATATACACCATCAACTGTGGTATATATGAGAACTTAGACATCATAATTCTTTTGTTACTTAAAAAAATCCTGCCTTGTTTTTGTTGCAACAAAACAGAAGATAGGTGAAAACCTCCTAAGTGAAATTTAGAAGGCTTATTTTGGGGATATTTTGAGAGGAGACTTTTTGGGATCTCTTATCATGTTACCAGATGGTTTTTTAAGGACCTGATCCACAGGTGTCTATTTTGCTTTCTTCTTTAGCTCCATATTAATCCTCTGTAGGACTTCTATAGGTCACAAAAATCAAGACTATTATGAGATATAGAGATCTAGCACAATCTCTTTATGTAAATATAGGGAAACATGAGGTCCAGGTTAGGAAAGGGGCTTACTCAAGATCACATGGCTAGTCAATGGCTATACTCATATCCTAAGTTCCAAAGTACAGTGGTCTTTCTGTTAGACAGTACCAGGAAGTTTTAGGTCATCCTGCTGTAACAACAATCTGGCTAGCAGCTGTTGTGGGGTGTAAGACCCTACAAGACAAGCAACAAGAGCTGCCAGCACAGGTTCTTTGATCTGCTTTACTAAGGAAAGTAACTTTAAGGGGTTGACCATCTCACTTTAATCACACATACAAATATCACTCACTTAGTTCAGGAGGAAAAGCCAGCAACTTGAACTTCAGAGCAAATACAAACAAATTGCAAACATACACAATATAAACAGACCAAATCACAATTCCTAGCTACCAGGAAAGCATCAACATCTTTGTTTACAAGCCAAGGGATCTTAACAATGGCTGCCCAGAGTCTCCCCAGACAAAAAGCTAACCTTTGAGTTTTTATACTCTGTTCAGGGCTTGATGGATTTACACCTAGTTAGCAAAAGGGAGTGTGCCTGGAGCTTAACACCTAGTTAGCAAAAGGGGCTTTGCACCTAGTAAGGCTCAATCAAAGTCACTTAATTAATTTAGCATTCTAAAACAGTAAAAAAAAGTCCCACCTTAATTACCAATATACCTGCTAAGTTTGAAGATAGTATTCATTTCATAAAAAGTGGCTGGGCAGTACAACCTTTTAAATATGCTTCCTATAGTGATATTAGCTGGCATTTATATGGCCCTTAAAGGATTGTAAACTATTTTGCATATACTATCTTATTTAATCCTCACAACAGCGGGTTGTACAGTAAGTGCTATTATAAGCTCCATTTTACAGATGAGAAAGCTGAGGCTGAGAGAGGTTGTGATTTGTCCAGGGTTTGTTCTGAGGCAGGATTAAAACTCAGGTTTTCCTGACTTCAGGTATACTACTCCTTCTGCTATACCAGCACCTGTCAATTTTATGTTTTTTTTTTCTTCAGAAAGCAGAGTGCTTCAGTGGAAAGAACACTGGATTAGAATCAGAAGATAAAATCTTCACTGAGTTGTTAGCTAGGTGACCTTAGACAAGTCACTTAACCCATTTCTGTCTCATTTTCCTCATCTATATCCCAAACCTTCTCTTGGAATTTGGCTGAACATCAGATGGTCAGTCAACAAACATTTTGTTAATATCGCTACTCCTATCAACTTATGTACCATCATTTCCAGACAGTGGTCTCCTTCCATCTCATCTCCCTTACCTTCATAGGTCCTGGTTTGTCAATCTTTCTAAAATAGGGTCTCAGAAATGGATACACTGTCCCAGATTGGTCTGACCAGAGCAGAAGAGAGAGGATCTATTACCTTCTGTGCTCTGGATGCTGAGGTTCTCAAAGCAGAATCACCTTATTTGATCTTGAGACATATAGATAGTAGAAAATTGTTCTTGCCTTCCTTCGAGGAGAGAAATGTACCAAATTTCCAATTTCTTCCTTTATTGTGTCAGTTTCACTCAATTGATGGTGATAATTTCCTCTGCGTGTACTGTTTGAAGGGATGAACCAATCTGTCACAACTGTGGTAATGTCCCCCAGTGTCACTGAAATGGGATTGGCCCCAATGCATTTGTGATTGTGCTTCTACCCCCCACCCCAAACTCCTCCCCCACTGAGATGGAAATTGCCACATAAATAGCCAGGTTTCTCCCGCTGTAAAGTGGAGGGTTGGACTCATTGTGTCGAGGGACCCTCCCAGCCCTCATGCTGGACTCTATCACCTGTCTGTGTGTGTATGGCTAGGGCTGAATAGCTGTGGTTAGGAATCCCCTCTTAACTGTACCCAAGCCTTTCCTCACTACCATTCTTTTTACTTAATGTTTGTAGAGCCCACTCCCTATAACTTCCACAGATTATTCCAATCAAATAAATCAAGTTACTATTTATTTTGATAGCCCTTTAAAAATTTTCACCATAAATATCATTTCCCCTGAAGTGTTCTATTCTCTGGGCTTAACTCCATGAATTCCTTCAGTGGGATGCAGTGGAAAGACCATTAGACTTGGACTCGGAGGATCTTGTTTGAACCCTGATTCTGACACCTACTCCTTGTGTTACCTGGAGCAATGCCCGATGCCATTCTGAGATTCAGTTTCTCATCTATAAAATCAACAGGGTAGACCCAATAACATCTACTATCCCTTCCAGCTCTAAAACTATGATCCTGGAATCACTTGAGCTGATCCTTCGGTGGCACAGTTTCCAGTCCTTCTGCTATCCTGACTGCTCTTCTCTGAATGCACTCCAGTTTGTTGATGTCCTATCTAAAATGTGAATGAATGGCATCCCAGACATGCCACAGTTTGCATCCGTCGATGACTCTTAATTTGCCTCATGGAGATATTACACCAGGACGTGTGATAGAACCCCTCACCTATCCCCCCATTGACTATAGTTGGATAACCAACAGCAAAAGTGAGTAAACACTGATTAGATTTTCCTGATGTTTTTTTCTTCCCTAGCAAGGACTCAGCCTTCCCTGAAGTCAGGCGTCCTGAGTTATTGACAGGGGGACATCCACATTGAAGATGGACATACTTAGTCTAGGAATAAACAATACTCATTGGAAAGCCAGGAAGGTTTTCACATTTATTTTACATTTTTCTTTCTGAATAAATGGCTAGCTCCCCTAATGGAGTACAGGAACTCAGACAAATTTGAGTCCTTTTATGCTGCTCCCAGTTTGAGCTTCCCGCCTTGCTCTCCATTGGCTAGATGCAACCTCCTGAACTGCCCACATCATGCCCCACTCAAACAGCTCATTAAGCACACATACAAGCTTCTAACCTTTTACCTGATCAGAAGCCCGGTTCTGCTAGGTCACAGCTCTCATTGGAACCAGTTACCTCTGACTTACATTCTGCTGTCACTCCAAGCTGAGAGGAGTACCTTTAATCCTGTGGAAACAAAATTCCTCCAATTGTTTCCCACATGGAGGATGTCCAAATGGATCATAGGATCCAAGACTTAGAGCCGGAAGTCACCTTAGAGGCCATGTCCTCCAAGTCCCTTATTTGACATGAGGAAAATTGAGGCCTAGAGAGTTTAGTTGACTTGTACAAGTTCATACAGGTATCAAGTTGTAGAGGCAGAATTTGAACCCATGTCCTTTGACTCTAAATCCAGTATTCTTTCTACTGTACTTCATTGCTTCAAGAGGAATTCCATATACATTGAGGTCTTTTGGTGTATCTGTTTGCTGATGATAATGAGTGGCTTGCCTCAGATACCAAAACTCTGCAGATTGTCATTTCCCATAAATTGCATTTATATGCCACTTTAAGACTTGCAAAGTACTTTCCACAAACAAGGTAATATGAGTATTATTATCCCATTTCGTAGATGACTAGTGAGTATTTGAGGTGGGATTTGAACTCAGGCCTCTTGACTGCAGTGATTCATTCTAGTACATCATGCTCCTTTTCAATGAGATTCACAACCAGTCAAGAGTTGTCAAATAATCCACAGGAAAAACCAAGTGGATGATAAATGCCTAGAGATTAGGTCAGTCCTGCACAACATACAGCCCGTGGCCTCTTACAGCCTGCCAAAGGATTTTGAGCCCCCCAAAATGTAGAGGATGTAAAACATGACTGCGCAACACACTGCCTTCGGGCTGCTTTGGTGGGCCACAACTTGTGCAGGCCTGAATTAGACAGATGATCCATAGTCTATGTATTGTGGACTGAACAATGAGTTGGGCCCACAATTGAATAGGAGTAAGAGAGAGGGCTATATTGCATTTGGAAAATTGTACATTTTAAAAGATCCTGAGCTTCCTCCAAAATAAAAACTTACTTTTAAAACACCAATATTCTTATGATAATGCTATAGGACTGAAAATAATGGAATACCACAGTCTCAGAATAAATGAAAATATAGATCACCCAAAGAACAAGGGAAGGGTTCATGGTAGGCACAAAGAGTCTTCGCCATCTTGCCATCAGTGAAGCATGTGCAGAAGTCATGCAAAAGATGTCAAATACATGAATGGAAAAGATGGTGGATGAATGAAAGAGGGAAAGAGGCAACAAATAGATGCATATCCGTAACTGAGAGCATGTCTATGTGCATGTCAAAATCTTGTGCAGTGAGATAGATATTTGTTGATGATGGTGATGACAAGATGAGTGAATTTTGCTAAATAGGACTCACCCAGATGGTCCATTTCTCCTTTGACTTCACAGGTAGCTAGTGAAGTTGGCCCAGTTGTGACTTTCACTTAGCGCTCCTCTACTAAGTAAACCTTTTGGCCCCATAACATCCTGGAGACATCATGAAACTGCCATCATCATTTAAATGCATTGCTCTCATCTCATAATTTTCCTGCTCAAGACTCTTCCCTGGCTCCCTGTTTCTTCCGTGGTAAAATCCAAATCCCTTAGACCCTCTCCACCCTTCCTCCCCTGACTTCTCCTTTACTATTTTCCTCTGCATATTGTTTAGAATGCAGAAGGTAAGCTCCTTGAGAGCAGGAACTGCTTCATTTTTTGCATTTGTATCTCTAAAACTTTTCACATAGCAGGGGCCTGACATGTCTGTTGATTGTTGAGTCAGCCAAATTAGACTATTCTCTGTTGTTATTCTCTTCTGGCTTTCTCCCATCTCCACACTTTTGTTCATGTTGTCCTCTTTGCCTGATGAACTGCTTCCCTAGCCCTGACCCTGATCAGTTAAAATAATGTCCTTCCAGGCCCGTTACATCGGAAGCTTCCTCAACTCCCCCTCCCTTCAGCTGAGAGTGATTTCTCTCTCCTCGAATTTCTCAAAGCACTTTGCCTGAAATCCTCCTTTATACTGACCACATTTTTTCATCGTATTATAGACATAAAAAGAAAAAGCCATATTTATATAATTCTGTTTGTGAAAGAGATCTATGATTTCACTGCTGAAGGAAACTCCTAGTGAGCTAACTGCCTCTAGTAAATCAGATCAACTCCTGTTCTGTAGTTCAGCATTTTAAATGGTTTCCTAGGGTACTCAAAGCTTAAGACACTTGAGCAGAGTCCAACATCTAGTGTATGTCAGGGGCAGGCTTGAATGTGGGTCTTCCTGACTCTGACTGGTCTTGTATCCACTGTACCACGATGCACAGTGCTTAAAGAAATTTGTACAGTCCTCATGGCAAACACTTGAGGGTAAGGCAAGTTTCATTATCCCTATTTTACAGCTAAGAGACCTGAGGCTCGGAGAGATTAGATCACTTGTCCAGGGTTTCACAGCTAGTAATCGTCAACATCAGTCTTCTGATTCCAAGACCAGGACTCTTTCTACTTCTTAGCTAATCCTCCCTATCACATATGGTCTGTGTGATATCTACCTTTATCTCCCCAGACCTAAGCATGGGGCTTAGCACATAACAGATGCTCGATAAATATTTGTTAATTGAAAGAGAAGACATAGTGCTTGTTGTGAGAGAGCACACATTCTGACTGGGGAAAGTATCCGAGAACCATCGGTGACAGCAGCATCTCTGTGAGCCAATCATTCTCACGAGGTGGTCACGTCCTGAGATTCCCATCTTGCTAGAGTTGTTCAGGCAGCCTCTGAGGTCCCCCTGATATCCTGTGATTCTAAATATAGGGTCTCAAGTATTTGTGCATGGGCCAGATGATAAGTGCCATAGAAATCAGAGGAGTCTGGAAAGGTCAGGGAAAGCTTCTGGGAGGAGGTGAGGGGCTTGAGCTGGGCCCCGAAGGACAGGTTTCAGAAAGGAGGAGGAGATAGTCAAGGGCACCCCCTGACAAAAAAAATGTATATCCAACTCTCACCAACCCCAACATATCACCTCTGCCCCCCCCCCCGCCCCGGCCACTTCAATACCAATGGCTTCTTATCACCTCCAACATCAAATCCTCTGTATGGCTTTTTCAGTCCTTCCTGATCTGGGCCTTCCAACCTTCCCATTCTTCTTATGCTTTACTCCCTCCATATACTCTGTGTGTGATCCCCTGATAGCTGCCTTCTTGCTCCATCTCCCAAATGTGAATTTTCGTTGGTTCTCCCCCATACCTGGAATTTTCTTCCTGGCCATCTCCACTCTTGGTTTCTCTGGTTTCCTTCAAGCCTCAGCAGAAATCTCACCCTCTGGAAAAAAGCCTTTCCCAGCCCTCCTTAATCTTAGTATTTTCCCTCTGAGATTACCCCTAATTTATCATATATATATGTATATAATATACACATACACATACATATAGACACACACAAATACATAAACATATATAAACACATACATATATGTATCCACCCATGCATAAGTATATATGTACATGTGTACACATATATGTGTATGTGCATGTATGTATGTGTATGTATATATGTACATATAGATGGATATGTATATACATATATATGCATCACTCTATATCTTGTTCATACATGGTTGTTTGCATGTGGTTCCTCACCCTCCACCCCCATTGGACTGTGAGCTCCTTGATAACAGGGACTGTTTTTTGTCCTTTCAGTTGCAGCACTTAGCACAGAGCCCTTCACATAGTAGGTCCCTAATAAATAATAGTCGATTGACTCCAAGATCATGGAACTAGAGCTAAAAGGGACTTCAGAGCTCATCTAGTCCAACCCTCTTATTTTAAGGATGGGGAAACTGAGGCCCAGGGAATTTGGCTGATTTGCTCTAGGACATTAACAATGCGAAAATTTCAGAGGAAGGATTTGAACCTAGGTCCTCTGACTCAAGAGCTATCTATGAAGCCTCCTGGCTTAAAGAGATAGAGGATCTGCCTATGAGACACCAATGACACACAGGGGCTCTGGGGGCCTGAGGAAGTTCCTTAATTTCTTAGTGTTCTTCAGGGCTTTTCCCACGTGAGACCTCTCTTTCCTTGTTTTAGCAGTGTTTCCTTGTCGCTTGTTGTGTTGCTGTTGTGGGGGCATGTGCAATGCAAAGATCGCATGCTTTGTGTTTGGTTCTACCAAGGCTGCAGTGAAGTTGCCTGATACAATCTGGGCAAGCACTGCCAGAAACACCTCAGATTCATTACACGCTTGATTTTTAATTACTTTTCGGTCATTGCGTATTCAGAAACCTTCTATTGTTGCCAAATTTTTTGCGCCCCCAGATGCAGTCAAGACCCACAGTTTAAGAAGCACTGCCTAAGTGCCTTTTTAAGAACATAAGCCATAAAGAGGGCACCAACATGCATTGGTGGACAGAATTTCCTCATCTGGGAGTTCCTCAAACTAATGATGTCACAGGTCTGGTCGCCTAGACTATCTATCTCCTCTTTCTGCTCATTTCTCCAACTTAAGCTTAAGTGAAGGGAGGCTGTCACTTGTGTGGGGCTTCCTAAGACCCATTTGCATGAAAAGATCTCTGCATATACTTCTACGTTTCTGTGTTGGAGCTGTCAGGATGGGAAGCTCCCAATCTGAGTGGAGAGGCCGTTATCCCAGAAGGCAGGTATCGAGCCTTCCATCTGTATGTCCCTGGCACCTCAGACTGCTGTTCCCAATGACTGCCCCATGAGATGGCTCAGTTCCGACTGTGAAACATATATTAGATACAAGATTCCTCTTTAAATTAAAGCCACAGCCAGAGGCCCCTGAGGCCACTGAGGAGGCTACCGAAGGTAATGGAAGTCGTTTGTAATGGAAATATTGGACGAGCGCTTTTAATTTATCATGTGGGAGCTCATCTGTGGCCAGCCATTTGGGGCAGGGAAGGGGATTGGCTGAGCCTCCAATAGGGCAGGGAGGTAGTGTGTGCACGTGTGTGTGCATGTGTGTGTGCATGTGTGTGTGTGTGTGTGTGTGTGGTTTCTTATCCATGAACTAAACCTTCATGAAGTCCTGAAAAGCTGCCTGATGGAAGGAGTGATTGCCTTAGCCTAGGAAGATTGTATCTAACCATAGACTTCCGCGGGCAGGTTTCATATCCAAGGGTTTAAATCTCCATGTGAGTTGTAAGAAGGACTCAGACTAGCAACTCTATTTAGCTATTCCCTAAGGAGACTGCCAGGCTACAGTACGCTCTGAGAAAAGAAATGTGGCCCACACTTGGGTATACCCATCATTTGAGGACAAGGCATCCATGGGCCAGCCCTGGAGGAACCCCAAGCTTTTCCTAAGGTTAGTTACTACAACAGAGAGGCATCGTGGGGGTGGAGGGTGGAAGGAGTCAGGCTCAGTGCAGGGGCCAAGCTCTGCCTCGGACACATATTGGCACTTGAGGTTAGTTCTTATTATGCCAGATCTCTGCTTAAGACTGAAAACTGCCAAGCAGGTGCTGAGAAAGGAAGGAAAAGTTAACTCTGATGCCATTGGTTACTATCATTGCCTATTTCACACACACACATGTATGTATAATATGTGTTTTGTGTTTACATATATGCACATGTATATATACGTATTCACACATATATACATACCTACACACACGTATTTTCTCCTGTCCTCCACCATGATTTCTTCCTTCCTTTCAGAGGCCAAACCATCAGACCGTCTAGCTTCTTTCTCATCTGTAGCTTATACCTTGTGCCAGGGATCTATATATTTGTCCAGGGCCCATTTATCTGACCACCTTCTTACCCCTGAACAACACGCTACAACAAACTACAACATTTCCAGTTTCTTCATCTGATCCTAGTGTGTCATTTAGGCCCTTCACAATGTTGCTTGCCTGGCCTCTTCTGGAATCCCATTCAAGTTATTTAGTGGCCTTAAAATGTGGCACCTATAACTAAGCACAACTCTCCAGGCCCCATCAGTCTTTCTTCTTGGGATCTCCAGAGCACTGAGATGGTAGACAATTAAACACTCCATTATATTTTGTTTCTGAGATATACCATTAGGCATTCTGTCATATTTTGTCTTTATTATTTAATGTGTTAGTCCTGTCTTTTCTTATTCTTCAAGGCTCAGTTCAGGTGACACCTCCTCTGAAAGCCTTCTCTGATTCCTCTTTCTTCCCGCCCGGGATATCCAACCTCATCCTCCTCTGAACCGTCACTGCTTTATAAAGTTTACAGATTGCCTTCCCTATCACAAAACCACGTGGTAGATGGTGCATTGTATGGATGAGGAAACTGAGGTCCAGACAAATGTGGTGGCTTTTGTCCAAGGTCCCGTATGGCCAAATGGGATCACAGAATCACAGCGTGTTCAAGCCGGAAGGGACCTTAGCTCTAATCGAACCTTCGTGTTTTTATTGAGGACTGAAACGAGCCTCAGAGGGGGGAAGTCACTTGCCTAAGGTCACACAGTAAATCACTGACAGAGAGAGCAAGTCATGTCTTTTGACTCCCAGATTAGACAGTTTACATTGTACCCTTCTCCTTCTCCAGCAAGTCTCACTGTGGGGGAGTCTGGGTAGAGGACAATGGTTCCCTACACATCATGGGACTTTGCTGGAGTGAGAGGGACTCTGGAGATTATTCAATTACACAGTTAGCTGTTAAGTACCTACTATGTATAAGCCAACTTTGGCATGAGTGAGAGTGAGCAGGAGCAATAAAAATGGAAAAAAATGTCATATTTTCTGCCCCTGAGGAGCTTACTATCTTATAATAATGATTTTTAATAAATCTGAGTTCTGTGGCACTTTAAAGTTCACAAAGCATTTCCTCAACATAGCCCTGTAAGAGAGGCACAGGGAACAGGTGATCTGCATGGACTTTTTACAAAAAGACAGGGTGAACCCAGGGCCTCTCTTGCTTTCCAGCTACAGTAGTACCAGTACCGCCCTCCCCACTCCCCACTCGGACCCTGGCCAGTGGAATTATATGCAACACCCACCCAGTCAAATTTAAAATACTTTCACTGGATCCCTCCTTTCTCTTATCACACAAATCGACTCAAAATAGCAAATATTTATTCGGCTCCTACTCTCAGCTGGGCATTGAAGAAGCAAAGATAAAACCCTGGCAGTACCTGGCTTCAGGGAGCTTGACTTCTAATGCATCATTCTTTTTGTGCATACGAATTCCTCAGATAGGTCGCTCAGTGGCTAGACCCCTGGATATGAAGTCAGGAACCTGAGTTCTGATCCAGCCTCAAACTAGCTGTGTGACCCAGGGTGCTTAAGTTCTGTCTGCCTCAGTTTCCTCATCTGTCAAATGGGACCTCCCAGGGTTGTTGTGAGGATCAAACGAGATGATATTTGTAAAACATTCAGCACAGTGTCTGGCACATAGTAGGTGCATATCAATGTTAATTATTATTATTATTATGATTTTTGTGTGAGCTAATATTTATGAAGTGCTAGCACATAGTACACATAGTAGGTGCTTTAAAAAATGTTTGTTTCCTTCCTTCCCTCCCTCCCCTAGACTTGGAATCTGTGCCATGCCTCACCTTTGTGTCTCTAGTGCAGGGTTTTCTACTTTGCTTTCTCCAGTTCAATATTTGCTTAAGACTTAAGTATTTATTATGTGGAATTAAGTTGAATTATAGAGAATATGAGGTACCTCAAGTGAAATGGAAAGTCACTGGATTTGAATCCTGGCCCTGATACTTACCAGCTGTGTGACTCTGGGTAAGCCAGCCTCTCTGAGCTTTAGTAATAACACTCACCCTATCTACTTCCCAAATTTGTCATGAGGAAAGTTCTTTGTAAGCCTTAGGACTCTATAGAGAGATATATGAATTCTTATTTTCATTATTTTAATGAGAACTGTCTTTAAGTGTTTGTAAAGCTGCGCCTTCTGGAACAGAGGTGTGATTTGTGATGGACCATAAAAGGCAGAACTAGGCCAATAGGTGTAAGGTTCAAAGAGGCAGATTTTGGTTCCGTGTAAGGAAAAGTCAAGCAGCGGTCATCGTCAGAGTCGTCCAAACATGGAACACGTGCAAGGCATTGACTTCACTGTTAGTAGTAGTTGTTGAGGGAAGGCTGGATCGTCACTTCTTCAGGGTGTAGTGAGAAGGTTCAGGTTGGGCTGACCTTCTTGAATGCAGAGCCCTCTTCCAGATCTAGGGCTTTTTGATTCTGCGTGGACAGAATTGGATCAGCGCAGTGTGTCATAGTTTATCCATCGGTCCCTGGTTGTTTTCAACATGACAGGTAGTCAGGGAGCAGGAGACAATTGTGTCCAACATTATTTGTTGGGTGCTGGGGTGGAGGAAGAGAGGCGGAACAGGGGAGAAGCAGATTCCATCAGGCTTTTCTGATCAATTTAAAATTGCTTCCTTCTTTTCTCCTCCAGAAGGAAATTAGCTAATTTTTTTATGCTTTCTGTTAATTATCCACATCCCTCAGTTCTTGATAATTCCTGTACGCTGATGTCCCACCGTCACCTCTCTCTTCCCAGGGAAGTAATACACAGTGTCTAACATGTGTCTCCCTGGGGTGTGGAAATGCTTCTGCATATTCTAGCCCTTTATGAACACATGAAAATGAAAGAAGAATTTTAAAAAGGAGGACTTCCGCCCCTCAAAGATGCACGCAGACATAAAAACTTATTCCCCATGGAAATGGGGCCTTTAAATGACATTTCACTTTTATGAACAGTTTTATTACAAAATAGATTTCCTGAAGCTAATTCCATCAGTTGTCCCATGTGGTGGCTCCGTTCCAGCTGCTTCACCCCCTCCTTGTTATCAGAGTAGAGGCGCCTTAATTGCTAGATGATGTAAGGGAACAGCCCGGGGGCCAAGACATTGAGCAGAGAGATAGGTGGGTGTGGAGTCTTGCTGGGGGAGAGAATCTGCCTAGTGGACCATGACCATTGTACGGGGATCACATTTCCAACGGACAGATAAAATGATGGTTATGGACAGCAGGATCTCCAGAGCGTCCATCACTGTCACAAGACAGTAATATTGGGAGGTGATGTTGTAATTGTTGGTCCTGGCCCCTAATAATGGAATGGGGTCAGTGATCAGGGATACTTTTCAAGCCCTGGTGCCTAAGGGCAACTGGGATCAAAATGTCTGTCAGCTTCCTATTTACACGCAACTTTGGCTATCTGAAGAATGTGTTGCAATCACGGTGTATGCGAACAATTCAGGACAGAACTGGGGCTGGAACTCAGAACTCATCTGGAAGAGTGTGAGTGGACTAGTGGCCTGGTTAGATATCATCTTCAAGTAATATATGCAGTCGTTAGGATCAGATCAGAGTTCAGAGGAAGCCAAGCAAAATGGTGAGGGGATTAGTTGGTGACTGCTATACAAGAGAGATCGAAAGAGCTGTGGGTGTTTAGTTTGGAGAAGAGAAAACTTTGGCAGATATTACAATTATCTAAATCATCTAAATAGATAATGAGAGATTACCTAAAGGACTCTCATGCTGAAGAGAGATGTAAATAGTTTTACTTAACCCCAAAAGATGGAATTTGGAGATGTGTGGCAGTTGTAGAGATTTAGACTTGATGTAAGGGAAACTTTTCTAACAATTAGAGCCATCAAAGGTGGAATGGGCCACCTCCAGAGGTGACTGAAGACCTTGGGTACGGCTTCAGTTAGATGCTGGATTATCCCTTGTCAGTGATGAAGTGATTCTTGGTCAACTATGCATTAGCCCATAGGCCCCTTCCAATTCCAAGGTTCTATGGAGTATTTGAAAGGCTGTCATATGTGTAGAGAGACCAGAGGACTAATGAGTACAGTTGGAACATTGGTATTGTTTCTCCCAGAGATGAGGTGGTTTGACTCTTGCCTCTATGGGGAAGTTTAAAGTCATAAATCCCTAAGAAAGGAGTGCCATAGTCATGGGAAGCTGGGTGGGGTGTGTTTGGGGGGGAGGGGGAGGTGTACCATGAATGTTGGTTTATATTTGCAATGAGTGATTGCAAAACAAGGTACAGAGATTGCTTGTGGGCAACCCCTACCTTGGGAGCACACGTACTCTTTTCTACCCCACCATATGCAGCCCAGGATAAAGAACCTGTGTTAACCCTGTTTCTTATGGCCTATTTCCCCGTTATTTCTTTTTCATGTTACCTATGCTCCAGGAAAATTGGAATATTTGCCATGTACTTCAACTAGTCCTGCATTTTCCTCCTGCCTCTAGTTTGCTCACAACATTCTCTCTACCTAGAATGATCTTCCTATGGCCTTATCTCCATCTTTGGAAATCTTGTTCATCTTTCAAGACTTGCACAGTCAACTTGCCACTTCCCCTTTGAATGCTTGTGATTCTGCCTTAATTGGAAGTGATTTCTCCCTCCTTTGATATCTTAGAACACTTTATTCATTTTTGTTGGTATGAATACTTAGAATTACAGAAATGTGGAGTTGGAAGGTATCCCAGAGGGCCACAACTTTAACTGTACCTTACCCAGAAATCCCCAGTACCACATACCTGACAAGTGACTTCCCCTTAAGGACCTTCTGTTATGGAGAACTCGTTATTCCTAAGGCAACTGATCCCATTTCTGTATAACTCTGTAGGTAGGAATGTTCTTCCTTACATTGTTCTGAAATCTTCCTCCCTGTCATTTTCACTCCATTGAACCTAGATTTATCTTCTGGGACCAAGAAGGACCATTTTAACTCCTGTGTCATATGACGATTCTTTAAAAACTTATGGACAGTAAGTATGTTGGTCTTAAGCCTTCTCTTCTCTAGGGTGACCATCTCCATCTTCTTCAACAAATCAAAAGCACGGCCTTTAAAAAACCAAGAGGCAGTAGCAGCACATGGTTTCTCTTTGAAGGGGGAGCAGATGTTGCTTTTTGACTTCCAGGAAAGTTTGAAAAGATACAATGCCAGTTTTGGTCCATAGAAGTCAAACTACCAAAGAATTACTTTATAGAACCAGATAAAACAATAACAGAAGTCATCTGGAAGAACAAAAGGTCAAGAATCTCAGGGGAGATAATGGGAAGGAAGGACGTCTAGCCACAGGTGACCTCAAACTATACCGCAAAGCAGTAATCATTAAAAAAACTGTTTGATATTGGAAATGGAAAAATGGGACATTGGATGTTGTTCTAACAATAGGTATCCCATATATAGAAGTGAATGAACACAGCAGCAGTGAATTCAACAAAGTCAAACACTCTAACCACTATAGTAGGGACTTGCTATTTAACCAAAATTACTGAGAAAACTGGAAGTTGGTCTGGCAACCATTAACCAACAATAAGCCCCAAATGGCTACAGGGCCTAGATGTGAAAGGTCACATCATAAACAAATTAGAGGAGCAGAGAAAGAGACAGCTTTTATAACTGTGAATAAGGAAAGAGTTTTTGATTACACAAAGACCAGAGATGACCAAAGGAAATAAAAAGGACAATTCAATTATACGACATTGTAAAATTTGGCTGATTACAAAATTTGAAAAAATGGAAGAATTGATTTACAAAATTATAGAAATTGACTTTTTATATTATAAAAATTGAATTTTTTACAACATTTGGTTATAAAAATCTGATCACAAAATTGAAAAACTTCTGCAATCTAAAATCAATGCAGTTGTATTAGAAGGGGAATAGTTACCTGGGGAAAGCTTCTGCAGCAAGTTTCTCTGATAAAGGTCTGATATTCAAGATACATAGGGAATTGGTACAAACATATAAGATCAAATGCCATTCCCCAATGAATGGTCAATGGATCTGAACTAGCAGTTCTCAAAAGATTTATAACCATGTGAAAATGCCCCAAATTACTGATATCAAGGGAAATGCAAAGTTGAATGACTTCCCATTTTTACTTCACACTTATTCAATTGGCAAAGTGACAAAAAAGAATGGCAGTGGTTGGAAGGATGTGGATACTAATGCACTGTTGGTGGAGTGGTGAATTGGTCTATCCATTCTGGAAAACAATTTGGAATTTTATCCCCCAAATAATCAAATTTAGTAATACTTCAACTAGGGAGCCTGTGGGGGAGGTGGATCATGAACGATGATTATCCACCAGAGAAAAGGAGAAAGACAGACAGACAGACACAGAACTAGAGACAGAGACAAAAACAGAGAAGAGAGACAGAGATATAGTGACAGAGAGAGACAGAGAGAGAGAGAGAGAGAGACAGAGACAGAGACAGAGAGAGACAGAGAGAGGCAGAGAGAGACAGAGAGAGACAGAGGGAGAGAGACACAGAGAGAGAGACAGACAGAGGGAGGGAGACAGAGAGAGAGAGAAAGTGAGAGAGACGGGGAGGAGAGAGAGACAGAGAGACAGAGAGACAGAGAGACAGAGAGAGACAGAGAGACAGAGACAGAGACAGAGACATAGAGACAGAGACAGAGACATAGAGACAGAGACAGAAAGAGACAGACAGCGAGAGAGGGAGAGAGACACAGGGAGAGAGACAGACAGAGGGAGGGAGACAGAGAGAGACAGAACGTGAGGCAGAGGGAGGGAGAGAGGAAGAGAAAGAGACAGAGAGAGACAGAGACAGAGAGACAGAGACAGAGAGACAGAGAGAGAAATATGTACAAAAATATTTATAGCACCATTTTGTTGTTGTAGCAAAGAAGCAGAAGCAAAGTAGCGGCCATCAATTGTGTAATGACATCAGCTTACGGTCAAAGAATGTAATGCAATATTCCATTCCTAAGGAATGATGAAAGGGACAGTTTCAGAGAAACCCAGGAAGACTGAGTGAACTGCTACAGAATGACGTGAGCAGAACTAGGAAAGCAACTTATGCAATGACTATCACATTGTAAAGGAAACAATCGTAAAGGACTTAAGAAATCTGATCCAATGCAAAGACCAATGGCAATTTCTGAAGACTGATGATGAAGCGAGCTCATCCCCTCTTGGCAGATATGTGATGGATTAGAGGTACAGAATGACATAGACACGTTCAGACGCAGGTAATATATAAATTTGTTTGGCTTGATTACAATTCCTCATTACAAAGGAGGGCTTTTGGGGGAGTTATGAGTATAGTGGGGGCCTATAATGATTGGGAACCTGAAAGAAAAGAACATCAATGAAATATTTTAAAAATACAAAGAAGAGAACAGAAGGAAGTCCAGAAGAAAGCATAGAAAAGCGGGGCAATGCTGGAACCACAAAGTTGAATTTAATATATAATTTTTTTAAAAAAATCAAGCTGTATGCAATCTTCTTTTTCTGTTCTTTGTGTAAGAAATGCATGTGCTTGTTAATGTGCAGGAATGTTTACATGATAATGCCTTTTTAAAGGGAACAAAACCAGGTAGGACTGGGATGTTCCCTCACATCTAAGCCCTAGGCCCAAACTCGCAGGAGGTTGTAGCAAATTTTTAATTTGCAAAAAGTTATGTTTCATTGATGTCTTTTCTTTCCATCATTCAGTTCCCACTATCCAACCGAAATCTACCTTGTGACAAAGAAAAGCAATTATGCAAAAGTGTTCAACCCCGAGACTGTCGGACAGGGCATACGGTGTCCTGTCCTTGTAACCTCCCATCCCTCTGCAGTGAGGGAGGAGGACATTTCATAATTTCATCTCTGGGACCTTCACTGTTTCTTTTTCTATTGCTCAGAATTCAGCATCCTCTCATTTAGATTTTTGTAGTTCTTGCGTATTTCTTTCTCTTGGTTCCGGTGGTGCAGTGGATAGAGCCCTGGACCTAGAGTCAGGAAGACCTGAGTTCAGATCTGCCCTCAGGCTCTTACTAGCTGCGTGGCAAGCCACTTAGCCTCTGTTTGCCTCAGTTTCTTCACGTGTAAAATGGGGGAAATAGTAGCACCTAATTTTTGCTGTGAGGATCGAATAAGATAATATAATGTGTTTAGCACAGTACCTTACACATAGTAAGTGTCATGTAAATATTAGCTATTATTATGAATATTATCAATAATCATAATAATTTGTCATATTTGTAATCTCTTACTGCAATAGTAATACTCAATTAAATTAAAATTCCACTGCTTTTTAAAAAAGCTATTCCTCATTCGACACGTACCCAATCCATCGATGAGCATCTCTGAAGTGCTTCCCCTGAGCCAGCCTCCCTGCTATACCCTCAGGATACAGATCTTTGCTCCCACCAAGAGAACTGCTATGTGCATTTTGGCGTGTGTCAGACCTTCATCTTTGCCTCTTACTTTTATGAGGTCACTGAAGGTTTAAGAGGCAATGTGAGACAATGCATAGAAAGAGCCCTGGACTGGGCATCTAGAGACCTTGGTTTAGGCATTGGCTCTATTGCTAGCTGTGTGGTACTGGCCAAGTTGCTCCAACTCTCTGAACCTCAGTCTTGTTCTTTGGAAAGTGGGCTAGAGGACCAAGGACATGAAGCCTAGAAAGGAGATGGACCAGTTGTGCAATGAAAGGGAGGAAGGACAGATGGACGGTCTAAGTGCCATAATGGTATCTGTGAAATGTTTAAGGAATTCTATAAAGACTTCTACTGTGTGTGAGAGGGGATGGATTCCCAAGAATAAATGGATAAGAATTATGCAGGATGAAGGGACCGTGCTCTACAGAGATAGAGGAACTCGACGCATGAATTAGATCATGGATCAGAATATTGAAGCATAGAATAAAGACAGCAATCTCCGCACTTACCTATTCATTCAACATTTATTAAGCACCTACTATGTGCAGAGCAATATTTTCAGGTTGAAAAGCTCTAATGAAATCATTTGTATGAAAATGAGATCATATATATGTATTAAGTGCTGCGATATTGGCCTCTCCCCCCTCCCTTTCCCATTTGAGTAAATGGAGATAATAAACTATCTACCCCTAAGGGATATATATGTACATAGTGATGGGCAGGTCTAGGAAACAGGCAAGAGGCTAATAACTGTGTATTGTGCATATGTGTGCACGTGTGTGCGTGCATGTGGGGGTGGGAGGAGAGATGCTGAGAAGCACCAGCAGTGCGATAGCAATGACCACTGAAAGAGGAGAGAGAGGAAAGCAGAGAAAGGTCTTAGGATGGGCATTTTTACTGTCAACTTGAACGAGGGAGGTGTCACTGGTGGATTGGAGCACGGATCTTGCTCATCTTGCTTGAGAACCGGTAGCCGGTACTTTGGGCTATGGAACCAAGAGTGCAGGCATGAGTAGAAAGAATGAGGATAGGACATACATTTTCAAATGGACCTAATGGGCTGACTTGTTCTGCTTGACGCTACATTGCTGTTACAAAGGAGGGCTTCTATGGAGGCGTGGGGGAAGGGTTAGTGGGCATAGTGGGTAATAATAGCGATGCCAAAAAAGCATCAACAAATAAAAGAAGTTCAGAAGAGAATAAAAACAGGACGATTTTGTTATTAATGTGCAAAATTTAACATATGCTTTTTAAAAAAAGGAAGCATGGTGTAGTGAATAGAGAGCTCATCTTGTAATCAGGAAGTCCTGGGTTCAACTCCTGCCTCTGACACATACTGGCTGTATGACCCTGGGCAAGTCACTTAACTTTTCAGTGTTCTAGGTAACTCTGTAAGGCTTTAAATTGCAGTGCCAATTTGCATTGGGGGAGCAAATTTCCTCATTTGGGAATTTCCTATACTAATGAAATTTTAAGTCTAATCCTTGTCCCTTAAACACACATACACACACAGAGCGTAGATGATAGAAGTTAATGATTTCATGCACAATCTTCTTTTTTTGTTGTTCTACGAATTCTAAAACATTCAGGTTTGTTGATAATTTTTAAGTTCATAATAAAAAGGATATTTTTGAGAGAGGTGGAGACACAGAGAAAGGAATAGACAGAGACAAACAGGGACAGACACTGAGAGAGATGGAGAGAAATAGACAGGGACTGAGAGACAGACAGTGAGAGAAGGTAGAGACTTAATGAATGAGAGACAGAGAAAGCAACAAAGAGACAGAGAGAAGGAAAGAGACAAGGATACAGATAAAGCAAGAGGGACACGGAGAGAAATAGAGACATATACAGCAAGAAATGCAGAAACAGAGAAAAAGAGATAGGGAGATAGATAGATGGAGACAGAGACAGAGAGGCAGAAAGAGACAGAAACAGAAAAAGACAGAGACAATGAGACAGATACATAGAGTGAGAGAGGAACACAGAGAGACACAGAAACAGAGAAATAAGAGAGAGAAAAAGAGAAATAGTGACACAGAGAAAGAGAATAAAAGAGACAGAGATACAGAAAGTGAGAGACAAAGTGAGAAACAGAGAAAGAAAGACACAGAGATAGAGAGAGACAGAAAGAGACAGAGACAGAGAGAGACAGAGATATGCTATCTCCTTGCCTTCTAAGAGGAATGATTTAAAAAAGTAGAAAAGGAGCTTCTATAGAGGACCCTGAGGAGTACAAATATTTGAGGCTGTAAGTGACTCCAGGGATTTACATTCATCTGTAGAACTAAATGCCTGCTTATTCCATGATTTATATTTAAGCGTCTTAGTGGTTTTGCTTTTTCTAATAAAGCTTCCTTTATCACATTGGGAACCTGCAGTACTCTCCCTCCCCCATCATGTGTAGTCTTAAGAAAGCTACACCAGGTACAATGTGCTCTGTAGGTCCGCACACACTTAAAAACCATAGCTTGAGTCCCCATTAATATATTGGCTTTTACTAGTCAGCCAGATGACATATTTAGTTCAAAGTTAAGGTGTTTAATGAAATGGCATATTAAGAAATGAGACAAAAGAACATTTCCTCCATAAATGGGCTACACTTTCCTACAAATACACTTAACCATCAGCGGGGAGAATGGACACATTTAGGGAACACATGTATATGTGGCTAGCGCACAAACACGGACAGAAAACTCACACCTGCAATACTACATGGCCGTCACTGTTTTCTGGTAATGCCATCAAGCATTGTCCTTGTCTTTGTTGGCTTCACATATAGTACAGTCATTGCTGGGTGGTGCTCATCCAAACATGTGCTTGAGGAGTTTCTCTGCTTCCAGCTTCTGCCATCAGCCAGAATGCTCAGCTGAGGTGCTATTCCTCTCCATAAGATAGAGCAGGCTTTAATATCTCCCTTTAGCTTGGAATCCACAGGTTTAAGCTCTCTTAGTGGGGCAGGCCATAACAGCTCAGTTTCAATTCTAGGGGAATAAAACCTCACTTTCTTTTCTCCCTTTGAGAAGAGGGAGATCATTCATTTCCCAAATAAATAAGGCATGGATGTCTTTTTTTTCTGATAGAGAATCTTTACTTCCCCTGTCCAAGCACACAGCCATCTAAACCAAGTAGCGTTCAAAGGCGTTAGTCTGTCTTTGAATCTACTTAGTTTGAGGCTGAAATTGCTGTCTGTTGCCCCTTACATGTATCTAATCTAGGGTTAGAAATACTTTGTAACTCGTACTTAATTCTTTTATGGAAAGTTGTACTTCCTACCTATTTCGAGGAATGGAAGGGCTTGACCAAAGAAACCGCACAAGAGTTACATGGGTCTAACCGCTTTAATTTCCTCTCCACCCAAGATCCTTTGGCCCTCCCATGCAAATAAAAGGAAGAGGGAGAAGCAAGAAGCAAACATTCTTGGGGAGGGCCTAAAGAGGAAACATTACTCCCCACCTCAGTCCTTTGTGCCAAATTCCTGTCTTTATTATGGGCATCTTGTTGGCAATAAGCACCTTAGGCTCTGAGCTGCCCAACCGTAAGGTATCTGGGCATTTATTTTCAGGTTCCCTGATTAGGAGCGTATCCCAAGTGATGAGAAATTTCCCCAAAGTGTACCTAGGACGAAAATTTCTCTTACATGTGTAAATAATGAGATTGTGCAAACTCTGAAGTGCTTTATCCGCGTAACCTGTCACTATTTTTATTCTTGATTCCTGCTGAGCAGCAGCAGGGTTGATAAGGGTGAGCTCTTAGCTCAGACAGAGAGACGGGTCTTAGATAGCAAGGGGCCTAGAGTAAGGGAACTCTTCTGGGTGGTGGGGAAGCCTGCTTGACAATCATGACTCACTGTGAGGCCCTGGTGAAGGGACTGGAGCCAATAGCTGGACCTTAATGAGTAGGAAATGGAAATTTAGTCTGGAAAAGCAAAATTTAGCCTGGCCAGGGAGGCAGAACACATAGGTTCTAATCCTGGTCTGCCGTTGATTTGTTATGTAACCTTTAGCAAGAGCCTCTTTCCCTCTACAATCCTCAGTGGCCTTCTCTGTAAAATGAGGGATTGGTTTCTACAGTCTTCAAGATTCCTAACAGCCCTATAGCTCTGTCTGTGTCCAGATGTCAATATTTCTCTGTTCTAATGGTGGGCTGAAAACTAATGGCACCCAGAAAACCATTAAAACAGAAAATGTTGGGAAGTACCCAGTGATAGGCTGGTAATGTTTAACAGCCGGCTCCCTGATAAAAGAAAAAAAATGTACTCATGACACATTTTAACGTTTATTTTGCATTATTAACATTTCCCTCATTACTTTATTAAGTCTAGAAATCAACAAAATAATAAATCAAGTCCTATTTGTAGCATCTGCTGATTTCCCAGGTGTAAATGCTCACATTGGAAGTTTAACAATGGGCTCTCAAGAGCCAATTTGAGCTGGCTCCAGCACATCCCTGGAGGTACCAGAAATAGAGGAGAAGCTTATAACCTCCTGTAATGACAATTTAGATTTGAAGATCTTTCCCACCCATTAATAGGCTCATGCAACCTGCTTATGTCATAGGAAGCCTAAGTCACATGTGGTGGGAGGAGCTGTGTTGAGAAGAAAAGGAAAGTGTGTCACAGGAGATGCTCAGAGAGAGCCCTTAGAACTGAGGGAGAGAGTAGGCATGTGCTATGCTGTGAGTGTGTTGGTGACAAGGCCCCAGCGGTGGGGGGGGGCAGCGGGGAAGGTTATGGGATGGAGTAGTTCTCTGCTGTGATACTGTGTATGGAATTCTTTGCTGCTGTGATGGACTGGGCTTACTGGGTTTGGGATCTGGTTCTCTGGTGTCTGAATAAATGGTTTACTTCTTCTGTCTTCTATATTTTGTGATACAGAACCACACAGGTATTATTTTAGAAGGGGGGAAGGCAGGACAATTGGGGTTAAGTGACTTGCCCAAGGTCACACAGCTAGTAAGTGTGTCAAATGTCTGAGGCTGGATTTGAACTCGGGTCCTCCTGACTCCAGGGCTGGTGTTCTATTCACTGTACCACCTAGCTGTGCCTCCCCCCCCATAGGCATTTTGATAATTATCATCTATATTGTGATTATTGCCTGGCCAATACACCTCCCTCTCCATCTTTGCCTGTGAAATTCCTGCTAAGCTTTTAAAGCCCAATTCAAGTGCCTTCTCTTCAAGGAAGATTTTAATTGAGCGTTCTTGGTATTAATGACCCTTTCCCTTTAGACTCCACATAGCATTTGTTTATACCTCTTTGATACACACGCATATTATATATTCTTGGCACCCCTGCTGGTATCGTCACTTTGCCTTGAGCTTTGGGAGGGCAAGGTGGAATCTTATTAACCCTTTGTGTTCCTCACGGCCCTTGGCATTAAGCATACACGTAACTGGTGTTTAAGAATGTTTGCTTGCATTGGATTAAATTGTACCGAACAGAACAGGAGAAAAGGATTGAAGTTTGGAGAATGCAAGGGAGCGGCTTCTCCAGGGGCAGCATGGGGGTTGATAGAACTGAGAGACTACGTCTAGAGAGATGCTTCAGAAGAGATAGGGGGTCAGTCATGAGCTAGCCCAGCTTACTGGGATATGAACACATCATTAAGGACAATTTTGTTGTTCAGTTGTTTCAGTCATGTCCTTTCTTGGCAAAGATACTGGAGTGGTTTGCCGTTTCTCCAGCATGTTTTACAGATGAGGAGTTAAGTGACTTGCCCAAGGTCACACAGCTAGTTGACTGTCTGAGGCCAGATTTCAGCTCAGCTCTTCCTGACTCCAGGCCTGGTGCTCTATCTGCTGCGCCATCTAGTTGTCCTTAAGGACGATAATGATAATAAATCTTATTTGACATTTACAAAGATTCTCCATTCTCCCCGCTCCCACCCCCCGCCAGCAGCCTGGTGAGAGAGATGTTAGTTCTTCCCATTTTAAAGAGGAGCATACTAAGGCTCAAAGAGGCTAGTGAAGTGTTAAAACTTGTATTTGAACCAGAGTCTTGCTCGAGTGTTCCCTCATCCTGCTTGATTAAAATCTTAGAGAAGAAGACAGAGAGGTAGTCTCTCCTGATCCAGGGGACTTGCTATCTGGGCTTTCAAGTTCCTTCTATTCTAAATGGGCCTGTCCTAGCTCGGAGTCTTTTCTGTCTCTGAAAAGGACAGAGGCGCCAGTCAGAAACAAAAAGGAAGGGAAAGACGGTTGAGGGCGGAAAGCTCATTCTGAAGCCACCTAGTCTCTTGGTAATTAAATCTGAGTTTGGGAACTCTGCATAAACTAACGGGTTTCACGTGACTTTCTTTTTATTAAAATAATAATGCCTTACAGGCAATCAGAGCAAAATTCATGAAACTCAGCAGTTTTAGCTTCTTATTTATGGTAACATTAAACAGTGGACAGTCTCATTATCGCCTGTAAATAACCAGGGCCGTGTCCTTGATGGGTGATATACAGCAACCCGGTGTGGAGGGGAGGGGCTGTCCTGGCCACCTAAGATTATACACTACATGGAGAATTATTACATTTTTTTTAAACTGGTGCTTCACAGAATCCCAGATCAGGAAGGGACCTCAGAGGTCATCTGGTCTAACCTGTTGTTCACTTCCTGCAGAAGAGCTCATCAACCTTTGACTTGCTGAACTGTGGTGACAGGGAACCCACCATTTTCCACTATGGTTTCCTCATGTATGAAAAGACAGACTTGGATTAAATGAGCTCTGAGGTCCTCTTCAGTGTTTACCTTCTTGGGTCCTCCCATGATGCTTATAAAACAGGAAGTTTTTCCTCATACTGGTCTACTATCTGCTTCTGCATTGTTCCTAGCTCTGCACTCTGGACAATAAAGAGCATATCTAATCCCTGTCCTATGTGAAAGCCCTTTCTACATTCAAAGATAAACTGCTGTGTCCCCCCCCCAAGGAAAAATATACCTAGTTCTTTCATCCTATTATCATAAGCATAGTTTCAATGCCAGTCACCCTTCTCTGAAACCGCTTGAACCTACTCTAACTTGACAGTGTCCTGCCTAATGTAGCCTGGGCGTGATTGGACTCCTATCCTTATTCTCTGGGCTAGATTACACATTTAATCTACTCTCCCTCTGACAGGTTTGGGGTTTTCAGAGTGGGGTTTGCCATGTGACTACGACTCTCTCCATCTTTCTCTCTTTCTCTCTCTGTATCCTAGGGGGTAAACCTGGTGTGTGTGGGTGTATACATGCCTACTACTCACCGGATGAGGGCTATAGAGCAGGCTCAGATTCCAGAATGAAAGGGAAACTCTCATGGACCATCTAGCGATTTACAAAAGGAAGCTTACCTAACCATAGCATGGAAATACATTTAGCATTGCTTAGGTTGGGTACGGCTTCCCTACTCTGCATTTGCTATGGTGACACACTGCTCTGAAGTGTGTTGGATTTTGTACTTACTCAACCAGGAATCTGTCAGTGGCTCCAGTTAAATCTCTGGGATAGTTACCCTTAATTTTTTTTACTATAAATTTTTTATTGATATCTTTTTTTGGGGGGGGGTGTCACTAAAGTTTCTCATAGTATCTCTCCGCATTTTGCTCCCAGAGAGCTATCCCGTATAACAAATAATATTTTTTTAAAAAAACTGTTTTACTTTTATTTTTTGAGGGCAATTGGGGTTAAGTGACTTGCCCAAGGTCACACAGCTAGTAAGTGTGTCAAATGTCTGAGGCCAGATTTGAACTCAGATCTTCCTGACTTCAGGCCGGTGCGCTACTCACTGCACCACCTAGCTGTCCCACAAATAATATTTTTAAAGAAAAAAGAAAAGAAAAGAAGTAGAGAAAAAATAGTCATATCGGCGGACCTCCTGCTTTGACAAAGGAATGTCTTCTCACATCTTTTTTAGGGGGCATGTTTGTTTTTTGTCATTTTGTAACATTAATGTTTTTTGTAGTTGAAAAATTTGTTCCATTTACACTACTGCAGTCATTGTGAAGGACAGCTAGATGGCTCAGTGGATGGAGCGGTGGGCCTAGAGCCAGGAAGACTGCTCTTTGTGAGTTCAAATCTGGCCTCAGACGTTTACTAGCTGTATGACCCTGGACATGTCACTTAACCCTGTTTGCCTCAGTTTCCTCATCTGTAAAATGAGCTGGAGAAGGAAATGACAAATCACTCCAGCGTCTTTGCCAAGGAAACCCCAAATGGGGTCATGAAGAGTCGGACGTGACTGAAAAGCAGTGTTGTATTTTGTCGAAGGCTTTTTATGCATCTATTGATCTAGTCGTGTGATATGTGTTGTTTTTGCTATTAACACGATATATCTAGAGTCTTCCTAACGTCACTCCATCCCTTCATTCCCTGGAAAAATCCAGTCTTGTCATAATGAATCATTTTTGGAACATGTCGTTGCGGCTTCTTTGCTAATATATATTTAATATTGGTGTATCCATGTTTATTGGTGAGCTTTTGTTTTATAGATGCAAGAACAGAGACGCTTTGAGGTCAAATGACTCGCCCAAGGTCGCACATGTAGTAGGAGGTAGAGACAGGATTTGAGATTAGGGTCCTCAGTGTCCATTCCAGTCTTTTTGCTACTGCACTGGGTTGGTCCTAACATAGCAGGGCTTTTCTCTTTTAATCCAACATAGCTTTTTAAAATTTTTTATTTCATTTTTGGTTTTTTTTGGAGAGGGGAAGGCAGGGCAATTAGGGTTAAGTGACTTGCCCAAGGTCACGCAGCTAGTAAGTGTGTCAAGTGTCTGAGGCCAGATTTGAACTCAGGTCCTCCTGACTCCAGGACCGATGCTCTACTCACTGTGCCACCTAGCTGCCCCAAAGTAGCTTTTTAAAGATGCTTTTTTCTTTGCATTTCACAATATCCAAGAGAAAGACAAGCTATTAAATTGAATTCTATTCTGCAGACCTTAATGATGCACCTACTGTTTACCCTGTGTCTTACATGGCTTCAGATATCAAAGGCCTTTGTGTCAGGGCTTCTTGTTGTTATGGGTCGCATCGTTTCATTCACATCCAAGTCTTCGGGACCCCATTTGGGGTTTTCTTGGGAGAGACCTCGGAGTGGTTCTCCACTTCCTTCCCCAATCCTGCTAGGGTTACCTTTAGCTGAAAGAGGAGGGCAGAGAGAGAAGTAGGGCTCTTTGCTGAGGTTAGCCCACTACATAAGGCTAGCCCACCATGCTGCTGCTCACATTCCAGTTCCCTTGTAATTAGGGAGCTAAGATGGTGAGATCTTGGCGCAGGAGTTTAGCTCTACCAATCTAGTGTTCCTGGGTTTTTTTTCTTTTCTGTTTGTCTACATGTACGTTCATTTGCATTGTTCGTCCCAGAGGAAGGCAGTGTGATCTTGGAAAAGCAATGATAAACAAACAAACAAATAAACAGGCAAACAAACAAATGAATGCATAAGCAAACGAACAAACAGATAAACAAGCAAATGAATGAATGAATAGCTAAACAAATGAATAAATAATAACTATATATAACTAAATATATTGTATAACTATATATATAAATAATAACTCTAACTAGGATAGCTAGCATTTCTATATCCCTTTAAGGTTTGCAAAGTACTTTACAAATATTATCTCATTAAAATGAGATAAATTCTCACAACGACCCTGGGAGGCAGGTGTTATTATGGTCCTCATTTTACAGATGAGAAAACTGAGGCTGACAGAAGTTAAGTGACTCGCCCAGGGTCACATAGCTAGTAAATGTCTGAGGCTGGATTTGGACTCAGGTCTTCAACACCTCAAGCCTAGTGCACTAATAACTTCACCACCTAGAGCAGAGAACCTAGGTTAACATTCCAGTTCTCTCATTCATTGCCTGTGTAACTTTGTGTTACTGAGATGTTTCTCTTTAAATTTTATGTTGGCATTTTCTATGGGAACTGCTAAAGATATTTCTTCAATGGACATGTGATTCTTTTTTATATATACTAAAGTGGTGAAGGAATCCCCTTATTTGTTGGACTAGGGCACCGCTCATGGAGCTGGGCATGTGCTCTGGTGCTTTCCTAATGGATGTGCACCTTGCTGGGATGGCATAAGGAACTCTTGACTGGTTCCCTGTTACTAGAGATGTGTGCTGTGTGATCTATGACTAAGCATCTGAGCGGGGAGGGGGTAAAGGGAAGGAGAGAGGATGGGCAGCTGTTGTGGAGGCACCTCCTCGATCTTTACCCTATAAGAGGAGCTAAAGAGATGAGTTCACTCTTCTCTTTTGGGATACCTTTCCAGCACTTTCTGTCCCTTGAACTTCCATGGAGGGAAGGGGAAGAGGATTTCTTTTCTCCCTTGCCCCCCACACCCACCAAACTCACCCTCACCCCTCAATTCCCACCAGAGGCAATGGTGGCTTGCAAGACAAACACAGGATGGTAGGTAGCCTCCATGCCTAGGCGAGTTGGTTGCTCCTGGTTGCCTTCTTTGGCCATTCTGTTTCCTTCCCAGAGGGCATGTCTAGCTCCATGAGGACATGCCCTAGTCCAGAAAATCAGGGGTTCCCCTTATTGCCCGTGCTGCATAGATGTTCATAAATAGTGGAGTGATATTGATTTTTCAGACTATTTGGTGAAAGGCAGAAGAGGAAATAGGTCCAAGGGACACGCCATTTCTTCTCTTGACTGATTGATTCACTCATTCAAAAAGCATTTATTAAATGCTTACTGTGTGTCAGAGTCTGTGCCAGGCCTTGGGGACACAAAGAAAGAAATGAAGCAGTTGTTGGCCTTGGAGAGATTATATTCCTTTGGACTCTAGTTATCCCATAGCTTTTTACTTCGGGGAGGGGAAGCTGTGATTTCTTTTTTACTGTTTTATTTTAACGTAACTTTATTGCTACCTTTTTCCTCACATTATTTTCATTTTCCAATATACTACTCCCACCTAGAGAATCATTCCTTACATCAAAGAATGAAAAAGGAGGGAAAAAGACAGTTCAGCAAAACTAACTGGCTTCTGATTCTGACGGTATATTCAGTCTCCCCCTCCATGCACGCCTCTACGAAGAAGAGAAATGCATTCTCATATCTCTCCTTCAGGGCCGTGCTTGGCCATTATATTATGCAGTGTTCAATTTTATTTTTCTCCTGTTCTTTCTATTTACATTCTGTATATATTTTTCCTAGTTCTCTGAGTTAAAGCATATGTTGGGCACTTTCTTACCATAATTCCAAATTACTTTCTAGAATGATTGGACTTGGATCTGTGATTTTATCGGTAAAGGGCACTCATGATGATGAGAGTTCCAATTCACTCATTACTTACAGTCTTAGAGAGTTGTGACTTACCCAAGGTCTCGCAAACAGTAGGTATCAGAGTCAGGACATTAGCTGCAGGAACTCCAAGGCTGGCTCTCTACCCGCTATCCCATGCTGCTCCTTTAGTGTTGTATAAAATGTACATTTAGTAATTATTTGCATAATTTTTAAATGAAATTTTAGAAACTTGTTCTTTTCTTTGTTTGAGAGGCACTCTCTAAGCCTTCTCTGAAATCCAGGACAGTTGGAGGTGAAATCATAGTCCATCAGAGAGAAGTGCTCAAAATATGTCCTGTTCTGGCTGAATTTCCGCTGTTATTTGCAGCTTCTAATGACAGCAATTGGGGACAGATCCCTCTTCCATCTGGAAACCAAGCTGGGCCTCTGTAGGCCCTTGCAGTGAGGTGGGTACCTCAGCCCCTGGGTGTTGAGCAGTGTCTGAAAAAGTCAGAATAAATTAGCATGCTAACGAACGTGGGAATGTACAGGGAGCCATCTGGAACCAGGCGTGTCAGCATTGGAAAAGCCAAGTTGTGTTTCAGAGCTGTGGTTAACATCTCAGATAAAACCTTCATCTCCTCACCCATGCAAGGCAGGAACAACTTGGAGACTCTGTGGTGCACCACTGCCATGCTGGCTTGCGACTGGGTTAAGACTGTGGGATGACAGGATTTAGAAAAGTTCGTACAGGTCACTGAGTCAAAAACTGGCAACACGATTCTCCAAATGAAGCCATAAGATATTAGAGTTGAGAGCTAATCCAACCCCCGCATTTTATAGGTGAGAAAAATGGAGGCCTAAGGAGGATAAGTGATTTGTTCAGGGTCACACAGTCAGTGGGTAGCAGTGCTAGGGTTATGAAACCAGTCTTCTGATTCCTCTATGCTGTTATGCTGTTTCAGGAGACCTTACTTTAGATTCCACTAAGTAAGCACTTTCTAGGTATATAATCTTCTGTGGGTTAGTTCCCCATTTTCGGCCTCATTTTCTTCATCTGTAAAAGGTCCAGCCCAATCCCTGCAATCCTGGCACCTTGAGGGGAGCCCATGCTCGTGTTGAGGGTGCGCATTGCTGATGAGTTGGAGAATATCAAGAATTGGGAGACCAGGATGGTGAAGAGACTTGGGGTTATGCCGTATTAGGCCTGGCTTAAATTTCTACCTCTAACATATCCTGGCTGTGTCAACACGGGCAAAGACTAGCTGAAGGAACTGGAAGTATTTCATGGCTACAGGGCTCAGTGGTTAGAGCCCTGGCCCAGGAGTCAGGAAGACCTGAGTTCCAATTTGGCCTCAGACACTTACTAGCTATGTGTTACTTCACCATCCTTTGACTCAGTTTCCCCATCTGGAAAACGGGGGTAACAACAGCCCCCACCCCCCAGGGTTGTCGTGAGGATCAAATAAGGCAATAAGTATAAAGCGCTTAGCAATGCCTGGAACATGATAAGTGTCATATGAACGTCGTTTTATCTGTTGCTCGTCCTTCATTCTCGAAGAGGACCGATCACATCGGGAGGGCGATATCTTGGCTTGCAAGTGCATCGGATTTAAGTGAGGCAGGGCTGTGCAAAGCCGTCAGCTTCACTCTCTCCTCTAGGGTCAGTGGAGTCCGGTGGCAAGACACGGGTCAGGATGACTGGCAACGATTAGCTATTATTAGAATACTCCGGGGGGAATAGTAGAGATCTGAAGCTAGGAGGCACAGCAGGTAGAGTGCCAGCTCGGAGTCAGGGAGATCTTTCCGAGTTTAAATCTCACAAACTATGTGACCCGGGGCAAATCACTTCACCCTGTTTCTCTCAGTTTCCTCTTCTGTAAAATGAGCTGGAGAAGAAAATGGCAAACCACTCCAGGCTCTTTGCCAAGAGTCGTGGGGTCGTGAAGAGCCAGACATGGCTGAAGTGACTGAATAACAGCAACAGCCGTGGTGGGAAAGAGGGATTGGACATGTTCTGCTTGGCTCTAGAGGCAATGGGAGGAAGTTACAGAAAGTCACATTTCAGCTGCGTCAGCAAAAACTTAGCGATAATTAGAGCTGCCCTCAAAATGAAGCGGATCACGGGACCTCAGGAGCTGCCATGGATCCTAGCACCATCTCCGATGCTTCCTGACTCTATGACATTGGACAAGTCACTTGAACACCACGAAACCAATCTCCTTACCTGTAAAATGTATAAAATGTAAAATCTGGAAAACACATAAAATTAATTCCCCAGCCACCTTCATAGGAAAAGAAAATAAATCATTTCCATGTGGCTGATGCTGTTGAGAGGACTCATCTTCAGAAACAGGTTGCTCTAAATATTCTTTGAGGCCCTTTCTAGCTCTGAGAGTCTACGACTAGATATTTCCAAGTTACAGGGAACGCAGGTTTCACCTTTATATAAGGAAACGCTTGAAAGTCAGAGAAGCAGAAACCACCAAGGTTTGGGTAAATATGACTGCTTCAGGGTCGGAAGATGCACTTTGGTCAATGAGGAAACACGGTTAGTGATCACAATCAAACCTACCAGGATTTGAACTCAGCACTCCTGATTCTATGGCCAGTGTTTTCCCCCATTATATTACATTCCCTGTTCCCTTCTTCCCAGCTCCTAGGGATATATAAAAACTCACTTAATAACCAATAGCACCCAGTTTGTGGCTGGCTTTGTGCTTGGTGCTATAGGGTTATAAAAATAAATAAGATACAGAAACTACCCACCCTCACTGAGCTCATAGTTAGTAAGGGGGGAATGATATACAAAGAGGGTTGTGCTAGACCACTAAGGTCTAAGAGGATGTGATTCAATGAGCACAAGTAACAATTTCCTAGAGACATCACAGAAAGGAAAAGGACTCATAGTACAAAAATGTTCATAGCAGGATCTTTTTCTGGTGGCAAAGAATTGGAAACTGAGAGGGTACCCTTCAACTGGAGAATGGCTCACCAAGTTATGTTAAATGAATGTAATGGAAAGCTATTGTGCCATAAGAAATGATGAAGGGAGTGGTTTCAGAGGAGCCTGAAAAGACTTGTATGAACTGATACAGAGATAAGTGAGAAGAACAAGGAAAACAACTTATATAGCAACGTTGTAAAAATGAACAATTTTGAAAGTCTTCAGAGCTTTGATCGATACGATGATCGATCATATTTCTAGAAGACTGATGATGAAGAATGCTGCCCATCCCATAACAAAGATGTGATAAACTAAATGTAGGGAAGGAAGATAGGAAATTTTTGACGGGGCCAATTTGTTTGATTGACCAGGCATATTTGTTACAAGGGTTTTGTTTTTCAGTGAGGGGTGGGAGATTGGCGTGTGGGTGGAGAAAAAATAATTTTTTGTTCATTGAAAAAACCCAACAACTGATGAGCCAGAAAGTGATCAAGGACAAAAGAAGAGTAGAATCAATGCTGAGAGGGAGAATTCATATTTGATTGCTAGTGACTGAAGAATCAGGCAAGGCTTCATGGAGGAAGTGGCACCTAAGTCAGGCCTGGGGGAATAGGCAGTAAATGGACAAGACAAGAGGTCAGAGAAAGGACTGTATTCTGGGAAATTGCCTGGAAGACAATCTGTCTGAGATATAGCCTGTATAAATGGACTTTGAGTAAGTTGTGGTTGGAAAGGCAGGGAGGAGGCAGACTGTGGAGGTTCTTGAATGTCAGGCTGAGGAATCCGGACTTGTTTCAGTTGGCAATGGAGGGACAAGGAAGGTGTTTGTTTCCCCTGGGAGTAGAGTTTTGGGGGGATTTAAGAGTAGGGTCAAATTACTTTTCTCCTCTCTTTATCTCTTTAATTAGAGTTACAGGGGTGTATTTGGACGGTCAAAGAGGCCTAGTACCTCTGGTGTGAGGGCTTGCTGAGCCTTCTCAGGAATATTCATTCACTTTTGGTGTCCACCTGGCACTCAACTCTCACCTATGGCTCCAAGAAGCTGAAGGATGAGCAGTGGCTACACCCTGATAAACTGTCTAGGCAGAAGAGCTAAACCAGATTGAAGGTATGGGACTCAAACTTATTGGTAACTTAGAGGGATGTGTACCCCAAGCATGTGAAGTCTTCCCACTGGCAGAATGGGTGGATGAGAGTAATTTGCTCCAATGGCCATGAAGGCAGCTGAAGCAGACCCTGAAGAATGCTTAGAACTTGGTCAGACATTGAAGACACCAAGATCTTCCGTTGTATCTGGGGCCATCAAGAGTGTCTTGACTTTTGTCCTGCCACTGGATTTCAGTGACTCTGGAAGAGGTAGTGAAGCGGATTACTTTGTGCAACTCTGCCCCACTTAAATCCAATTCATGTGCAAATCGAGACGTCACCCCATGATGTGTCACTGGTCCTCTGAAAATTGAAGGACAAAACAGCAACAATCATTTCTACATCTATGGTGTTTTAAGGCTTACAAAGCACTTTTCTCACAATAACTGTGTGGGGAAATATAAATAAACATCTGATTCTATCACATGCTGAGAGCGTTGGAATAAAAATCATAGGCTTCAAAGCTGAAATTGACTTTAGAGTCTGAGCACAGACTGTCAAAGCTGGAAGATGACTAGGAGACCATCTGGACAAACCCCCTTATTTTAGAGGATGAAACAGAGGTGAAGAGAGAAAGGACTTTTTCCAGATCACACAAATTAACAGGTTATCTGGCTCTCAATCTAATGTTTTTTTCTACTGCCACAGGCACCATTTGGGCTCTAGTTCTAACAATGCCAGTCATTTTCTGTGTGACTTTGGGCAAGTACCTTCCCCTCTCGGGGCTTCAGTCTCTACGTTTGTAAAATGGGGATAATATTTGCCCTTCACAGGGCTGTCTGAGAATCAAATGAGAGACTCCATCTAAAGCACTACATGACTGGTAAGGACCATGGAGATGTGAATAATTACATGGGCACTCCAAACTGGCACAGATTCCTATCTGTGATCTCAAAGACCTTAGTAAAGGGTCTTTGACAGCTATTACAGTCAAGCAATCCATCACCTTTGGTCACTCTGGGGATGAGCCTCTTGAACCAGCTAGGCTAGCTTTTGATGACAAGCAAAGCTTGTGTTACCTGGCAAGTGTGGAACGGCTTGTCTGCAGGCATGTTGTTCCCTGTGAGCTGAGGGTGCATAGGGCAATGGCCTTAAGGGGTTTTGTATCTCACAAGCTGTCGGTATGAGGATCCTGCAGTTCTGATGTAGGAGGTTAAAAGACCTTGCTAGGAGCTATAAAGTCACAGTATAATTTTATGGATATCCATGTTACTTTCAAGGGGATCCTGCTTCTCTGTGTCCTTCTGATCTTCCTTTTGTTCCCTAAATTCGGCAAAATGTTTCAATAAACTTTTATTTCTTTTCTTTCTCTTTTTGGCAACATTGTCACTAGATTCCCCTCTCTAATTCTGCTCCTCACCCTCAATAAAAAAGAAAAACACACTCTTGTCACAAATAACCAGTCAAGCAAGTAACACACACATTTGCCATGTTGAAAAGCGTCTGTCTCTTTCTGCTCTTTGATTCCATTCCTTCTTTGCCAGGAGACGGGTGGCATGCTTCCTGGAATCGTAGTTGGTCAATGCCTTGATCAGACTTCTTGAGTCTTTTGAAGCTGTTTTTCCTTTATAATGTTGTTACTACTTGAATTGTTCTTTTGGTTCTGCTCACTTTACTCTGCTTAACTTCATATAGATCTTCCCAGCTTTCTTTAAAACCATCCCATTACTCATTTCTTATAGTCCGCTAATATTCCATTACACGAATATGCCATAATGGGCTTAGCAATTCCCTAATTGATAGGCCACCCATTTTGTTTCTATTCCTCTGCTACAACAAAAAGGACTGCTATAAACATTTGTGTACACATGTGTCTTTTTCCTCTGGCTTTGATCCCTTCGGACTATCAACCTAGCTGTGGTATCACTGGGTCAAAGGCTATGCACAGTTAATAACTCTTTGGGCATAGTTCCAAATTGCTTTCCAGAATGGTTGGACCGATTCATAGATCCACTCATAGTTCATTATGTGCCTATTTTCCTGCAGCTCCTCCAACATTAGTCATTTTCTGTCTTTTGTCATTTTTGCCGACCTCCTGGTTGTGAGGTGAAAGTCACCTTAATTTGCATTAGTGATTTGAAACATTTTCTTTTTATACGGTTGTTGATAACTTAGATTTCTTCCTTTGAAAACTTCACATTCATATCCTTTAACTATTTTTCAGTTGGGAAATGACCATTCTCATAAATTTGAATTGATTTCTTATGTATGTATGACACTGACCACCCTACCCCTCATTGCTGAAGGGCTGGTATGTTAGATTCCATTCTTCCCCAAGGGTTCACTACTAACCTCAAGCTGGGGAAAGGGGGAGTGTCTAGGCTCTCTGAAAATGGCCCTAGCCCCAACCACTGGTGTTATCTCAATTTTAGGAGTGGACCCCTATACCCCAGTTTCATTTAGCCACTAATAGTAAGATTGCTTTTGCAAAGAAATGTTTACCTTGAAAGGCATAATTAAAAATAAACAGATTTGCTCCTGCAATATTGGGAGGCCTAATCTACCAGTCTCCATCTCCCCTACTACATCAGTCTCTGGGAAGGAATAGGTTCACAACTTAGCTTGGTTCCTACATAGCATACCCCCAATCTCAAGTGCCAAACTCCCTTCTGGCTCAAATTCTAGGCATCCCAGCTTCTCCAGGCTTTCCTGATGGTCTGGCTAGCTGCAACATCCTACATGGAATCGCTTGGCTTCAGGGTTGCTGCATTAGCAAGCACCCTAGCACACCCATGATGGCCTGCTAGCAGATACTTTGATCTGCTTTTATAAAGGAAAGACAGCTTCAAAGGGGTTAACGATCTGAATTTAATTAAACAATGCAGACTTTATTCCATCTAACCTTCTTACAAGAGTTGCTGAGGACCAACTCCTATAGCATTCCCTAATTACCCTTCTTGCAGGGTCCTGTGAGAAGTGGGGAGGGGGGGTGCAACTTCTCCTACGTCTAGATGGAGTCAATTGAGACAGGTACCACTTGTGCATTCCCCTAAGTCCCCTCAAGTCTTAATGGAGGCCAGTTGAGGCAAACATAGATTCCCCCCCACCCCAAGCCTTGATGGGGGTCAATCAAGGCGCACACAAAATCCTTGCTTGTCCATTTCAACCCTAAAGGTTCCCCACTCACTGACCAGTGCCCACCTGCTTTATACTTACACTCCACCCCTCCAAGGTCCTGACCTTTACAATCTGAGCAGGAGACACCTGGCCCTTACAATCTATACAGGTTGTGGTGGAGATGTTTTTAACCATAGAACTCATACCTGACACCTGGGAACAGGAGATCATTATGGCCATGGATCCTGGAAAACCAAACTCCAAAAAATACTAACAAAAATCCACTTTGCTTATGCTTACAGTTGCCATTGGTCAAACTCCAAGACCAGGTGGAGGATCACTCCTGGCACCCGAAACTGAGGACAAATGAAATAGAACAAGGCAAATGCTTGGCCCGTTGCTTGGAGCCAAGGTAAAAGAGGGAAGAAGAAAGGAAGTCTTTCCCCTCTTACTGGTTCAGTTCATGTCATCCAAGCTGTGAATGAACTGTGATCTTCTTCCTCTGGATGTAGCAGGAAGAAAGGCACAGGAAAGAGCTTGAATCAGAAAGAGAGAGGATTTTTTCAGCCTGACCAGTTTTGAAGATGAAACCTGTTCTGGCTATGCAGCCAATCAAAGAAGGCCCCACCTACCCAGGTGGTAGGGGATACAGAGAGCCTCTGTTTTAGACAGTTTGAGCATGACCAGATAAGCCTCCTTACATATACCTTAGAAATGAGACCTTTCAAAGATTTTTTTTCCCAGTCAGCTGTTTTTCTTTTAATTTTAACTATATTGCTTTTGTTTATGCAAATCTCTTCAATTCTATTCAACCAAAATTGCTTATTTTTTCCTCTATGATCCTCTCTATCCCTTGTCAGGTCATGAATTTTTCCCACATCCATAGTTGCAAAAGGTATTTTCTTCTTTGCTTGTCTAATTTACTGATTAAATGACCTTTGATAGTATTCTATCCGTACTGTGCAAATTCTCCATGGTTCTGGATTAAAAGATCGTAGGGTTAACTTTGAAACTATCGAGTCCAACCCCTTCATTTTACAGATGTGAAAACTGAGGCACAGAAAGTGAGGAACCTGTGGCCTTGAGACACGTGTGTGACCCTCTAGGTCCTCAAGTGCAATCCTTTGACCCAATCCAAGCTTCACAGTTCATTCTGTGATGTCTGGATTTGGTCAAGGGCCGCACTTGAGGACCTAGAGGGCCACATGTGGTTTCAAGGTCTCAGGTTCCCCACCCTGGTTAAAAGGATCCGACAGCTAATAAGTGTCTGAAGTGGAATTTGCATCCATCTTTTGCAACAGGCCTTTCCTGGTCTGCCTAGCTACTATTGTCATCTCTTCTCAGAACAGCTTCATATACTCTATCTATATCGTGTATTTACCTAAATAGTTGCATATTGTCTCTTCCAGTAGAATTTATATGCCTTGAGAGCAGGGATATATTTCTTTCACTTTTTTCTTTGTTTTTTTTATCTTTCTTTGTATCTCCATTACTTAGTACAGTCCTTGACTCATAGCAAATATTTAATAAATGCTTGTGGCCTGACTGATGAAGCCAGGTCTTCTCACTCCAGATCCACTCTCTGCCTTCCTACCCATCCAGAGATATATACATGGTTTCCTTCCTTTACCTCTATTTTAAGTTTAGTTTCCTTGATAAAATTTATAAGTGTAACCTATGTATAGCCCTCTGCTCCCACCCCCTTTTGATCACTGAGATCCAACCAAATATATATTTCTTGGCCCTAGTTAATGCAATACACTCTACAATTCAGCCCTCAGCAAGACCACATTGTTCCCAAATGTTAAATTTCTGCCACTGAAAAATCCTGCTTCCATTTTCTGCTGCCTTAACCAGCATAGAATACCACATTGGAGTTGTTCAACCATTTGAATCACTGCCAACTCTTTGTGACCCCATTTGGGGTTTTCTTGGCAAAGACGATGGGAGTGGCTTGCCGTTTCCTTCTCTGGCTCATTTGACAGACGAGGAGCTGAGGCAAACAGGGTTAAGTGACTTGCCCAGGGTCACCCATCTAGGGAGTGTCTGAAGCTGGATTTGAATGTAAGGGAAGAATCTTTCTGACTCCAGGCCAGCACTCTATCCACATGTGTACCAACAACCAATTTCAATCCATCAGCATTGAATCTGCATAGCTACAGGCCCTGGACATGTATGGAGAATGCATTTTCCATATCTACCATTCTCTTCTTCATCCCCTACTTTCATTTGCTAGGATTGAAACACTATTCATTTGTTGAAAGGTAGTTTTGTCTGCTTCCACTAAGGGAACAACTGGCTTGGAATGGCCCTTGCTCCCTGCTATGGATGGCTCTGCAGAGCTTTAATGACTCAATCCACATTCCTGGTATTGTTAGCATTTCTAAGCAGGGAAGCAGGTTGCCCATGATGTGAGAGAGGAGAAAGTACTTATGTTGGAGATTAAAGACTCATGATAGTATGGGATTCATGGAATCTTGGGTAGCTGGTTTTATTAGAAAGTTCATTGGGGGGGGGTGGAGCCAAGATGGCAGCTGGTAAGCACGGACAAGAGTGAGCTCCGTACCCAAGTCCCTCCAAAAACCTATAAAAATGGCTCTGAACCAATTCTAGAACGGCAGAACCCACAGAACAGCAGAGGGAAGCAGGGCTCCAGCCCAGGACAGCCCGGATGGTCTCTGGGTGAGCTCTATTCCACACGGAGCTGGGAGCTGGGAGCTGGGAGCTGGGAACGGAGTGGAGCAGAGCCCAGCCTGAGCGGCGTGGACGATCCAGACCAGAATCCGGGCGGAGGGGGCCCTAGCGCCCTGAATATGTGAGCTGCGGCAGTTACCAGACCCCTCGACCCACAAACACCAAAGACTGCAGAGAAGGTTAGTGGGAAAAGCTGCGGGAGTGGAAGGAGTTCACGGTTCGGCTTCCAGCCCCGGGGGCAGCGGAGGTGGGGCAGCTACAGCTGTTGTTACTTCCAGCTCCAGGCCCACCTGGTGGGAGGAATTAAGTGGCGGATCACAGCAGGGGTGCACAGCCTGCCGAAGATCTGAGCCCAGTCTGGACTGGGGGTCCTTGGGGAAGGAGGAGTGCGGCTCTGACAGAGCTGGCACCTCCCCCCCAAACGTAGAACATAGAACTCTGTAATCTACAAGCAGTCATACCCCACTGAAAAACTCAAGGGTCAAGTTAGTTGGTTGGGAATATGGCCAGGCAGCGAAAACGCTCCCAGATTCAGTCTCAGACTTTGGATTCTTTCTTTGGTGACAAAGAAGACCAAAACATACAGCCTAAAGAAGACAACAAAGTCATAGAGCCTACAACCAAAGCCTCCAAGAAAAACATGAACTGGCCCCAGACCATAGAAGAACTCAAAAAGGATTTGGAAAAGCAAGTTAGAGAAGTAGAGGAAAAATTGGGAAGAGAAATAAGAAGGATGCGAGAAAACCATGAAAAACAAGTCAATGACTTGCTAAAGGAGACCCAAAAAAATACTGAAAAATACACTGAAGAAAACAACACCTTAAAAAATAGACTAACTCAAATGGCAAAAGAGCTCCAAAAAGCCAATGAGGAGAAGAATTCCTTGAAAGGCAGAATTAGCCAAATGGTAAAGGAGGTCCAAAAGACCACTGAAGAAAATACTACTTTAAAAATTAGATTGGAGCAAGTGGAAGCTAGTGACTTTATGAGAAATCAGGATATTATAAAACAGAACCAGAGGAATGAAAAAATGGAAGACAATGTGAAATATCTCCTTGGAAAAACCACTGACCTGGAAAATAGATCCAGGAGAGATAATTTAAAAATTATTGGACTACCTGAAAGCCATGATCAAAAAAAGAGCCTAGATACCATCTTTCAGGAAATTATCAAGGAGAACTGCCCTGATATTCTAGAGCCACAGGGCAAAATAGAAATTGAAAGAATCCATCGATTGCCTCCGCAAATAGATCCCAAAAAGAAATCTCCTAGGAATATTGTTGCCAAATTCCAGAGCTCCCAGATCAAGGAGAAAATACTGCAAGCAGCCAGAAAGAAACAATTTGAGTATTGTGGAAACCCAATCAGAATAACCCAAGATCTGGCAGCTTCTACATTAAGAGATCGAAGGGCTTGGAATGCGATATTCCGGAGGTCAATGGAGCTAGGATTAAAACCTAGAATCACCTACCCAGCAAAACTGAGTATCATGTTCCAAGGCAAAATATGGACTTTCAATAAAATAGAGGACTTTCAAGCTTTCTCAGTGAAAAGACCAGAACTGAATAGAAAATTTGACTTTCAAACACAAGAATCAAGAGAAGCATGAAAAGGTAATCAAGAAACGGAAATTGCAAGGGACTTACTAAAGTTGAACTGTTTTGTTTACATTCCTACATGGAAAGATGATGAGTATGATTCATGAGACCTCAGTATTAGGGTAGATGAAGGGAATATGCATATATATATGCATATATATATATGTTTAAGTATATATATAAGTGAATGTGTATGTATGTATGTATCTATGTGTATATGTATGTATGTGTATGTATGTGTATATATATATATGTAAAAGAGAGAGAGCAGACACAGGGTGAGCTGAGGATGAAGGGAAGATATCTAAAAGAAATAAAATGAAATTAAGGGATGAGAGAGTAACATACTGAGAGAGGGAGATAGGGAGAGATAGAATGGGGTGGATTATCTCGCATAAAGGTGGCAAGAGGAAGCAGTTCTATGGGAGGAGGGGAGAGGGCAGGTGAGGGGGGAATGAGTGAACCTTGCTCTCATCAGATTTGGCCTGAGGGGGAATACCATACATACTCAGTTGGGTATCTTACCCCACAGGAAAGAAGAGGGAGGAAGATAAAAAAAAAAAATAAAAGGCGGGGGGATGATGGAGTGGAGGGCAGAGGGGGGTGGAGGTAATCAAAACAAACACTTTGGAAAGGGGACAGGGTCAAGGGAGAAAATTCAATAAAGCGGGATGGGTTGGGAAGGAGCAAAATGTAGTTAGCCTTTCACAACATGAGTATTGTGGAAGGGTTATACATAATAATACATGTGTGGCCTAGGTTGAATTGCTCAACTTCTTAGGGAGGGTGGGTGGGAAGGGAAGAGGGAAGGGAATTTGGAACTCAAAGTTTTAAAATCAGATGTTCAAAAACAAAAAAACTTTTTGTATGCAACTAAAAAATAAGATACACAGGCAATGGGGCGTAGAAATTTATCTTGCCCTACAAGAAAGGAAGGGAAAAGGGGATGAGAGGGGAGGGGGGTGATAGAGGGGAGGGCTGACTGGGGAACAGGGCAACCAGAATATACACCATCTTGGAGTGGGGGGGGAGGGCAGAAATGGGGAGAAAATTTGTAATTCAAACTGTTGTGAAAATCAATGCTGAAAACCAAATATGTTAAATAAATAAATTGCATTTAAAAAAAAAAAAAAGAAAGTTCATTCGGAAGTGGTTTTGAGATCTACCTCTCTGAACCTTCTTCCCATCACTCTCAGGCCTGTTCTCTGAGGCCAAGTGATCTGAGGGACTTTTGTATATATCACGCTGGGACCCCCATCATGATTCATTCTCTCTGTAAAAGAAAGGCCGAGCTCCAAGAGAACCTAATGATATCTGATATCATATCTGATGAGATGTGATGACATCATATACAGAAACTACGAATTTTTTCTCCATTGACTGAAATTCCCTTCCTAAGCTGAAGAAATACTTTTATTAAGTGTAACAGATATCATAACCCTTTCTGCTTTAACATTAAAGGGGAATGGTTTTCTTTGAAGTAGATCACAACTACTTGTATTTGTTTCAATGGTCACAAAGGCAGCTGAAGCAGTGCTGCGGTGAGCTTAGAGCTTGATTAGGCATTGAAGATGCCAAGGTCATCCACAGCATCCTTGACCATTGCCAGTTGTCTTGATTTTTGTCTTGCCACTGGACTTTGATGACTCAGGAAGAGAGAGTGAGGCTGACGACTTTGGGTAACTCTGACTCACTTAAATTCAATTGATGAGCAAGTGAAAACATCACCTATGATGTCACTGGTCCTCTTCAAAAATGAAGGATGAATGACAACAACAATGTATAAACTCTTGGCTTGCCTTAAAAAATCCAAGGCCCTCCCTTCCACTTGAACTTTTGCAAGGAGCATTCCTGGGCTTTGGCCGTCTTCCCCTCCTCTCTCCAATAAGTCCTAATAAGATCATAGTAAGTTCTTACAAAGTTGTGACCAGGAAAATTAGTAGCACCTGAATGAGCCAGATTGCCCAACTCCCTTGATAACAGCTGCCTCCCAAGGTTACTGAATGTGGTTCATCCTTAGATTAATTATGAAAAATTGAATGGTACAGACTTCCCATCCAGAGGTCATCTGTGTCTAAGGGCACTGAAGGTGTTGAATATGTTCTAAAGCCAAGCTGCCCGAAAGATTATTCATGACTTCAGAAAGATTGTCTCAGTCTCATGTATTCTGGACAACCATCTTTCACCAAAGTGCCATAGCTAGTGAAAAAGTGAGACGTAACTTATAAGTGACATTAGAAGCAAGGTTATATGCATACACCTGTATGTAGGTATACATACATGCATGCACATGTATACATACATGACCATGTGTATATATGCACACATGTATACATACACACATATATATATGCACACATATCTATACTTATATATTGAACTTTTGGACCTCCTTTTCCATTTGGTTATTCTTCTTTTTAAGGCATTCTTCTCCTCGTTGGCTTTTTGGACCTCTCTTACCATTTGACCTAGTCTGTTTTTTAAGATGTTATTTTCTTCAGTATTTTTTGTGTCTCATTTTTCATGATTTTCTTGTATCACTCTCATTTCTCTTCCCAACTTTTTCTCTAATTCTCTTACTTGATTTTTAAAATCCCTTTGAGCTCTTCCATGGTCTGAGACCAATTCATATTTTTCTTGGAGGCTTTGGATGCAGGAGCTTTGACTTTGTTGTCTTCTTCTGAGTGTGTGTTTTGATCTTCCTTGCCACCAAAGTAGGATAGTCAGACATTTTTTCCATTGTTTGCTAATTTTCCCAGCCTATTACTTGACTTTTAAACTCTTTGTTAAGGTAGGGCTCTGCTTCCAGTGTGGAAGGCATACTGTCCCAAGTTTTAGGGGGTTTGTGTAGCTGTTTTCAGAGATAATTCCAGGGACCTGTAAGTTTTCAGTTCTTCCAAGGTGATATGATCTAGGGAGAGGTGGTTACTACTCTCCCATCCTGTGCTCTGTTCTGTGAACAGCCACAAGTATTCTTTTCTGCCCTGGAACTGTGAGGAGGGTCCTCTCTCTGCTGTGCTGCAAGCTCTGTTATGCTAGGGCTCCTCCTCACCTTGGGACTGCCACTCAGGACCTGGATCAGAGTATGGGCAAAGCAACAGAGTCCTGCCTTGGTGCTAGCAAAAAGAGTCTTATAATCTCCTTCTAACCAGTTGTTCTGACCCCCTTACCATCTGTGGGCTGAGATCTCTGGAAGTACCTATTGCCGCTGCTGCTACTGATTCAGTCACTCCCAAGGTCTGCTCCTGGTTTGCTGGGGCTGGAGCTGTGCTGGCATGGCCTGCGCTGGACTCTGCTCCACTCTCACGCAGATCTTCAAGACCCTGTGCTGGAAAAACAGAAATGAGAAACCACAACATTTCTTCTGTGCTTCTGACTAGAGAATTTTCCAATGTGACTCAGGTGTCCTTCACCGTTTGGGGCCTTCCCACCTGCAGTATCCTTCTGCCATGCTGGGACCCTTTCTCCCATTAGTGAGTTCCCTTTAGGGTCTCCATTTTGGAGATGGCCAGGCTGGCTAGGCTTCTCCCCTTTCAAGACTTTCTAACCGTGTGAGTACTCCTTTCCCTCCCCTACCTCTTTCTAGCTCCCCTTTTTATGTTTTGTCTTCTCCCATTAGAATGTAAGCTCCCTGAGGGCAGGGACTATTTGTTTGTATTTATCAACCACAATTGGACACACTGTACTTTGACTCTGACATAATGACGTCATGTTGGTCCTCTTCCAGCACAAAGGACAACAACCATTTGTATCCTCATTTTTTTTTTTTTTGCACAGTATCTGGAACATATTAAGAGATTATCAGATGCTTATTGTCTTGCTTAGCCTTCCTGCTCGCAAAGACCTTGTATCTAACATGGATTATATAATTTATACGCAAATAATTATCATACAAGATGGAATGTGATAGGTGCAAAGAAGAGATAAATAGCCCACCCTGGCCTGACCTACAAACCAGGGGATTATTTTCCCCTTAATGGCAGAAAGACTGGCCACATGATCCAGGGTGAGCAGCTGTTAAATGTTTGATTTAAGGACAGAGTAGGAGGGAGCAGGAATGGGTTGATTTCTGGTTGGACAGTCAGAAGGGCTTCTTGACTTCAAGTGAAGCGAGACCCGGAATTTGTTAAGGTTGGAGGTTGTGAACTCTCAGCTACAATTCTTAAAGAAAAGGGTTCCCGTCTTCGGGGAGGGAGGAGGGGATTGTTGAGTCCTGCCTAACATCTCAGGGATAAGTGAGCAGCCAGACACCTCTGATTCTTCAGGGCAGTCATTTTTCCTGTGTATGTTTACTGGCTTGATTTCCCAGCCTGATGCCCTCTGTCACCATCCAACTATGTTGCCAGACCTCAAGGAAAAAGCTCCTCAGAACTGCTTTTAGTCTGGGATGTTTGTGGGCAAATTTAGCCTCCAGCTGGCCTTTCCCCACACACTTTAAAAACAGCGTTAAGTACTTAACTTTAAAGAAAGAAACAAAACCCCTAGAAACAAATCAACATACATTTACAACTGTTTACACTTCGAAACGAGTTTCCACGTATAATATGTCCATAACAGCTTGTCACTCCCTCTGTATTCCCTTCTGTTCTCTGTTGGTTCATTCCAGTCTGGTTTTGTGTAGGCATTTTTCTTTCATATTGTTGTCCTCGGGGCAGATACTGCTCGGCTTCTGCTTTCTGTGCGTCACATACCTTCATATAAGTCTTTCCAAATTCCTTTATATTTCTCATGTTCATCCTGTGGTATTCCATTACATTGATATAACACAGCTCATTCAGCCATTTACCAACTGTTGGACGTGTCTATTGTTTCTTGTTATTTGCAATCGCAAATAATGCTGTGTTATGTATTTTTGAATAGTTTCTCTCTCTCTCTCTCTCTCTCTCTCTCTCTCTCTCTCTCTCTCTCTCGCTCTCTCTCTCTCCCCTTCTCTCCCCCCTTTTCTCTCTCTCCTTTCTTTTCTTTCACTCCCTCCCTCTCTCTGTCTCTTCTCTATCTTTTGTCTTCTCTGTCTCTGTTTGTCTGTGTCTGCCCTTTTCTCTCTCTCCTCTCCCTTTCCTTTCTTTTGCTCCCTCCCTCCCTCTCTCTGCCTCTTCTCTGTCTGTCTTTTCTGTCCATCTTCTCTCTCTCTCTCCCTCTCTCTCTCTCTTCCTCTCTCTCTCTCTCCTCCCTCTCTCCCCATTGTCCCTTCCTTTCCTTCCCTCCCTCTTTCTCTCTGTGTCTATCTTTTCTTCTCTCTAAGTTGATCTGCTTCTCTTCTCTCTTCCTCCCTCCCTCCCTCCCTCTCTGTTGTGTTGGTAAGCAAAATGGGCTCCTTGGCACTTAGTTCAACAAGTGCCCTTGAATAGTTTGGCTTTTGTTCCCTTTGAATAATTTAGTGTATTTCATTGACCCTTACTAGGTGCTAAGCCCCAGGCCCAAACCCCTATAAAACCTTAGTGGGTGTGGATTGGCAACTAAGGTGGGGCCCAAGCTGGAGCTAACTCCAGGGAGGGCATTGTTTACATGTCTGGGAGAGCAGAGGCTCTTAGACCACAGTGGGTTTAAGTCGCCTCTTTGTGACGATTCTAGGTCACGTGGGTGAGTTGCATGTGTGACTCACCCCTGACACTGAAAAAGATATAAAAAAAGGGGTGGGGGGTCCTCTTCCTTGCAGCTCTTTGCCACAGTGGTAGTGGTGCGAGTGACTCTGGGCCAGCCCTTGTTCTGAGCTCCCGGGCCGAACCTAGATGTTGGTAACTATGAATTGTACTAGCTCTGTCTGTTGTTATTTGTAATTTGTTTGTATTTTATTCTGAAGTTCAGGATGCTGGCTTTTTCCCCTGAACTAAGTGAATGATATTTGTATGCTGAATTAAAGTAAGCTTGTCAACTCCTTCACCTTGCTTTCCTTAGTTAAGCAGATCAGAAGAACCTGTGCTGTTGGCAGCTTTCTGGGCGCTGGCTGTGGGTGGATCTTACACCCCCACAGAAGCTGCTAGCCTCCCTCCATCTCTTTATGTCCCTCTTTTTCTCTGTCTCTCTTTCCTCTGTCTTTCTGCCTCTGTTTGTGTCTGTCCCTCTCTATATGAATCTCATCGCACATGCCTTGAGTAAGTTCTCAATGACGTAATTATTTGATTAAGGGGTTTGGTTATTTTTGTGATGTTTCAGCCATTCCTGAATTACCTTTCAATAATATCTTCCTTGTAGTTCTCATTATTTCTCATTGTGGGAGGTCAAGGCCAGGCTATATCACAAATATAGGAGTGATGGTTTTTTCATTGTAAAGAGTGATCACCACCTGGAGTTACTCCCTGGATGGGGATGTGGTGTTCTATAGCATACAGGTCTGAAGTCTGAAAACTTGAGTCTCAATCCTGGTTCTTGACTATGTGTGTGGTTAATCTGGCCCAATTAGTCAACTCTTTTGGGTCTCAGTCTGACTATCATTTAAAGCTCAACTCAAATACTATTTTCTTTGGGAGGTCTTCCCTGGCATCCTCCAGCCCATGATGGCCTTCCCACTCCAAGTTTATTTAACACTTTGATTTGTATTGTTCTATTTTCATGTAATTTCCTGCCCCTTCCCCCATCATTTTTTTTGGTTCATTGATTTGATACCAGAAATTTCTTTTGCAAAGTTTGCATCAACAGATGGTCATGTCATTTTATGTACCATCTCTGAAACATTACAGGTCCAGAATGTTAGTTTTTTGAGGGAAGGGGCTGTCTTGCCTTTTGTAATTGTATTTTCAACATTTAACACGTTGCCTGCCTGGTACATTGTAAGCACTTAATAAATGCTTTTTTCCCTTCCTTCCTTCCTTCCTTCCTTCTTTCCTTTCTTCTTCCTTTTTCCTTTCTTCTTCCTATCTTCCTTCCTTCCTTCTTTCTTTCCTTCCTTCCTTCCTTCCTTCCTTCCTTCCTTCCTTCCTTCCTTCCTTCCTTCCTTCCTTTCTTCCTTCTGTCCTTCCTTCTGTCCTTCTTTTCTTTCTTTCTTTCTTTCATTTTTTTCTCTTTCTTCTTCCTTCCTTCTCTCTCTCTCTCTCTCTCTCTCTCTCTCTCTCTCTCTCTCTCTCTTTCTCTTTCTTTCTTCCTACCTACCTACCATTGGAGACTGAGATTAATAGTTGTCCTGCAACTAGTAGAGAGTTGTGGCAGCATTGAGAAGATGTAACTTGCTGATCATATAGCCAGCGTGTGACAGAGGCTAGCTCTCCCTGATTCCAACATTAGCCTTTTATCTATTATACCACACTGTCTGCCATGTACTACTATTGGGTTTTATATTTGTCTATGTTTGTTCCTCATTTCCCTAGTAGACTGGAAGCTCCATGGAAAACTTTTCATGTCCCTTCATGCCCAGTATTCTGCCCATATTAAGTTCTTCATCAGTGTTTGCAGAATGAGTAGATGAATAGATCTTTAAAGTCTGTAGAATAATCCTGGTTCTCCCTCTCTCATAGTTTTTGCTATGAGGAAAGAGCTTGGTAAATCTTTAAGAATAATAGAAATAGGAATTGTTGAACTTCTTGGGCCCGGTGATATGTTCACATTGACTCTTGGGGCCTCGCTTTTCATATCGACTCCCTGTTCTCAAGCTCTGGCTCTTGGCTTTAAGATGGGAAAATTTCCAATTCTTCTTCCAGTGAGGTCTAGGGAAAGGAGGAGAAAAATCTTTTAATTGGACTTTGCAGTGGGCTTTTCTATCAGAATTGGTTGCCTCTCTTTCCCTGAGAGATCAAATGTTCCACAAACATGTTGATAAAAAGAGATTTATTGATCACGGTTTATCTTTTTTCATCACCATCTGCCCTCCCTGACAGGCGGCCTAGGAATCGAGATTCATGTCACCCCCACATAGAGATTTATGGCCCCCCGTGCCAGGAGCTGCACTTTTTCACTGGGCCAGGAATCAATATCTACAATTCACCCTCTCGTCTGCTGATGCTCATAATAACCCCATGGAGCCATAAACGGGGCAGCCGCTCGATTTTATTGCTTGCCCAGGCACCGAAAACATCCTCACCTTAAATAGTGTGCCCCAATTAATGAATCATCAAGGTTTCTACCGTGCCGGGAGAAGACAAGTCTGACAAGGCCGGATGAGGCTGACAGGTGACGGGGTGCCTGCGCGTAAGCCGTCTAAGCAGAGAGCTGGGAAAACCAGGGTTAATAATGACATCATGTTTCTATGGCATATTATACATGTAGATATAACGCTATATATGCCATACACAGCATATAATACATATATGATAGAAAAAAGAGTTTCCTAACAACAACGCTTTGAAGATGTAGTAGTGATAGTAGTAGCGTTTATATCGCCCCTTCAGGTGTGTGAAGTGCTTTATAAATATTATCTCTTTTGATCCTCACAAAAAGTAGATGTTTTTGTTATCCTCATTTTACAGATGAGGACACTGAGGCAGGCAGAGGTTGAGTGACTTGTCTAAGGTCACCTGGCTGATAAGTGTTAGCACCTAGGACTAGTAGATCAACTAGGTCAATTTTCCCACTTTATAGATGGGAGTGCTATCTACGTAATTCTTATATAGATTACAGGACTACATGGCATCAGAGGTCCCTTCCTACTGTGTGAGTCTGTGATTTTATGAAATGGAGACCCAGAGTGGGTAAGCCAATGGCCTGAGTTCACCTGGGTACCATGTAGCAGAGAGAAGAGATGGAAACCAGGCTCTCTGTTTCCAGGTCTTTTTTTGCTTTAAATAGTATTTTATTTTCCCCCACAACTGCATCTCAATAAAATTTTTAGCATTCATTTTTACAGGATTTTGAGTTCCAAATTTTCCTCCCTTCCTTTCTCTCCTCCCGTTTTCTGAAAATAGTAGGCAGTTTGATATAGTTTATACATATGCTATCATGTAAAACATATTTCCATATTCATCATAGCTATGGAAGAAGAAACAGACCAAAAGGAAAAAAAACTGTGAAAAAGAGTAAAGTAAGTAAAAAAAATATGCTTTAATCTGCATTCAGAGTCCAACAACTCTTTATCTGGATATGGATAGAATTTTCCTTCATGAATCATTTGTATTTGTCTTGCATCACTGTGTTGCTGAGAAGAGTTGAATCATTTATAGTTGATCAGCACACAATGTTGCTGATACTATGTACAGTGTTTTTCTGGTTCTGCTCATTTCACTTTGCATCAGTGTGTGTACAAGTCTTTCCAAGTTTTCATGAAATGTTTCTGTTCATCATTTCTTATTGCACAATGGTATTGCATCACATTCATATACCATAGCTTGTTCAGTCATTCCCCAATTGATGGACATCTCAGTTTCTAGTTCTTTGCCACCACATAAAGAGCTGATATAAATATTTTTGTACATTTGTGTCCTTTTCCCTTTTTTATAATATCTTTGGGATACAGACCTAGTAGTGGAATTGCTGGATCCAAAGGTATGCAGTGCACCAGTGTCCCAATTTTCCAACGTCCTCTCCAGCACTGATCATTTTCCTTTTTTGGTCATACTAGCCAATGTGATAGGTGTGAGGTGGTACTTCAGAGCTGTATTAATTTTCATTTCTCTCATCAAAAATTATTTAGAGCACTTCTCCATATGCCTATAGATAGCTTTGATTTCTTCATCTGAAAACTGCCTGTTAATATCCTTTGACCATTTATCAATTGAGGAATGGCTTGTATTATCATAAATTTGACTCAGTTATCTATATATTTGAGAACTGAGGCCTTTTCAGAGACACCTGCTGTAAAGATTGTTTCCCAGCTTTCTGCTTTCCTTCCAATCTTGGTTGCATTGGTCTTGTGTGTATAAAAGCTTTTCAATTTAATATGATCAAAATTATATATTCTACATTTTGTAATGCTCTCCATCTCTTGTTTGAATTCTCCTCTTGTAAAGACTCCTAGATATCTCCTCCTACATAGACTATTTCTAGCTTCTCTATGGTACCTTTTTAGCAAGATGTAGTTTCCTTCCTTATCTCTTTTACTTTTACTTTGTTTAAGATTAGGATTGCTACCCCTACCTTTTTAACTTCAGCTGAAGCATAATAGATTATGCTCCAGCCCCTTACCTTTACTCCATGTGTGTCTCTCTGCTTCAAGTGTGTTTTTTGTAAATTTTTGATCCACTCGGCTATCCACTTCTGTTTTATGGGAGAGTGCATCCTGTTCATATTCACAGTTGTGATAGGTAACTCTGCATTTCCCTCCATCCTATTCTTCCTCCTGTTTGTCCTTTCTCTCCTTTCACCCTTTCTCACATCACCAATGTTTTTGCTTCTGTCTACTACCTCCCCTGATCTGTCCTCCCTTCTGTCAGTCCCTCCCCGCACCCCGAAACCCTTATCTCCTCTACTATCTACTTATCTACTTCCCTGTCAGTTAAGATAGATTTCTATATCCCTCTGATTATGTACTGTATACTATTCCCTCTTTCAGCCATTACTGATGAAAGTAAAGTTCAAGCAATGCCCATTGCCCTTCCCTTCCATCTTCTTCTACACCAGGGCTGTCCAACCTTAGGTTATCTTAGGGCTGCATTAAAATAAAATAATTATTCGAAGGCTGCACCCAGAATAAAAAAATACAGTACACTAATAGAAAGTGGGGGAAGGTGCATCATCAATATGATAGGCAAAGGTGTGAAGCATGAAAGCAAACACAAAACAACAAAGTGACATCACAATAGTATAAAGGTAGGTGCATACTGACTACTCTGCATCGTACAGACGTAACGCATCCCACAGATCGATTGAAAATTCCATGTGATATGTTGTATCCGTAATACTGCTTAAAAACACCAAAGAAAATTAACCTCACTGAGATTATTTATTAGTGATGGAATTGAAAAAACTAATATGCATTCCATGCAAATTATTATTTTATTTTTCATTAGTGAAAATTAAAACCCACAGGCGGGCCACATAAAATCTCACTGTGGACTGCTTTTTGGACAGCCCTGCTCTGCACTACAATAGGTCTTTTCTGCTTCTTCATGCCAGATAATTTACCCCATTCTACCTCTCCCTTCCTTCTGTACCCATTATACACCTCTTTCTCATCCCTTAATTTTTTATATCATTCTCTCAAATACATCTTATACCCATACCCTCTGTCTACGTATATTCCTTCTGTCTGTACTGTTAGTGATATAATTTTAAGAGTTAAAAAGTATCATCTTCCCATGTAGGGATGCAAACAGTTTAGCTCTATTGCATCACCAATGTTTTCTTTTCCTTTTATACCCTTTTTCGTGGGGGTCAAATTCTTGGTTTAGTTCTGGTCTTCTCCCTACGAAGGCTTGAAGTCCTTCTCTTTTGTTGAATGTTTATTTTTCTCCTTGATATATTATGCTTAATTTTTTTCAGGTAAGTGATTCTTGGTTGTAGTCCTAGCTCCTTTGCCCTCCGGAATATCGTGTCCTGTGACTTCTGATCCTTTTAATGTTGCAGCTGCCAAGTCCAGTGTGATCCTGGTTGTGACTCCCCAGTATTTGAATTGTTTCTTTCTGGTCACTTGTAGTATTTTTCCCTTGATCTGATAGTTCTGAAATTTGACTAAAATGTTCCTTGGGGTTTTTATTTAAGAGCTCTTTCCTGAGGTGATGGATTCTTTCAGTGCTCATTTTGCCCTCTAGTTCCAGGACATCAGGGCAGTTTACTTGATAATTTCTTGAAAGATGCTGTTGAGATCATCCATTTGATTATCACTTTTAGTGAGTCTATTGATTCTGATATTGTCTCTCCTGGATCTGTTTTCCAGGTCAGTTGTTTGTCCCATAAGGCATTTTCCATTTTTTTCCATTTTTTTTCATTCTTTTGAATTTGATTGACGAATGATATCTCATAGAGTCATTAACTTCCATTTGTCCAATTCTAACTTTTAAGGTGTTGTTTTCTTCAATTAGCTTTGGTACTTTCTTTTCCATTTGGCCAACTGTACTTTTTAAGGAGCTGTTTTCTTCTGTGGATTTTTGTATCTCTTTTTCCATTTGGTAGCTTCTAATTTTTAAGCAGTTTTCCAAGCTGTTGATGCTTTTTTTCATAATTCTCTTTCATTACTCTAATTTCTTTCTCCCATTTTTCTTCTACCTCTCTTATATGATTTTAAAGCTCCTTTTGGAGCTCTTCCATGAATTCTTTCTGGGCTTGAGGCCACTTCCCATTTTTCTTTGATGCTTTGCCCATAGGTGTTTTGGCATTGTTGTCTTCTTCTGAGTTTGTGTCTTGGTCTTCCCTATCACCATAATGACTTTTCATGGTCAGATTATTTTTTTTGTTGTTGTTTTGCTCAGCTTTTTGGGGGGGCTTTTTTCCTTTCTTTTAAATTTGATCTCTGCTCCCAGGATGAAATGTCTTCTGTCTCAGGCTTCTTGTGCCAGGGGCTTCAGGCCCTGGCTGTTTACCTGATGCTGCACTGATGTTACTCTGAGGCCCACGGGGACCCTTGTGTCTGGTGCCATGTTGAGGGAGTGGGGTGGGGGGTGACTGGCACTGCTGGAGGTTGTAGGGGTCTGAGCTGAGGTGGGGTCCTAGTGGTGGTATCTGGCATGTGCTGAGGCCAGGTGAGGTTTTTCTGTAATTCCCCGGGGCTACGCTGAAGCACATAGGGGTTTGGCTCTTGGAGGATGCCCATTGAAGCACATGGTGGTTCTCAGAGCTAGAGTATGCCAGTTCCCCTGGCTATGATAAGTCACATAAGGGGGCAAGGTGGAGGTGTCCTGGCATTGGTGTTTGCCTGCTCCACCGAATGGGGGCTCAGGATCTCCCACTGGTTTGCTGAGGTGGGGCTTGCCGCTGACACCTCCTGTCCTGGAATGTGTTCCCTCTTTTCCCAGGTGAGATGGACATTTCTCACCAATCCTCCCAGGCTAAAGGACAACTTTGCCCCATCTGTCTGCTGCCCCCACTCTTCCAGGATTTGTTCTGGGGTGCTATTTTATGGTTGTTTGGAGGTGAATATGGGAGAGCTGTAGTGATTAATTGCTTACTCTTCCATCTTGGCTCCCCTCCAGGGCTCTTTCTAATGCTTCATCCCACCTCTTCTAAGTGCTGGGGCCAGGATCTGAACCCCTTGACTCCAATCCTGGAGACTTTTGCATGTGGTGCTTTGACTTTGGTATAATTAACTGGGGGATAGTGGTGGGGTGGAGTTGGAGTTTTCCTCATCCTTAGGTATACCATCCTAATCCTTAGAGATCTGGCTTACAGGATGCTGTAGGCCAGTACACAATCTTCATGCTTTAAAGAAAAGTCTGACTGCCTCCTTTCTTCTCCAGGAGAAAGCTATGAGGCCTACTTGTTTCAAAATTTTCACCACCCTGAGGCTAGAACCCCAAGTCAACCAGAAGCAGCCAAATCCCTGCTTCTTCTCTGCTGTGTCCTACCCACATGTTCTTAGGAATTCCAGATGTCTGTCAATAAAAATAACCTCCTGTCCCCCACCCCACCTTATTTATAAAAAAATTTAATTAACTAAGTATTTATTAGTAATTACAATGGATAATTATTAAGTAAATAGTATTGACAAAAAGGTGTGACTTAATGGAAAGAACTTTGGATACGGAGTCAGGAGAGCTTATTTCAGATCCCAGCCCTAATAGAAACTGGCTTTGTTACATTGGGTAGATCACTTAACCTTGTCTAACTTTTTCATCTGTAAAATGGGGAGTATAGTACTTGCAAAATCTATCTCACAGGGCTGCTGGGAGGAAGGTGTTTTGTAAACCTTAAAGTTCTATATGAATAATTACTGTTAAGTGCCTATCATACATGGAGCACCGCACTTGTAGAAGAAGAGATCTGACACACTTCCCCATCCTGCTAGAACTGCTGTTAGGTAGATCAATAAAACATTAGTGCAGGTAGCATTTAATACACAATGGTAGATGACAAAGACATTAGTCAGGCACAAGCAAAGGGCTATGGGAAATTGTCATTACCTTTCTGCTCTCCTTTTTTCTGTCTCCTTTTCTTTCTCTGTGTGTGCAGAGGGAAGAGAACAATGGAGTAAGCCTACAAGACTTGTCCTATCCTTGTGACCTCAGATGTGCCCCTTCATTTCTTGGAGTCTCAGTTTTGTCATCTGCAAAATGGAGATGACAATTACTCCCCTGCCTCTCCCTCCCCCAGTCTTTGTTGTTGTCGTTTGTTTATTCAGGCATGTCTGACTCTTCGTGACCCCATTTGGGGTCTTCTTGGCAGAGATACTGGAGTGGTTTGCCATTTCCTTCCCCAGCTCATTTTCCAGATGAGGAAATGGAGGCAAGCAGTGTTAAGTGACTTGCCCAGGGTCACACAGTAAGTGTTTGGGATTGGATTTCATCTCAGGTCCTCACTTCAGTACTGTTCATGAAGGAGTCATGACATTGCCCATCATGTCATCGGTCCTCTTGGAGAGTGAAGGATGAATAACAACGACCATACAGAGTGGTTAGAAATGCAAACGAGAAAAACACAACGGAGATGGTGGTTGGACTTTGGGTAGAGTGCTCTTTGGCCAGTGGCAGGAGGAGGAAGGGGGTTATCTTGTTCAGATATTGCTCCCCAGCTTTGATGCACCCATCTTCTCCAACTCCCCAGCCTGGCCACTCCTCCCACTAAGGAACAGAGATGACTAGAGTGCTGTCTTCTCTGAACCAGCGCAGCTTGCCAAAACTTCCCTCCCTCAGCTTGGGCCGGAAGCCAACACTTCCCAAATTCAGTAGTTAGGTGACCTTAGGCAATTAATTTTCCCCTCTCTGGACCTCACTTTACTCATGTAAAGTAAGGAGATTAGATGGGAAGACCCGTATTAAATGATGCAGAGGGAATGAGCAGAAGCAGGAGAGCAATATATACAAGGAATGCAGCAATATAAATAAAAAGAACATTGAAACAAAGTCAAATTCCTAATGGTTATGGTCACTGCTCTTGTCTCTGGAGTGACAATATACTGATGAAACACACTCCCTTTTGGTAGAGAGGGGTACTATGGGTGTGGAATGTTGAATACACCATCAAATCCACATTCAGTTATTTTATTTATTGGTAGCAAGGAAGATGTTTGGTGTGTGTAGGGGGTATACACACTCCCACACACATACATAACTGATATAAAACAGAAAGCAGTATTATAACTAATTTAAAACAGCAGCAACACCACAAAGTCCTTGTCACCTCACATCTGGGTTATTGGCAGTAGTCTGCTGGTGGGTCTCTCAGCTTGTGTTCTTTCTCCACTCCAGTCACTCCACTTGGCTGTCAAATCAATCTCTCTAAATAGAAGATCTGACCACATCACCTCCTCATTCAATAAATTTCAGTGACTCCCTATTACCTCCAAGATTAAATATACAATCCTCTGTTTGGCATTCAAAGCCCTTCATAATCTGTCCCCCTTTGCCTCCACCTTTCCCATCTTCTTACACTATACTTATCCCTACCAACATCTGTGATCCAGACTTTCAGAGTTGTTTTTCTCTAAAATGCTGTCATTGTTTGAATTGTCCTCCTTGTTCTGTTCATTTCTTTCTGTATCAGTCCACAAAGATCTCAGTTTCTTTTGAAACTGTCCATTTCATGATTTCTTATATGACACAATCACGTTCCATTACATTCTATATGCCATCATTTGTTTAATCGTTCCCCAACAGGTGAACTCTCCCTTCATTTCCAGTTTTGGGGCCCTTTCCTTCTTTTCCTAAAAAAGTGTCTTTGAGGTATAGGATTAATTGTGATATAGTATGAGTCTAAGGGTAAGCATAGTAACTTTTTAGGGCATAATTCCAAATTGTATTTCAGAATGACTAGACAACTCCACAGCTCCACTAACAGTGTATTAATGTGCTTTTGAGTCAATGTCTCTCCAGCATTGTCATTTTCCTTCTTATACCTTTCACAAATATTTTTCTTTACAGTATTGTTGTCCTCGTATAAATGTTTTCAGTCCTGCTCATTTCACTCCGTATTAGTTCATACCTCCCAGGATTGTCTGACAGTGTCTTTCATCATTTCTTACGGCTCAATAACATTCTAATACATCCATATACTACAACTGAGCCATTCTCCAGTTGATGGGAACCTTCTCAGATTATATTTCTTTTCATTTTTTCTTTTTCTTTCATTTAAACCTCCATTCAGGATCTAGAAGTTTGTTTCATTGTGACTATTCCCTCTCCAGTATCATTTTCCCTCTTAACCCCTCACCCTGCGTTCTCACTTGTATCTCTGTTGAGTTTGATGTATTTTACCCCTAACTGGTTTTGTATGTGTGTGTGTTCAACCTTTCTTTGTTGATTTCAGATAAGAGTGGTGTTCATCCGATGCCTTCTCCATCCTGTCTTCTATGTTTATATAATCTTCTCATGCACCCCAATTATGAAAATAGTAAGTTCAACCCCCTTCTTCCTCTTTCCTATAGTAGTATATTCCTTCATTTACTACCCCTTCTTTTTCCCTTCTTCAGTACCTAAGAACAGAATCAATCCATCCACAATACTTTTTTTTTATTAAACTCTCTCAAAACCAGTTGAAGACATTAAAGTTCTTAAGAGATGCCTGTTTCCTCTCCAGCTACATGAATGTTAGCCCTTCATCATCATCACACAGCCCTTTCAAAATGCTCAAGTAAATTTACCTTTCTAGGTTTCTTTTGACATTTTTTACATTTCAAAGCTTATTCCGCTTTGTTCTTTTTTTGTCAGAAATGCTTGAAAGTCCTCTATTCTTGAAAGCTCCACTTTCCCTCATGGGATTATATTCAGCTTTTGTGGGTAAGTTATGCCAGATTGTAAGCCAATAACTTTTACCTTTTGGGATATTATATTCTAAAATTTCCCCTCATTGTTAATAGAAGGTGTCAGTTCTTTTGTGATCCTAACTATAGTTCTGTGGTATGTGAACTCCTTCTGGTTGTCTGAAGTATATTTTTTAATTGAAGTAGAAGCTATGGGACTTTTCTTTTGGAGGTGTTTTTAGGAGGTGATTGGTAGATTCTTTATACTTTCACATTCGAATAGATCTGGGTAGTTTTTATTTATGATTTCTTGAAATATAACATCCAGATTTTTTTGTTCTGTCATGGTTTTCAGGGAGTTCATTGATCCTTAAACTATCTCTCAAACTATTTTCCAGGTCAGGTTATTTTTTTAAAATATACCTTATATTTTCTTCTATTTTTTCCTCTATCTTTTGATTTTGTTCTAATATTTCTTGCTGCTTCCTTGAGTCATTTCTATTTAGTCTATTTTAGTTTTTAGAGAGTCCATTCCTTGGATAAATCTACTATTTTCTCTTTCAGGCCACTTATTCACTTTCCAGTTCTTTCTTCAACAGTTTTTTTTTAATTTAATGTCTTGCTTCTTTTTCCACCCTCATGTAGTCATGTAGTCTTTATGAAAAAAAATCCATGTTTTCCCTTTGTGTCTCTGCTTTCAATTATTATGAGGTTAGATTTGCAACAATTTTTGATACTGGATGGTATTTTCTTTAACTTACTCACCTTTCCAGATTGTTCCAGGGCCAGAGCCCATCCCATTTTGATTTGGGGTGAGGTGATCAGACCTGCTTGTTCTCACTCTGGGGCACTGAATTTCTGTTCTAACTTCCACATCTTGGGATTAGGTCTCCCTAGGTCTTTGAAATTCAGAGTGCTGGATGTTTAGGCACCACAGGACAGACTGCTAAGAACTTCAGCCTTGCTATGCCTACCCTGGTTGCTCTTCTCAGTGGCTTTCAAGGTCTCTGCTGTGGGTTTCTAGACCCCTGGGGTTTCCAAAGGGAAACCATTCTCCCTAACTCCAGATACACAGCCTTTCAGGCTGCACTTGTTTCTTATCTCTCTGAGAATGTGCCTCCCTATTTGCTTATCCTGGCACTGGTTTTGCCAGCATCCTGGCCTTCTGGCTGTCTTTTTGGGAAATTCTGGGGTAGAAGAAGTCATTGTAGTTTCTAATTGGATTTCATGATCATCATTTGGCCTGGAAAGATTTTCAGACTTAGGAATGTGGGAGCAGCTCTGCCTGCTTTCACTTAAGCATGCTTCTTGGCTGGAAGTCCTTCTATTCTTCTTTGCCACTGGGACTTGTGTATCTAATCTGTTCCAGTGATTAACTTTTCTATTTTTTTTTAACCAGGAGCAAGTCATTTTAATTATTACTGCTTTGTGGTATCAAGATCTGGTACTGCAAGGCTCCCTTCCTTCTCTCTTTCTCATTTCATTACTTTCCTTGAGATTTTTAAAATTTTTTTCTATTTTTTCCCTATCTCTATAAAGTAACCCTTTGGTAGTTTGACTGGTATGGCACTGAATAAGGAAATTAATTTATGTAACATTCTCATTTTTATTTTATTGACATGGGGCAGTGATGACCAGTTAGTATCTCTCCAAATGTTTAGGTCTAGATTTCTGTGAAAATTGTTTTGCAGTTGTAGTCATGAAATTCTTGTGTATATTTTGGTTGTTAAGGCAACAATGTGGCTCAGTGCACTGAGTGCTGGGCCTGGAGTCAGGAAGACTTATCTTCATGAGTTCAAATCTGGCCTCAGACTCTTACTTACCATCTTCGTGACCTATGACAAGTCACTTAACCCTGTTTGCCAAAGTTTCTTTATCTAAAACATGCAAGAGAAGGAAATAGCAAACCACTCCAGTATCTTTTCCCAAAAAACCTCAAATTGGGGTCACAAACAGTCGGACATGACTGAACAACAACATGTCTTTATTGGCAAGCTATTTTATATATTTCATAGGGTTTTTTCCCAAATGGATTTTCTTATACCATTTCCTCCTGTTGTGTTTTGTTGGTAATATACCAAAAGGCTGATAATTTAGGTAGATTTATTTTATATACTGCTAATTTGCTGATTACTAATTGGTTCAACTAAATTTAGTTGAATCTCAATGATTTTCTAAGTAGACCATCATATCATCTGTAAAAAGGAATCATTTTTGGTCTGTGCTTATTCCCTAGATTTCTTTCTTGTATTTTTGCTATAGCTAGTCTTTCTAGAACTATATCAAATCATAGTGGTGATCATTAATATTCTTGCTTTACCCCTCATCTAATTGAAAAGACCTCTGAAAAGGTCTGAAAAAAGGTCTGAAAGACCTTTTTATTATAAATACTTGCTCCTGGCTTTAGATAGATACAATTTAGTATATCAAGTAAAGGTAAATTTATTACTTTGCTTTTTAACATTTAAATAGAAGTGGGCGTTGTATTTTGTTAAAAGCTTTTTCTGCACCTATTACTATAATCATGTGGTTTCTGTAATTTTTGTTATTAATATGGCCTATTAGCAGTTTTCCTAATACTGAATTCACCATGCACTCCTGGTGTGTATCAAACCTTGTCACAGGATGAGGGATACCTAAGAATATTTTTAGGCAGCAGGAAGGAGCCAGTAGATAAGGAGATATTGAAGATTAGAGACAGAGGAAATGATTTAAGGGGCATCAGGTTGAAGTTCTGTCACATTGGAGGTATTTAGCAAGGCTTAGATGGCCATTTGTCAGAGTACTCTTGAGATGCTTCTTTTTTTTGGATACACATGTAACTGAACGGTTACTGAGGCCTCTTCTAACTCTGGAATGGGTGATTCCATGATTCTTCCAACTTTTCTGGGTGATTAAAAAAACATTCTTACATTTCTTGTGTCATTGGATTTTCTAGTTATGTATCTTTTTTTTCTCATAGCATATTCACTGCTATGTTAAAGTTTCCCAGATTCTTTTGTTGTCTTCCAGCCACTCTTGTAGTCCTTGGGGCCATTCTATAATCTTTTCTGGGGTTATTGCAGAATTAGTCTCTTCTGGAGTTTAATCTTGAGAGTCTGAGTCCTGAGATAAATTCTTCGTTATATCATAGTATCGTCCCCACCACCTTCCCCTTCTTCTTCCCTTTCTCTCTCCCCCCACCCACCACTGACCACCTCCAAAATTCACATTGATTCCTCTGGGAAGGAAGAACTATCTTTGATTCAAGGTACTCTGTGGGTCCACACTCCTAAAACTGTAGCTAATGAGTCCCCACCGGTGCTCTTACCTTTAATAGTCAACCAGTTGATGCAATTATCTCAAAGCACAGGCATTTACTGAGATTTCATCATAAGAACTGTAGCTGTAACACTTTCCACCCGTAAATTGGGGGCACCCTTTCATCAGTTCAAAGAGCAGATGTATGTAAAGTATGCCAGTGAAGAGGAACACGATTAGGAGCACATGTGGCCGAAGCTCCTCCCACATCCAGAAGAAGGACCCTGCTGCTCTTTCCCCTCTTGTGGTATCTTCATGCTACCTCTCCTGTGTCATCATCTCTGCTGGCCAGGTCACAAAGCTTGGCTCTTTGGGTCTATTCCTATTTGTAATGCAACTCTTTCAAGTCACGGAAATCCTCTGTTCTCATCCCTTAATTGACTAAGACTTTTGGGTTGTAGTTCTGCTGCAGGATGCTATGGCTAATAGTAAGAGGGAGGAAAAAATAAATCACCACTTTCCCCCAAGATGTTCCGCCTAAGGGACTGGCTCTTTTTTTCATTTGGTTGTTTTGTTTCAGTCATGCCTGATTCTTCATGACCCCATTTGGGGTTTTCTTGGCAAAGATATTTGAGAGATTTACAATTCCTTCTCTAGCTCATTTTACAGGTGAGGAAACTGAGGCAAACAGGGTTAAGCAACATGCCCAGGGTCACATATCTAGTTAAGTGTATGAGACTAGATTTGAACTCTGGTCCTCCTGACTTCAGGTCTGACACTCTATCTACTGCACCACCTACCTGCCCCCATAGTTACATCTTTCCTCTGCTACTGGAAGTCACATTCTTTAGAGCTGTCCTACATCTTGACTGACTGCCTAGTGATTGTGTCTTGCTTTTTAAAAACATGATTAGGGACATGGATGATTCCTTGGTCAGTCGGTAGCTAATTGCCCTTTAATTCCATAAAGCTTGAGTGAAGAATTTCTTTCTAATTTGTAAAAGGGATAGCAAATTGTATACCCTGATTTATACTTTAAGATCTTAGTACTCCATTATCTGCTTTCTGTGATTATAACAATAGGATTGGGGGGTGAATCAATTGATGGAGGCAGGGGTGGTGTGTCTCCCAATCAACTTTCCTTCCCATCACCTCCAAAACGCTTACCCTTTTGGGGGGTCATTTCTTCCATTCCCCTGGTGTATCACCTCCTCTATAAGGGCTCAACACCTGGGGGCAAAGGATTCTTATTAAATTGCTGTTAAAGGGAGACACTACTGAGTGGCTAGTGTGGACCCTTGGTGAATGTCGGCCCTACCCTACCTGTGGTTTCTTTTAAACTTTCCTTGACCCAATAGCTGCTGTAGCCACATCTCTGGGCCAGGAATCTTTTGTATAGGGTCCATATTGGGGTAGTTAGCAGGGAGTCCCTGGCTCCAGTGGATTCTGGCATAGATGGTGAAGGCCTTTGATGACTGACGTCAATATTCCTCCTCCTAGTTAGTTTACTAACCTCTATTACTGCTGCTCCAAGGGAGGAGTCTGCAGCGGGTGGGAGCACAGGATGAATAATACAGCTTTTATAGTTAATTTTTTTTTCATTGGAGATTACCTTTTTGGAATGTCTCTGAATTTTTCTCTTTTGATTATATTCTTTTACTTCACTTGGCAAATTTCTTATTGTTTTCAAGGCAGAAGTATAGAGAGCAATGTTTGCCCACAACCATGCAGGAAAATCCGTCTTCTCCTTTCACCTCCCTCCCCATCCTTTTTCCTCTTCTGCCCCTCCTCCATCTTCTTCCCTCTCTCTCTCACTTCTTCCCTGCCTCCCTCTCTTCTCTCCTTCTTTCCTTCCTTCCTTCTTCTCTTTCTCTTTTCTTTCCTTCTTTCTCTCTTTCACCTATCTACTATTCTTCTTCCTTTTCTCTTTGTCCCTCCCTCTTTCTTTCTCCTTTGTTCTTCTTCTTTCCTGATAATTCAACTCAATTAATTTCCATGAACATCATTAATCACCTGCTGTGTCCAGAATCCTATCCCTAGCATTGGGGGAGAACATAAGAATATTGAAATGAGACACATTCCAGGCCTTAGTGGAGCTCGCAGCGTAGCAGGGAGATTAGAGACATAGGCAGAGGACCATAACACAGTAATATATGATGGGTACATCAGAGAATAGCATTTTCAAAGGTTGGGAAAAATCATGACAGGAGCTTCTATTCAGGACCTGATTTTGACAAGTGTTGAGAGAATGGTTGCTGAAGCGGCAGTGATGGGAACTCGGGAGAAAGCGATTAATTTAATTTGGAATTCATCAGAAAGAAGGAAGAGAAAGTCAAGCACCAGCTCTCTTACATACTACCAGAATGACCTTGGGTAAATCACTCAACCCTTCTAGGTCTTAGTTCCTCATTTGCAAAATGGAGGTGACCACTAAAGTGTCACCACTATGTTGAAATCTATGATCTTACAACCCTCTGATAATCAGATGCCCAACACAGATTTTGGGAAAGTGGGTTTCCAAAAGCTCAGAGAATGGAAAGGCAGCATGGTGTAGTAGACAGGGCAGGATAGCCCATGTTCAAATCCCCCCTCAGATGCTTACTTCCTGTGTGACCTTGGGAAAGTCATTTAACCTCCTTGTACCTCAGTTTAGCTGTAAGAATAAGGAAGAGTTGTCCTTAAGGACTTCCAAGGTCCCTCCCAACTCTAAATCTATGGTCCGGTGATAAGGGCTGAGTAGGTTCTTGTGGCTCATCCAATAAATTCTTTGTGGGGAAGTTAGCTCATGAGAAATGTCCAACTTTCAAGCGCCTTTGTTGGAAGAATATGCTATAAAGCACCCAGTCACAGGGAGGAATTAGATAAAGAATTTGGGAAACAACACAAATCTAGCATTGAAACATTATATTTTAGTGACGAGAGACTTTTATTATCGGGACATCTGCTGATCTTTCTCTATATCAAAAGCTGAGCAGCTGCTATGCTCATTACTTGCCTCATTGATAATTCTATCCTTGCAAAAGTCTAGATAGTGACAAGAAAAACTATTATCCTGTCTATGTCTCGCTTGTATGTAATTGTTTGCACGTTGTCTCTCCCATTAGACTGTGGTCTCCTTGAGAGCAGGGGTTGTCTTTTGTCTTTGTATCTGTGGAGGATGGATTAGACTTATTGGGATTACTGTCCAAAGGCAGAACAAGGGGCAACCAAGAGACCTGTGGAGAAGCAGAGGAGGGGGACTGTAGTCCAGGTAGGATTGTACCAGCATTCCAGCTGAGGACTGCTGTCTAGGCTGAACGTGAGAGCAATCACCTCGCGATGTTACCTGAGCCAATCACTCTTCAGTGCTGCCTTAAAGGCCTGTGACTTTCCAATGATACATGAGTGGTATTTCTATGGTATTAGTCTAGTCCTTCCATTGGTGGTTTTCCATTGCCACATAGATTATATCAACATATAATCAGAATGAGTTTCCATATGTTTGTGTGTGTGTGTATATACATACATACATATGTCATAAGCCATGCTCTTTAGCATTTAAAAGTAAGTCTGCTTACTACTTTTGATATCAGAAACATACATGAAAATTAATGAACTGAGATAGGCTTCAAGACTGTGCAATATAAATAGAGGTAAAAAATCCTACATTAGAGAATTTAGAGAAGAATAAAGAGTGGGGAAAGAGGCAGGGCATGTTATAACTGTCTTCAAGCATTTGAAGGGTTGTCATGTGGAAGAAGGATTGGGCTGATTCATCTTGGCCCCAGAGACCAAATACTGGTACACAGGGAAAGTTTCAAAGAGATAGATTTAGGCTGTATGAGAAAATAAAAAATGAAAAAAAGCAACTATCTAATAATCAAAACTATCTGAGAGTGGAATGGGCTGCTTTCAGAATGTAAGCACCTTGAGGGCAGGGACTTTTTTTTGCTTTCTTTTTGTATCTTTGGCATATAGCTGGTACTTAAATGCTTGTGACTTGACTTTATGGGCTAGTGAGTTCCCCCATACTGGAGGTTCTCAAGCAGAGACTGGATGAACAGTTATTGGGACTATTGTAGAGGAAATTTCTTTTCTGGTACATACTGGACTACAGTCTGATGATGTCCTACCCACTTTTGAGAGTCTGAGACTTTTTTCTTTGTCTGTTATAAATTTATTTTTAGTTTTCAACATTCATTTTCATTTGATTTTGAGATACAAATTTTCTCCCCATCTCAACCTTCCCTACCACCCCAAGGTGGCATGTATTCTGATTGCCCCTTTCCCCAGTCTGTCCTCTCTTGTACCGCACTTCTTACCCCCATCCCTCTTCCCCTTACTTTCTTGTAGGGCAAGATACATTTCTATACCCCATTGCCTGTACATCTTATTTCCCAGTTGCATGTAAAAACAATATCTTGGAGAGGGAAAGGCAGGGCAATTGGAGTTAAGTGACTTGCCAAAGGTCACACAGCTAGTAAGTGTGTCAAGTGTTTAAGGTCAGATTGGAGTCCTCCTGACTCCAGGGCCAGTGTTATACTCACTGAGCCACTTAGCTGCCCCCCAAACAGTTTTTTTAAACATTTGTTTTTAGAACTTTGAGTTCCAAATTCTCTCCCTTCTTCCCTCCCCACCCACCCTCCTTGAGAAGGCAAGCAGTTCAATATAGGTTATATGTGTATTGTAATGCAAAACACTTCCATAATAGTCATGTTGTGAAAGACTAATTGTATTTCCCTCCATCCTATCCTGTCCCCCTTTATTCAATTTTCTCCTTTGACCCTGTCCCTTTTCAAAAGAGTTTGCTTTTGACTACCTCCTCCCCCAATCTGTTCTCCCTTCTGTCATCCCCCACTTTATACCCTTCCCCCAAACTTTCCTGTAGGGTAAGATACCCAACTGAGTGTGTATGTTATTCCCTCCTTAAGCCAAATCTGATGAGAGCAAGATTCACTCATTCCCTTTCACCTACCCCCTATTCTCTTCCATTACAACAGCTTTTTCTTGCCACTTTTATGTGAGATAATTTACCCCATTCTATCTCTCCCTTTTTCGTTCTCCCAATATATTCCTCTCTCACCTCTTAATTTTATTTTTTAGATAGCATCCCTTCATATTCAACTCACCCTGTGCCCTCTGTCTCTACATATGTATATATATATATATATATATATATACATATACATATATATACATATATATGTGCATATATATATATATATATATTACTGAGAATGGTCTCATGAGTTACAAATATCATCTTTCCAGTAGGAATGTAGACAAAACAGTTCAACTTTAGTAGATATCTTATGATTTCTCTTTCTTGTTTACCTTTTTATGCTTCTCTTGATTCTTGTATTTGAAAGTCAAACTTTCTATTCAGCTCTGGTCTTTTTGTCAAGAATTCTTGAAACTCCTCTATTTTATTGAAAATCCATATTTTTCCCTGGAGTGTTATACTCAGTTTTGCTGGGTAGGTGATTCCTGGTTTTAATTCTAACTCCTTTGACCTCCAGAATATCATATTCCAAGCCCTTTGATCCCTTAATGCAGAAGCTGCTAGATCTTGTATTGTCCTGATTGTGTTTCCACAATACTCAAATTGTTTCTTTCTGACTGCTTGCAGTATTTTCTCCTTGACCTGGGGAACTCTGGAATTTGGTGACAATATTCCTAGGAATTTTCTTTTGGGGATCTTTTTCAAGAGGAAATGGGTAGATTCTTTCAATTTCTATTTTACCCTCTGGTTCTAGAATACCAGGGCAGTTTTCCTTGATAATTTCTTGAAAGATAATATCTAGGCTCTTTTTTTGATCATGGCTTTCAGGTAGTCCAATAATTTTAAAATTATCTCTCCTGGATCTATTCTCCAGGTCAGTGGTTTTTCCAATGAGATATTTCACATTGTCTTCCATTTTTTTTCATTCTTTTGGTTCTGTTTCATAATTTCTTGATTTCTTATAAAGTCACTAGCTTTCATTTGCTCCATTCTAATTTTTGAGGCATTATCTTCTTCAGTGGTCTTTTGGACCTCCTTTTCCATTTGGCTAATTCTGCCTTTCAAGGCATTCTTTTCCTCATTGGCTTTTTGGAGCTCTTTTGCCATTTGGATTAGTTTATTTTTTAAGGTGTTAGTTTTCTTCAGTATTTTTGGGGTCTCTTTTAGCAAGTTGTTGACTCGCTTTTCATGATTTTCTTGCATCTCTCTCATTTCTCTTCCCAATTTTTCCTCCACTTCTCTTACTTGATTTTCCAAATCCTTTTTGAGCTCTTCCATGGCCTGAGACCAGTTCATGTTTTTCTTGGAGGCTTTTGATGTAGGATCTTTGACTTTGTTGCCTTCTTCTGGCTGTAGTTTTGATCTTCTTTGTTACCAAATTACGATTCTATAGTCTGAGTTTTTTTCAGTCTGCCTGCTCATTTTCCCAGTGAATTACTTGACTTTTGAGCTCTTTGTCAGGGTATGACTGCTTCCAGAGTGGAGAGTGCTCTGTTCCAAGCTTCAGGGGTTTTCTGCTGCTGTTTTCAGAGCTACTTCTATTCTGAGGTGGTATGATATTCCCCTCCTGGCCTGTGCTCTGGTCTGTGAGTGTGAGCACTCCTTTCTGCCGTGAAATTACCAGGAGGACTCTCTCTCCACATCCATCACAAGCTCTGCCACACCAGCCCTCCTCCTCCCCCAAGGACCACCAACCAAGACTGTGACCCAGATCCAAGCAGGGCAAAGCAAGAGTAGTCTGCCTCAGTACCAGCAAAGAGATCCCTGCACTCCCACTCTGATCAGCTGCCTGATTCCTCCCCCTGTCTGTGGGCCTGGAGCTGCAGAAGCCACCTCTATTGCCCTGGAGCTGGGGCCAGATCACGCAGTTTTCTCACCCAGTTCCGAGTTTTCCCACTGACCTACTCAGTTGTCTTTGGCGTTTGTGGGTTGAGAAGTCTGGAAACTGCCACAGCTCCCAATGATTCAGTTCCCTAAGGCATGCTCCACCTGTTTGCTCTGGGCTGATCTGTCCTGGTACGGCCCATGCTGAGCTGAGCTGCATTCCCAGCTCGGTGCAAGAGACCCTTCCCAGTGACCATCCAGGCTGTCTTGGGTTGGAAACTTTTTTCACTCTGTCATTTCATGAATTCTGTAGCTCTAGAATTTGTTTAGAGTCATTTTTACAGGTGTTTGGAGGTATTTGGGAGAGAGCTCAAGCAAGTCCCTTTTTTCAAGCTACCCTCTTGGCTCTGGCCATGAGAGGCTGAAATTTTATGACACAAAACTTTCAATTTTGGTCTCCATGATAGAATGTGGGTGGAAGCACACCAGACCATACAATTCTCCTGTTCTGCTTCTGTGGCCCATGATAGTTCATTATGCTTTGTCAAAGGCTATTTGTTCTCTAAAAGTCTTGTTGATATATTTTGTTTCAATGTGAGATACTTCCCAACAAACACCAGAGCAATCTTCCTAGAATTCTATGCTCCAAACACAGTTAAGCAAAACTGCCTAATGGCATGATTGTGACTGAAAGTACACGTTATTTTACACCTTTGTAGTTTATTGATTCTTAAGAGAAAGGAGGAAAGCATTCCTTAACTTTAATACTATAGTACTAATATTACCCACTATATTTGACCTGAGTTTTGCAGCTCTTTGTATCTATTTACACTGCCGTAGTCATTGTGTATATTATATACTCTACATCACTTCCATTTCTTGGAATTCTTTATATAATCTTTTCTCTTATGCCCCTGGTTCGCTCATCCATTTCCCCAATTGCTGGGTATATGCTTTGTTTCCAGATTTTTATCACACACACCAAAATAACTGCTCTGGACAGTTTTCTATGGATGGGTCTTTTCTTGTTGCCAATAACCTTCTCTGGGAATAGAACCCATGGGAGGCTCTCTGGATTAAAGGCTGTAAACAAGTGAGCAACTTAACAGCTCTTAAAAACCCAGCCTTGTTGACTCCTCGGTCCCTGCCAGCCCCTGCTGCTTGGGAAGGGGGTGGGGGCGGCTTCTTCTAGCTTCTCAATTTGATAAAGTTGACTTCTTTTGAACCCAAAGGTGCTGCTTTGATAGAACCCTGCCTGGGCAGCTTGTTTAGGGAATATTAGGAGAGTTTGGATAATCTTGCCACTTCAGCCTAGGATGTTTGAGTCATGGAAGGATGTATATGAATGTGTGCCCTGGCACATGCTGCAAGGGTGGCCTTTTTTATTGGCAGTGGGTGACCACTGTGACCCACTCACTTGACTATTTGAGGTGCTATCAATGTAAGAATTCCTACCTGTAAAGGTAAGGCTAAGGGATGGATGAAGGCCCTGTGTCAAATTGGATTCTTTTGTTGTTTATGGTACACTAAAACCCTGAATGAATCTCCCCAATTGGGGGAGATTTCCTTCCTTAGGTGATCTGAATTTCTCCTTTAAGATATTTTATTCTGGAATCAAACAGACCTGATTTTATCTTCTAAGGGTTTGACCCCAAAGAGGTAAGGTTTGGGCTTTCCTCCCTCTGGTTGGTTGCCCCAAACCTGGTGTAACTCCAGAGAAATGGCAAAGCATAGCTTAGCAAAGGCTCTTTTCTAGGATCTCTCCCAAATTTTGTCATCAGGGACCCTTCTAGACAGACACTCACAATATAATATGGATCTCAGCAAGAGGGTAATAGTTTATTTCCCTTACCACAGGGAATATTTCACACAAAAGGAGTTCAAAAATACATGCAAAAAGATACAGGAAATATGGACATTTGCGCTCATTAGACTCCCTGGGAAAGTAAAGGACCTTTGTGGGACTTTGGAATGGGTATTTTTCATTCATCTTGGTGGAATTGCCAAGGGACTCTTGAGTTCCAGGTCACCAACTATACTAGGCATGACTCTGGCTTTCTTCAGAACACTCAACTACAACATTGCTCAGGCTGGGGTTACTTCTTGTAAAGCTCCCATAGCCTCTGGAAGAAGGAAAGGGGAGAATATTGTTTTCTCTCTGTCTCTTTTCCTTCCCCCTACTGGAAATTTGAGGATATTTTTAAACAGCATATTTTAAAAAACCTCTTCTTTTCAGTTTCTCTAGAAATATTGAGAGATATTTCTTTTGCCTAAAATCCTTTTTTAGGCTTTTCCCTTTAGGAAATCAGGAAGAATATTCCTTTGAAATAGCGTAAGGTGATAATTAAACTTAGCTCTAACATGTTGTTGTTGAGTTGTTTCAGACTCTTCGTGACCCCATTTGGGATTTTGTTGGCAAAGAATCTGCAGTGGTTTGCCATTTCCTTCTCCAGCTTATTTTATAAATGAATAAGGTGAAGTGACTTGCCCAGGGTCACACAGCTAGCAAGTGTCTGAGGCTGGATTTGAACTGCTGACCATTAACTCTAGCCTAGATAACATGATTGCTTCCCCACCCAACTGAAGTGATAGGTGTCACCCCTTGTATCCTAGTGGTATCTTCTTTGGTTCAAGAATAAAATGCTGAATATAGGAAAGAACTCTTTTTAGTTTTTGAGAGTAATGGTCCAGGAAAGAACAGAAAAGTTCTGGAACGTTAACTCCAAATTGTATTTTAATATATTACGAGCCTTTCTTTTTTCAAGATTCCTATAAATGTTACCTAAAATTGTCTTGGTGTACAGTCATATCAGTTTGGGACATCGCTCTGCATGCTGGAAAATGACTTGGATATAGACTAATGTTAATTTTAATAAAATCATTTCTGGCAGACTTAAACTTAAATCACAGAGGACATCACCCATCATCACCACCACCACCATCATTGACATCAACATCATCATCATTAATATTCTTACTCACCTGTGGAAGTGTAGGCTGAAGAATGGACCTTCCCTCCTATAGCTCATCAAGGGAGGAGGCTCCAGGATTCAAGAGTACATTTCCTCTTACAATAAATAGCCAATCCCCTTCAAGACACGAGGACTCCTTGGGATCAATTAGGAGAGACTTTCGTTACAAAAAATCAGATATACTTTTGCATCATTCCAACAAAGTACATAAATACTTTATGGGAGGAGGTGCCCCAGTCAGACAGACCAGGGTTTCCCCTGATCAAACTCGCCTGTATTAAATATGGTTTATTGTATTCTTTTGTATTTGCATATTAGTAGTTAATAGTTTACTTTGTCCTGTAATCACTTATGATCTCATACAGACAAGTAAAAAGTTCATCTTTCCCCTTTGTAACTTTTGCAGGGCAGCTAGGTGGCACCATAGTGCACAGAGTGCTGGGCCTGGCATCAGGAAGACTCATCTTCCTGAGTTCAAATCTGGCCTCAGACACTTACTAGCTATATGACCCTGGGCAAGTCACTGAACCCTGTTTGCCTTACTTTACTCAACTGTAAAATGAACTGGAGAATGAAATGTCAAACTGCTCTAGTATCTTTGCCAGGAAAACCACAAATGGGGTCATAAAGATTTGGAGATGACTGGAAAAATGACCAAACAACACTTTTTGCAAGAATTTTTACTAAAGCTTATTCTAAGGTAATTTTCAGGTTAATTATGAGCACCTGTAACAGGTTGCCCACTCTCCAATAATAGCTGCTTCCCAAGGTTATCAAATTTGTGTAATCCTCAGGCACTATGAGACACTACTTTGTAGAGGCCTCCTATCTCGATGGGAGTCTGAGGGTCGCCTGAGGGGCTGAATGGGTGTCAAGGCCAAGTTGCCCCAAAGAGCAATCACGAATTCAGAAAAGACTGTTCTAGGGCTCAGTTCTGCACTTTTGCCAATTGGCCCTCTTCAAACCTTTAACACCAAGTGGTGAAGCAAGGCTTTAGTAATAAGTATACTTTTAATCTCTGTAAATGAGGACCATCTAGTCTCAAATTACATTACTAAGAAAAATTTGTCCTGTGACCCTCACACGAACACTGGCACCTGCATTAGTGTGCCAACAGCTGACATAGGGTCAGGAATTCTCCAGGAGTTTGCCAATTGTCTGGAGGCATCTGAGAGAACACTGGCAGCATTTGAGGCCCACTCACTCATTTATTCATCTCAGATCTTGCCAGTTTTACCATATTCCTCAATAAAGCTCACTAGAATATATGTGAGTTGTGCGCTAGATTTTGCTTTCACTTTTTTAGTGGTATAGTGGTAAAATTTATTGTATTACTAGACACTCAGAGAGTAGTTGCTGTTAAGAGCTGGAAAATGGAAAGAAGAGATTGGTCACCTCCTCAATCCTTGAAATTAGCCTCTTGAAGTTAATACAATGACAGGCTCATTCTCAGTTTTGCTAAGAACTAGGTTGTTTATGGGGGAGTTTTAGTTACCACCACCATAGTGCCTGCTAGCCTTGGAGGGTTCCCCCAAAAGAGAGTCCCTTCAGAATATTTCTAAGAAATAAAAGTCACTGCAGTTCTCTGGGCCTCTATTTTTGAATTTAGGAGGCTATTTTTCCAAATGAAGTCAGGCCATTGTAGACCCCAATATCATTATCTTGTCACTCTCTGACTCAAATTCTTCCTGTGGCTACAGAATGAAGACAGAAATCCTTGGCTTATCAATAAAGCCACTTTCCACCTTTCCCCCCAAGTTTGGGCCTCCTGAATTTTCTTGACTGTTCTCCTATACAACCCTTCTACCCCTCAACTCTAGCCAGGCTTATATGTTCCTTGGTCATCTCCTCCTCTCCCCACACCCATGGAACTGGCTCATCTCTACCTTTAGCCCTCTGGGTCTTTTTTATTTGGTTCTAGTGTTTGGAATACTTTCTCCTGTCTACTCTATCCACCATCAGTTCTGAGTCCTCATCCCACTTTCTCTCTAAAGCCTTCTCTGACTTTATGTCCCATCAATGTCCCTATCCTAATTCACTCTCCCACTAGATAGCAAACTCCTATAAGACGGGAAATATTTTGTGCTTATTCTTGCTAAACACCATGCTAGGCAGATTTTTTTTGTTCAGACCTATGATTTAATCCATTATGGGGAAGTCCTGATATGGAGACACATTGCACCAGATTGACACGCTTCCTTCTCTCTTCCCTGTGGCTTGAGTTGGAGCTCCATTTGCCATGTTTCAAGCATTGATGTACCAGCCAGAACCTACCCACTGTTCTGATGAAGGCACAGGACAGTGATGGGATGAATGAACTGTCTTTTCTGCTTTGGCTTGCCTCTGACCTAGAGACTTGGACTACAACACAGGCTGTGCTCATAGGTTGTGCCAGGCACTATCCAGAGAGCCAGAATCTGATGGGCAAAACACACATGGCATATTGTAAAGCAGATAAAATGAGAGCAGCTTTTCCTAGGCTAGCATCTGCTATTCAATTGGGAAATTATGGTGGAATGCAACTGTTCTCAGCTACTCCCAGCTGCCTCCCCACCAGACAGTGCTTCCTGCTGCATGTAATGAGGAGGAGGCTGGCTTTGGCTTCTAGGATGGATTTTGTCAAAGCTGTCGGGAGTCCCTGAACTCGGCAGCCCTTCTGAGATTCCCTTTGTAGAAGGCTGGAGGTAGTGTGGTACTTTGGAAGGATGCTGGGGTTACCACCAGAAGACCTGGGCTCAAGTCCCAGTTCCATTATTGTGTATCTCAATTAGGCAGGTCTTTTTCCATCTCTGGGCCTTAGTTCCCTCCCCTATAAAATATTGAGGGCATTGGATGATGATCTGGGAAGATCATTCCAGTTTTAACATTCAGGTACAATACAGCAGTCTAGTAAAATTAGATCTTATACTGACTGTTTACAGAGCCAGTATGTATATCTTGGGGGAGACTAAAAGTTCAGATGAAGCTCAAAGTCCTCTTTAAAATTAAAGGGTTGCTATTTTATTTTGCAGATGAGGAAACTGAGACCTGGAGAGGTTGCAACTAGCCCAAGATCACAGAGCTGAGAGGCGTTAGGGATAAGATTTGAACCTGGACCCTAAGACACCCCAGACCATGTGCTTTCCCACTGTATCACATACATATGAACAATAAAGAAAAGACCCTGATTCAGGATACCAAAATCTGTCTCCTTTTAGTATTGCAGTTTAAAATCAAGGCCTTTGGTGGTTAATTGGAATCTTAAGTCTGTTGTTAAATCCAGAACTCAAGAATTTGGGGGAGATACTGACGGTTTTGGACTAAGTGATCTCTAAGATCCCCTTGGGCTCTAAATCTATGATCCTGTGACCTTGACCCCTGTCCACATAAAGACTACAGTCTAGTAGGGAGATAAGACCCCTACACAAATGACAATAATATACAATAATATGTGAAAAATACATTGGAGGGAAGCAAATGAAGTACCAGATGAGGTTCAAGGACAAGGTGATGTTACTGGGAGACTCCCACTTTGATTAACATCCTCCCTCCCAAATCCCATTTTGATTGATAAAAAATGAGGCCATCTTTGAGCTTCAACAGCTTTTCCAATTTCTGTTATTACACTGACGAGGTTTGTGAGAAGTAAAGGGAAGTCTCTTTATTCTGTTATTTGGAAATGAGCTCAAAATAGACACTGTTTGCCTGGTTACTGCAGTCTTCTCCCTCCACCCCCCCCAATTGTTTCTTAGAGAAAATTGCCTGCACAGTCTGCATCCTTCCTGTCTGGGCTGCTGGAACAAAACAGCTCAGGTTTTTCATGTTTCAGCCACCAGTAAACAGTGGAGAAGAGAGTTAGGATCAGAGTGATTAACCCCAAGGTGGTTTATCTTCTTGGGCTCTGTCTTGGCTCTCCAGGCAGGCAGCAGCTATCTGGTGAAATCATCAGGCTGTTTTTGATTATTCTCATTTATTGAAAAGCTCCTGGATGGAGGAAAACCAAATTTGGGGGTGGGGTGGAGGAAGCGGGGAGAGGAAAGAAAAGAGAACAATGAAGTCTCCCCTCTCTAGCAATTCACGCATCCATCTTGAATTACTTCACCTCTGTCCTCCCACCTACATGCCTGGAATTCACTCTCTCCTCCCCTCCCCACCATGCCTGAATTCAGTCTTACCACATCTCTACAGATTGAAATCCCTCTCTTTCTTCTGGAGCCAGCTCACATGACACTTCCCCCACGAAGCCTTTTTTGGTTGTCCTCACAAAAAGTGATCTCTCCAAATTTTCCTACAACCCACTGTCTGGACCATATCGTAAGGACTTATATCCTAGAGCTAGACCTGGAAGGGACCCCAGAGACCATTTAGTCTAACCCTTGACATTTTACATTGAGGAGATAGGTCCAGGGAGGTTAAGTGATTTACCTAACCATACACAAGTGGCAAGTATTGAAGGCAGGATTGAAACCCAGATCTTTTGGCTCCACCATACCAGCTATGTGTCTCCTATCCATCCTCGGACTCCATCACAATCTACCTTGTCTTATGCTTCTCTTTGTTCATGTAATTTTCCCCTTTCCCACTTCTCCCCCCTTTCCAGTAGACGATGAGCTCCTCTTCGGCTATATATCTCTAACATGAAGCATCAGGCCCTGCACGTGGTTGGTATTATATCTTTTGTCGAATTGAACTGAATGAAAATAGATTATGGAGCACAGGGGAAAGGGCTGTAGGTGAGGGGCTAGCCTTCATCTGTAAAGTGGGGATAATAACAGGGTCCTTGTGATGGTCAAATGAAATAATATATCAGTACTCAGTAAAGCTTAAAGAGCTGAATATTTACACAAAATGGCTAAATGCCAGCTATTGTGTAGGAAAAGTCTGATATCACATAGTCAGTGGGAGGTGGGAGCTGGCCTGATCCCCGAACAGCTATGACCACAAAGCCCTGAGGTAGTTTGGCTACCTGCTGCAGGTTACCCACCTATCCATGTACTCCTATCTGCTTTTCTCTGAGCAGCCCACACTCTTCACTCGTATCTTCGAGGGGAAGCATGTATATGATTTTGCTTTATACCATCTTGCTTCTCTGTGGCCTCCTGGTTACTCTTGTGAGGTGGACTTTTGATCAACATATCAAAATGGGGATGCTGGTCTGTGGGTCTGTTACTCTGGAGCTTAAATACATGCTTTGATTCTTCTGCCTCCTACCTAGAGAATTTCTTATATCCTGTGGTTCCGAACCTTTCAGACATATATATGATTCTCTTTGAAATTATAAATTCTGCCCTCCTATTACATGGGGATACAGAGAGAAAAGTGAAACAGGCTTGTCTCTCAAGGTACTTATATTCTCTCAGAGTAGATCATATATACACGTACAATGTGCAGCACAAATACATACAGAATAGATACAGAATAAAGCCAAGCTAGTTAGAGAAGGAAGGGCATTAAGGGTTAGGGACATTAGGGGATTAGGGAAGGCATGATTTAGAACACACATGTCAAACTCAAATAGAAAGGATCCCTGCCTGCTGCATATTGACCTAGAAAACTACAAATTAACATTATCTATGTTGCATTTTTACTTATTTAGTTAAATAGCTTCCAATTTCATTTTAATTTTGTTCCATCTGCATTTGAGAGTTTTGCTGGATACAGCACAGACATAGAGAAGGGAGATGGGGTATTATGTCTGAGAAGCAGAGAGAAGGCTGACTTGTCTATATTATAGAGTGTAGGAAAAGGCATAGTTTATAATGAGGCTGCAAATATAGATTGGAATCAAACCATTAAGGGCTTCAGAAGTTGAACTGAGGATCTTATATTTTACCTTAGGGACAAGAGGGGGTCACTGGAGTTTATCAAGTGGGGAAGGGGAGGTAGAAATGTGACTAGAAGTGGTTAGAAAATCCCTTTTGCAGCATCAGGGAGGATGGATTGAAGTAGCAGGGGTTCCTAACCTGGCATCTACAAATTTGCATAAATGCATTTGGTAAATGCATTTGAATATAATTGATTTCCTTTGTAATCCCAAATATTTATTTTGGGCAGCTAGGTGGTGCAGTAGACAGAGCGCCAGACCTAGAGATAGGAAGATTCATCTTCCTGAGGCCAAATCTGGCCTCAGACACTCTCTAGATGGGTGACCCTGGGCAAGTCACTTAACCCTGTTCGCCTCATGTAAAATGAGCTGGAAAAGGAAATATCAAACCTTTCCAGTATCTTTGCTAAGAAAACTGCAAAGGGAGTCATGAAGAGTCAGACATGACTGAAAAAATACTGAACAACAACATATTTATTCTGTGTATTTAAAAAAGTTATTCGGAGAAGGTCTTCACCAGACTGCAAAGGAGACCATGACACAAAAAAGGTTGAGACCACTGGAACAGAGAGAAGCTTGGGGCAGGGAGCCCAATTAGGAGGCCATTGCTATTCTTTAGGGGAGAGATGGTGAGGCTGTTCAAGTATGATGAAAGTCAGTTATGAGAGATGTCAAGGAGATAGGAACAGTGAGCTTTGGCAATCCAGCGGATATATAGGGGTGAAAGAAAGTAAGGGGATCAATGAAATTTCATACCTGGGAGACTAGAAGGATGATAACACCCTTGATAGAAATGGGGAACTTCAATAGAGGGAAAAGATGGTGAAGTTTGTTTTGGAAATGTTGAGTTTGAGATTTTTCTGGCATATCTAGTTTGAAATGTCCACTATAGAGTCGCTGATGTGTTGGCTGTGCCAGCATGTTTTGTGGCATCAGGGCTTAGTACAGCATCTGATGCATAGTAGGTGCTTAATAAATGCTTATTGACTTGACATAGTAGGTGCTTAATAAAGGCTTCCTTTCCTTTCTTCTTTCCTTCCTTCTTTCCTTCCTTCTTTCCTTCCTTCCTTCCTTCCTTCCTTCCTTCCTTCCTTCCTTCCTTCCTTCCTTCCTTCCTTCCTTCCTTCTTTCCTTCCTTCTTTCCTTCCTTCCTTCCGTCCTTCCTTTATTGATTTACAGGGATTCAGGAGACATTCTTGGGATGGATGCATAGCTATGTGAATCATCTGTACAGAGGTAATGGAGCTGATCACAAGAAAGTGTAATGAGAAGAGTGCACAGGATGGAGCTTTTGGATACACTCATGGGTGGGGTCTCCTAACTGGTCTCCCTGCCTCAAGTTTCTCTCTACTCCACAGGTTCTTAACCCTTTTTCTGTTTCTTGGACCCAAGATTGCATTCGCCTTCTTAGAATTAGGTTTTGAAATGCAGTTGGGGCGATCCTTGTCTTCAAGGATTTGTGGCAGATGGATTAGACTTCTGTTTAGCCCCAGAAGATAGAACCAGAAGCATTGAGCAGAAAGTGTAAAGATTTAGCCTCAGTATAAGGAAAAATTTTCTAACTGTTAGTGCTGTCCAGAAGTGGAACGGGCTACCTTGGGAGGTAGTAAATTTCCTATCATTAGCAGTAATTTTGCTGTCGTCCACTTGTTTTTCAGCCATGTCTGACTCTTTGTGACCCTTTGTTCAGTTGTTTCAGTCATGTCTGATGCTTCATGCCCCATTTGGGGTTTTCTTGGCAGAGATACTGGAGTGGTTTGCCATTTCCTGCTCCAGCTCATTTTACAGATGAGGAAAATGAGGCAAATAGGGTTAAGTGACTTGCTTGGGATCACACAGCTAGTAAGTGTCGGAGGTCAGATTTGAACTCAGGTCTTGATGACTCTTGGCCAGGTGCTCTATCCATTGCAGCACCTAACTGTCCAGATGACACCCAGTCCCCACGAAAGAGTGACGAGTGAGCTAAATGTTCTATACTTTATCACAGTATACGTTTTTATGACGTTGTACCTGATGAAATTGTCCTTCATGGACAATTGAATTAATTTCTTACTCTTTGATTCTTCATTTATTCATTCTTTGTTCATCCATCCAGTCATTATTTATTAAGTCATTTTTACTTATTGATCATTCATTTGCATTTCTTCATCGCCCACTCATTCCTAATGTATCTATTAGTTTCTTATTGATTCCTTCACTCCGTATCTCTTAATTATTCAACAAACATTTATTTAATTCCTAAGGTGGATCTAGCCCTTCTTTTTACCACTAGGGCAGCAATTTTTGAACTTTTTGGTCTCCAGAGCTCTTTATGGTTTTGAAATTTACTAAGGATCCTGCCCCAAAGAGCTTTTGTTTATATGAGTTATATCTACCAATATTTACCTTATTAGAAATTAAATCTCTTAATATTGTTATGAATGAATTGCCCAAGGTCACATAGCTACAAAGTGTCTGAGGTTGGATTTGAATTCAAGACTTCCTGAATCCGCGGCAGCTAAATGGTGTGTGGATAGAGTGCTGGGCCTGGAGTCAGGAAGATCTGAGTTCAAATCCAGCCTCAGACAGGTACTATCTGCATGACCCTGAGCAAGTCACTTAACCCTGTTTGCCTTGGTTTCCTCATCTGTAAAAGGAGCTGGAGTAGGAAATGACAAACCACTTGAATATCTTTGCCAAGAAAACTGCATGCACATGTGGTCACATAGAGTTAGACACAACTGAACTGTTATGAAAATAGTTTTGACCTCTTGGACACCCCCAGCAGTCTCTGGATCTCACTTTGAGAACTTCCTCACTAGAGAAAAGTACAGACTGTACATAACACTTTGTCCTTAACTCTTCACTCTGTCTCACTGGTCCCTCCCTCTCCCATCCCCCCCATTCAATCTGTTGGTAACCTCTCGCATATGTTCTCCCTTCCCTCCTCTGACACTGTGATCACTCTGGTGCAGGCCTGCATCACCTCGTGCTCTCTCTCCCCGCTACAATTCATTCTCCACTCCGTTGTCAAACTGATCTTCCTAAAATGCAGGTCTGACCATATCGCATAGTACTCCCTGCTCTCCTGCCCTTCCCCTGGGCTGCCCTTATTCAATAAACCCCAGCAGCTTCCTATCATCTTCAAGATCAAATGTAAAATTTTCTCTTTGACATTCAAACCTTTCATAAGATGCTCCTCCCTAGTCTTACATCTTTTCCCCCTTTTAAATAGTATTTTATTTTTCCCAATACATGTAAAGACAATTTTTAACATTCATTTTTATATAAAATTTTGAGTTCCAATTTTTCTCCCTCCCTCTCTCTCCTCCCTCCTCCCTAAGATGGCAAGTAATTTGACATAGGCTATATATGTGCAATCATGTAAAACCTATTTCCATATTAGTCACGTTCTGAAATAGTCTTACATCTTACACCCTGCCATGTACTCTGCAATCCAGTGACACTGGCCTTTTTGTTCCATGCACAAGACACTCCATCTCTCAGCTCTGGACATCTTCTCTGACTATGCCCCAGGCCTGGAATGCTCTTGCTCCTCATCTCTGCCACCTGGCTTCGTTGGCTTCCTTCAGGTTCCAATTAAAATCCCTTCTTTTATTAGAAGCCTTTCCCAATCTCCCTTAACAGTGCCTTCCTTCTCTTGATTATTCCCAACTTATCTTATGTAGAGTTCATCCATATTTGTTTACATCCTGTCTCTCCCATTTTATCGTGAGCTCCCAGAGAGTAGGTATTGCCTTTTGCCTTCTTTGCATCCCCGTTACTTAGCACAATGCCTGACACATAGTAGGCACTTAATAAATTTTCATTGACTGACTGGGTCTAACTGCTTAGAATGTAGTAATGTATGTCTTTGCTGTTTTTGTCTTTATCCGCTGCTGGATTCTAAACTTCACGAGGACAGGGATCATGTCGTGTCTAAGATGTGCATTTCTTCTTCATGCTCTGCATAATAAATACTATATTATATAAGATATGTACCTATTCATGCATACCTGGGCCATCACTAGCCTTGACTTATGTCTTGCCACTGGTGTCCGATGATTCTGGAGGAAAGAGCGAGGCTGATGACTTTGCCTCACTTAAGTTCAATTCACTTGCAAGTCAAGACACCCCCCTTGTGGTGACATGGGTCCTCTTTGAGATAGAAAGACGAACAACAACAGCAACATACATACATACACACATACATAACACATACATTGTATGTACAAACACATACTTAGGTTATGTATACATATGTGTATATATGTATGTATATTTGCATCCTTCTTTTTGGAATGAAACAACTTCTTTTTGTTTTCCTAACTTATTAGCTGAAGATGGGCACATCAATGGACATAACTGACTGACCGACTCATGCTTTTTCCTCTCTTGCTGCCCTTGCTCCTGTCTTTCCCACTTCCTATGGGAGGCCTCTCCTGATCCACATATTTGAATCCTATCCATCCTTTAAGGGCATGGTTCAAGCCTCTCCTTCTCCATGAAACCTTTCATAGCTACCCCTTCTCAAACTAAGAAAGGACCTGCAAAGGTTCTGTAGGAAGCCAAGATCAAAAGTGCCAACACATCTAGAATTGGGAGGCCAGGCCTGTGGACTTCCTGGGAGCCAAAGGCAAGATAGAGCTTAGGAAATTAGGAGTCAGGACACCAGGCTGGAGTCAGGTAGCTGCTGAGTACTGGAGGTTAAGGCAGGAGATTGGGGTAGAATCTAGTCTGGTGGTTTCTAGAAGGGATTCAAGATTTAAGTAGGTGTTGGAATAATTGTTCTCTGAAATTCTTTCCTTCCCTGAGACTATGTGGTTTTAAGTACCAGGACAGTAGCTTCAGGGTGCCTGCAAAGTCAGTCAAATCCTGCCTTAGACGGAAACTTCTAATATGCTTCCTGTAGGGGTACCTGGGCTAACAAAAGGAAGAACGTGAGCCATTTTCAGAGATGGTAAATAAGTTAACCTGATGTGGTGAGTAGAATGGTTTTAGATATTAGGATAGAGTGTGAAACCTTGGCTCTCTGGAGTAAGGGTGGGAAGTCTTATTAGGCAAAGGCAGTCTTCCTGAATGTGTCTTCTCTTAATATTCACTGCTGCCCATTGTCCTCATGGAGACTTTTACCACCTCAACATTCTCTCTACCTCCCATCATTCCTCCAATCCATGCTCCTTCTGTAGTCAGGTTAATCTCAATGATCAGCTCATGTCAATCCTCTGCCAAAAACAAAACCTGACCCTTCAGTCAACGGCTTCTCATAGCCCACAGGAAAAGGCGTAAATGTCATTTTGACATTTTTGTCAAAAAATTTTGTCATTTTGACATTTAAGGCCCTCGACAGTCAGGCTTCCAGTAATCTCACCAGCAGTATCATGCCGGTAGTCATCTCGTGCACTCTGTGCTCCAACCAAACTGAACAAATGTACTCCCTGCCTGTGGGACATCAACACTTGGATATATTGTGGTTGAACATTTTTTTTTGACTTTAGGCCTTTATTCAACCTGTTTCTTCTGCCTCAGACTTCTTAGTTTGTCTTCCCAAACTGTACAATCCCTGCCCATTCTTCATGGACCCGCCGGAAAGAATGGTGCTTCCTCCACGAAGCCTTCCCTGATGCCCCTCTCTAGAAGTAGGATAAAAAATATACCGCAGGAAGTGACATCAGAGGTCATTGAATCTAATCTCCTCCTTTTACATACGAGGAAGCTGAGGCCCCCAAGTATTGTGACTTCCCCAGAGTAAAAAAGTTGACCAGCAGTTAGGAAAAGGTGGATAGACAGCGACTAACGTAAAAATGATCTGCGTGTTTTGGTGGCTTCTATGTTTGATATTATGTTGACATATATGTTACATATATATACAAATACACAACATGATATATGGATGCACAAAACATGTTTGATATTACATCGATATACAACATAACATGATACACATGACGTGTTTGGTGTTATAGCAAATATAACACAATGTTACACACAGACATGTTTGACGTTACATTAACATACAACATATGATAATGCATGTTTGGTACTATATGACACACGATATGTATGTACATGTTTGGTGTTACATTGACAGTATATGATATGTACACGCAACATGTTTAATATTACTTTGATGTATACACGTGACGTACATATACAATATGGTTGCTGTTACATTGATGTACACATACACATATACACGTAACATGGACGTACCATACAGTATATGCATACAACATGTTTAATATTAAATTGGCACACAGTGTGACGTATACATTTGACCTATTCGAGATTATTTTGACATATACACATAATGTGATCTCTACACAATGCAACATGTTTTATATTATCTTGGTATCTGCCTACGACATGGCAGTCAAAGAAGTTAATGGGATTTTATGCTTCACTAAGCGAAATAGTATGTTAGAGTAGGTTAGTTAGGGTCTTCTTGGCAAAGATACTGGAGTTGGTTTGCCATTTTCTTCTCCAGCTCATTTTATAAATGAAGAAACTGAGACAAATAGGGCCAAGTGACTTGCGTCGGGGTCACACAGCTAGTAAGTGTCTCAGGCCAGGTTTGAACTCAGATCTTGTACTCTGGTGCTCTAACCACTGTCCCACCTACCTGCCCTATCACTGCATTAAAAGGGGATGAGAGGGGAGAGGAGTTATAGAGGGGAGGGCTGACTGGGGAACAGGGCAACCAGAATATATGCCATCTTGGAGTAGGGGGGAGGGTAGAAATGGGGAGAAAATTTGTAATTCAAACTATTGTGAAAATCAATGCTGAAAACTAAATATGTTAAATAAATAAATTTAAATTAAAATAAAAAAAAAAGGTCAAACCAAATGTGAGGTGGGGGGCGGTGATGGTGGAAGGTCGTTGTTGGAGGAAGGTTTCAGAGAAGGCTTTAGGGAATCCTTTATGTGGGTTACCTGTATCAGCCAAAGAGAGGAAGGATAAACCTTTGATCTTTACCTTGGACATGGTAATAAATAGCACCGTTCTCCAAGTTTTCTGAGTGTGAGGCTCATAGACATTAACCTCTGTGTAGAGTCCATAGGCAGAGCCTTGCCCTGGGTGACACGATGACACAATAACAAAAAACAAGTCCTGTTCTTAGAGAGATTGCAGTCTTAGAGGGGATTTATGCGCCACCTCCCCCCCCACACACGCACTAGGGAAGCAGTATGGTATGGTGTCACGAGTCAGTGGACCTGGATTCAGGAGGTCCTGAGTTCAAATCTAGCTTCAGATATTTACTAGCAGTGTGTGACACTGGGCAAGCCACCTTACCTCATGTTACCTCAGTTTCCTTATCTGTAAAAATGGGGAGAATAATATCGGCACTGCTTTTTTTGTGTTTTTTTTTATTTTTTTTGGAGGCGGGGGGGGGCAGGGCAATTAGGATTAAGTGACTTGCCCAAGGTCACACAGCTAGAAAATGATTTGTCTTTCAGTCAGGGTCTGAGGCCAGATTTGAACTCAGGTCCTCCTGACTCCAGGGCCGGTGCGCTACTCACTGAGCCACCTAGCTGCTCCCCCACCCCGGCACCGTTGTGAGGGTCAAATGAGATAATATTGATTAAGTGCTTTGCAAAATTTAAAGTGCTATATAAACACTAGCTAACAGTGTTACTATTATGTGGTACAGCAGAAAGATTTCTGGCATTAGAGTCAGAGGACTTGAGTTCAAGTCCTACCTCTTGTGTTTACTACCTGTGTGACCTTGGGCAAGGTTTTTAACCTTCCTCACTAGGCTGTTGAAATGAGGGTGTTGAACATGGAGGCTGGTGAGGTTCCTTCCACCTCTATATCTACAATCATATTTTAGTGGAAACAGAATTGGGTGTGGAATCAGAGAACTCGAGATTGGATCCTGGCTCTGCCATTGCCTAGCGACATTACCCCTGGGCGAGTTTCTTAGTCTTTGGGGCTTTTTTGTCTCTAAAAGGAAGGGTTGCTATGTCAAATTGTTTGCCTTGCCAACGAGGTGGGAAGGGGGGGGGAGGGAGGGAGGGAGAGAATTTGGAACACAAAAATTTTAAGAAACAAAAGTTAAAAATTGCTTTTACATGTATTTGGGGGAAGGATAAAATATTAAATTAAAAATAAAAGGAAGGAAAAAAATAAAAAGGAGGAGTTTAATTAGATTGGCTTTAGGATTCCTTCTGTCTTTAAAAAACTATGATCCTTTCATCCTAAGTATTATGTAAGGAAGATTGTAATCAGGGCTAAGGGGAGATCCAGGCAAGATGCCCTCGGAAAATTGAAGGGCGTAAAAATCACTTTAGGGGGAATTTGAGAATGCTTCATGGAAAAGATGGCACCTGAGCCAAGCTTTGGAAGGAGAAGATTCTAATAGGTGGGAATGAGGAGGGAGTACATTCTAGGCAGGGGAGATGGATGGCTTACCCAAAGGCTCTTAAAATGGGGTCCATGAACTTTTAAAAAATATATATATTTAGATAACTCCATTTCAATGTATTTGGTTTCCTTTTGTAATCCCATGTATTTTAATTTTTTAAAATTTAAAAACATTTTATCTGAAAAGGACTCCTTGAGCTTCACAAGACTGTCACAACACAAAATGATTAAAGACCCCTGACTTACACAAACGTCCAAAGGCAGGGGAGACTAGCATTAGATCAGGGTCCAGAGGATTTTGAGTTGAAAGGGGATTGAGAAATCAACCCTTTCATTTTACAGATGAGGAAAACTCAGACCTAGAAAGGAGGAGTAACTTTTCCTAAATTCACGCTGGTTTTAAGTAGCTGAACTAGGATTTGAATTCAGAACATCTAAACTTGAATCCAGTTCTCTTTTTACTGGCCTTGACTGGTGACCAGCCAGTAGTTCACTTTGCTTTGAATATAGACTGTGATAGGAAGGATGTGAGATAAGGCTAGGGAGGGAAGATGGACTCAGATAGTCAGATCTTGAATGCCAGGGTAAGACATCTCTAAAGGGCTGGTGGAGGTGGATGGTGGAGGGTGGGGAAGGAATGCTGAAGCCTAGGGGGTGTGCCACTAATGAAATATAGCCTGGATGTCCTATGACCTTTCCCCACTGGGCACAAATGTGATCCCCAGGTCCCGACTGACTTCAGACCTAGAAGTTAGATTCCCCTTGTGCTGAGGAGTTGGGGATCATTTGGAAAGTTGGATGAGAAGCGATTTCCATCTGTTGTTATGGTTACACGGAGTGGAAAATAATTTCCTGTAATTTATCTTCAGATCATTTATGTCGGATGCAAACACAGATTAAGCTGAATGCCATGGTAATTTTTCCTCCAATTTTGTTAGAAACCATAAGACATTCATTTTTCTTTCATAAATAAGGGCTCTGGCGTGTCATGCTCGGTCAGAGAAGATAAAATGGGTCTAATTAAGTGGCATCAGAAGATCGCTTTGCTGTGTTCAGTGGAGCAACAGAATTGCTCTTACCTGCTTATTCTTTCTGAAATGACAGGGATGATTATGGAAATAACACGAGATCAAGGAAGTCTTGCTTGACCTAGGACCAGCTATGACAACAGCGTGGCGGTGGGGGCTCGCCGAAGTGAATGAGCCATTTCCCAAGCCCGATGGACCACAAATCAGGCTTGATCTCTAGTCTTTGTTAGGGTTGATGGAATTGCATTTTTGAGCATGATTGGGCTGCCATACACGGTACTGGAGATGAAACAGAGAGTTCAATCGCTGTCTTGACACGTGGGGCTCTCCTGCAGCTGACTTGCTGTAGAGAGGATGCCTGCTTGTCTCCCAGAGGCTGTGAAGAGAGCCCAGCCGCGACGCCCAAGGGAAAAAGTGGATCTCCTACATCCATCCCTTCTTCTCTACAACCGGGACCTCTCCTATCCATCGTTAGAGGTAGTTCTTACTACGTGCCTAGAACACCGTAACATCTTCCAACACAGGGTTATCAAACTCAGTGGAGGAGTTTGCCTGCAAAACACCCCAGTGCAGTAGGGGCCAGATTAAAATATAATTGGGAAACATTTAGAAAATAAATTAAAATACGATACGACATAAATCACATTAGTTTGTGGTTTTCTAAGTCAACAGGTAGCCACAGAGATCCTGCTTCTATTTGAGTTTGACTCTACTGTTCTGATAGGTCTTCTTGTCTTGATGACCTTTCTCTTCTAATCCATGCTTTACATCAATTCCAGAATAATCTTTTTTAAGCACAAATCTGATTACGCTATCCTTCTGTACAAAACTTTTCAGTGGTACCATCTTGCCTATTAATTAAAGGTCAGATTCTTGTGCTTGGCATTCAAGGCCATCTGTAGCCTGACACCATACTAGCTTTCCAGGCTTATTATATATTAAATATTCCATTCAGTCTCTGCTCAGGTGAACTGGACAAGTCTGGGCTCCTCAAACATGCCTTTGCTCAGTGTTACCAGTACCTGATTATCTCCCCTACCCTTTTTTCCATATACATATGTGTGTGTATATATATATATGTATATAATTCTTATATACCCTATAAAAAACATATTTCCAGGAAACTATTGGCAGTAACAACTTCCTTTCTCCCCACTTTGATCTCATAAACTCACATAGGACTTCTTTATTGTACCTCCTCAATACATTTTTAATGTAATATTGGGAATTATATTGAGTGGGGGTTTTATGTTTGTTTGTTTCAAATACTCTTAATATACTGTGAGTTCCATAAGGTCAGGGGTCATATTTTATTTCAACTTTGTATTTCTGGCAGCATCCACATTAAGCCTCTCTGTGTACATAGTAAGTGCTTAATAAATGTTTGTTGTATATTTAAATCCAGCCTCAGACACTTACTAGCTGTGTGACCCTGGGCAAGTCACTTAATCCTGTTTGCCTCAGTTCCTCATCTGTAAAATGAGCTGGAGAAGGAAATGGCAAACCACTCCAGTATCTTTGCCAAGAAAACCCCAAATGGGGTCATGACAAGTCAGACATGCCTGAAAATACTGAATAACTACCACCAGAACATGGTAGTACATTCATTTTGAGGGCTGTAGGAAGGGGAACTGATCTAACAGGTAGCCTCCCACCAGTAGCTGTGTGACCCCTGGTGGTGCCCTAAGATACAGAGATGGGGATAACAGATTCCTGGACAGGAAAAGAGTGCACCTAACAAAATCCAGTAAAAACATAATCGCCTGGCATATTACAAATCAAGCCAAAATTGCTGTACTTTTTTTTTAAAGATTGAAGCAGAGTGACAACTGCTTTGGTATATTCACCCAAGAAGATATCCTAGACAGTAGCTACAGTGAAGGAAAGAGACTAGCATTTGACGTACCTGGAAGTTCACTGGAGACAAAATCCAAAAAAAGGAACCGATAGTAGATGCACTCCATAAAATTTGTCTATACACAAATGGCCAAAGTTTAGACAATAAGTAAGACATACTAGAGGTAACAAGGCAAAGTTAGCCTCAGAGATCCGGTGAGATGATGCCCATGGCTATAATACGGTCCTGGAAGGATATACCTTATTTAAAAGAAACAGCACAGATAAAGTGAGGTGGGTGGCATTGAACGATAAGCAGGTGTAGTCATTGGAAGAAATCCAGAGAAACAGAGTGGGAAGAGCGTGGTAGACAGCATGCTTTGGGTGAAGACCAACGAAGGAAGGAATTGAAAAGATTTTGAAAACCGAACAACAGTCCCAGGAGCTCAGTGGCATCAGCTCTAACACTCCCCTTGCCTATAGGAGAGAAGATTTAGGAGAGATGTAACAACAGCATTTAAGTATTTGGAGGATTGTCATATGGTAGGAGGCTTAGGTTTGTTCTCCTTCAGGTCTGTACTTTAGGAATGTAATTTTGATAGTTGTGCGAAGAATGGATATTCTTCTAACTTGTATTGCCTTCATATATTCATGGTTTCGTAGGGACTTAGAAAGCATCTAGTCAGATCTCATTTTACTGGTGAGGACCTGAAGTCTAGACAAGTTAAATGATTTGTCTTTCAGTCAGTCAGGCAATAAGCATTTATTAAGTGCCTGCTGTATGTCAGGCACTATGTTAAGTAATAGAGATTCAAAGAAAGAAAAAAAAGACTAGCCCTTGGCTTCAAAGAGCTTACAATCTAAGGGGGAAGAGGGGAGACAGCATGCAAAGAACTATGTACAAACAAGTTATATACAAAATAAATAGGAAAATAATCAACAGAGGGGATATGTTAGAATTGAGGGATTAGGAAAGGCTTCCTTTAGAAGATAGGATTTTAGACGAGACTTACAGGAAGCCAGGAAAGCCAGGAGGGAGAGATGAAGAGGGAGAATATTCTAGGCATGGGGTTAGCCATGAAAAATGCTCTGATGGTTCCAAAAGGCCTATGATGGAAAATGCTATCCTCCCCCAGAGAGAGCTCATGAACTCTGAATGTAGATTGAAGCATACTTTTTCTTCACTTTCTTTATTTTTCTTGGCCCCCCCTTTTTGGCAACATGGCTGATATGGAAATGTTTTACATAAACTTTACATGTATGATTGATATCATGTTCCTTGTCTTCTCCATCTATGGGGGAGAGTTTGGAGGGAGGGAGACAATGTGGAACTCAAACTTTAAAAAAATGAATGTTAAAAATGAATGAATGAATGAATAAAAAAAGAAAATGCTCCGAGTTGAGTGGTGGAAGATCTTGTTCTGGGAATCGCAGGTAGGCCTGTGTCACCAGCTTGAAGAGTATGTGAGGGTGCGAGGTGTGAGGTGTAAGAAGACTGGACATTTGAGATGAGGCTAGGTTATGAAAAGTTTTAATGCCAAATAGATTTTATATTTGATCCCAGAGGTAATAGGGAACCTGTGGAGTAAATTGAGTGGTGGGGAGGAGGAAGGTGAGATAGTCAGACCTTCACTTTAGGGAAATCTCTTTGACAGATGAATAGCAAATGGACTGGAGAGGGGAGAGAATTATGGCAGGCAGATCATACAGCAGGCTAGTGCAATAGCTCTGGTGTAAGGAAATGAGGACCTGTACAGGATGGTGTCTATAACGAAGGAGAGAAGGGGACATATTCAAGAGATGCTGAAAAGGTGAAATCGATAGACCTTGGCAACAGCTTGTATATGGGGGGGGCGGCATGAGAGATATTGAGGAATAGAAGATAACACCAAAGTCATGAACCTAAGGGACTGGGAGGATGTAATGCCCTCAATGATAATAGGGACATTTGGTAATAGGGGAGGATTTTTTGGGAAAAAATAATAAGTTCGATTTGAGACATGATGAGTTGAAGATATTTACAGGACTTTCAGTTCAAGATGTCTATAATTGGCAGTTGCAGTTGCAAGACTAAAGGTGAGCAGAGAGATTAGAGATGGTTAAGTAGATTCAAGAATAGCATAGAGCTATTAATAATAGCCCAGAAGTGGTAATTGAATCCATGGGAACCGATGAGATCACCAAGTGAAGTAGTGTAGAGAAAGGAGAGGAGAGGGCCCAAGATAGGGCTCTGTGGACACTCATGGCCGGTGGGCATAACCTAGGTCCAGCAAAGAATCCTGAGGAGTGGTCAGATAGGTCAGAGGAGAGCCAAGAGAGAATAGTGTTTCCCAAATCTAGAGAATGTCAAAGGCTACAGGGAGGCCAAGAAGGTCACTGTAGCACATTACTTTGAGGCTGGAGACCAATTAGGAGGCCACTGCAATAGTCTGGGTGAGGAAGGATGAGGACCTGGATTGGTGTGGTGAGTTTGAGGGAACAGAAAGGAATAAAGTCCAGGAATGTTGTGGAAGTAAAATAGAAAAGACTGGGCAGTTGACTGGTTATGAATATGGATAATTAAGAGGAGTGGGGAGTCAAGAGGATGACTATGGAATTGCAAATCAGAGTGATAGTGGTTAATGGTGCCCTTCTTGAAAATGGAAGAGTTCAGAAGAGACACTGATTTGCATGGCAGGGAATGGAAGTAAGAGAAAGAGAGGGAGTTCTGTTTTGGGCAAGTTGAGCTTGACATCCATTTATTGGCCCTCCCTACCTTCCTTTAGGTCCCAACTAAAATCTGTTCTTTTACCAGAATCTTTCTCCAACTCCTCTTAATTCTAATAACTTCCCTCTGTTAATTGTTTCCTATTTATCTTGCACATAGCTCTGTGTGTGTGTGTGTTTGCATGTAATCTCCCCCTATTAATAGATGACAAACTCCTTGAGGGACTGTCTTTTGCCTCTTTTTTTTTATCCCTACAGCTTAGCACAGTAATAATAGGTACTTAATAAATGTTTATTAATTGCTTGATAGATTGATAGATTCAACCCTAAGTTCATACTTTTCCATTTTTAATTTTCATTCATCTCTGGACAAAAGTTTAATTTTTTTCTGTTGTTTTAATTGCCTGTTCCAATAATTTTGTCTGCATTATATAACTTAAACTCATTTTACTGAAAAGGGTTCTGGAAAAATCTTTTCGAGGCTTATTTTCATATATATATATATATGTGTGTGTGTGTATATACTAAGGGCAACCTTAGTTAAGCACCCAGCAACGCATGAGATGCAGATTTAAGTCGAGGACCATGGGAAAGACATCAATAACGGCTTTTTCTTAAGGAAAAAATAGAATAAGAAAAAATGCAGAGACAGCAAACTTTGCCTCTGTGATGTATCTGTCATCCTACTGGGGTTTCATACTTTTCCCTTCTCCCTCTTCTTAACTCACTCAGCTCAAAATACTGTGTGCTTTCTCATCCTCTGTGATGCTCTCACCTCTTTTTTCTGCTACTGCTCCATAAAGGATCTGTTTAATACACTAGTGGGCTTCCTCTGGTCCTTTTCATATCCTGAGGACACCCATGTAGCCATGGGGTCATCCATCTGTTGTCTCATTCTTTGAACATGAATGACCCATTTCAATGTCTAGTCACACACATCTGTTCATGGAATTGTTGTTGGTAATCCTGTGGCAGCCTGCTTACACCCAAGCTTGTCTTTCCATGGCCCTTTGTGTCACTTGTTTTATCTTTTTATATCTAACAGGTATTTACTTTCTCTTCTTCCTTCCTCCACCCCAAATAAAAAGAGAAAGAAAGAAAAACTTGTAACAAATGAAAACAGTCAAGTAAAGCAAATGGCTCACTTGGTGTTCTAATTCAGCTGATGTCATGGTGCCGAATGGGGAAGATGGGAATGTATTTATTTGAAAGTTGTCATGAAAACAACTTTCGTGTGAAGGTTAAGTCAAACTAAACTACAATGACTCCATTCGTGGCTGTCTATTATTGCCAGAAGGATAGACAATATATTGCTTAGACTGGTAGAATAGGGGAGTTAGGTGGCACAGTGGATACAAGGCTGGGCCTGAAGTCAGGAAGATTCATCTTCCTGAGTTCAAATCTGGCCTCAGTCACTTATTAACTGTGTGACCCTGAGCAAGTCACCTAACCCAGTCTGCCTCCAGCTTGAGAAGGAAATGGCAAACCCCTCCAGTATCTTTGCAAGAAAACTCCAAGTGGGGTCAAGAAGAGTCAGACACAATTGAACAACAACAAAATGACATACAGTCACAGAATTAAAAAACTTAAAGGGACCTCAGTGGCCACTAGTCTTATCCTTATGAGAAGCAGTCCCCATTATAACATAATCAACAAGTCTTTGTCTAAAGATATCCAAAGAGGTGGAAACCACTCCATTTCCTAACTCAGAGCAGTTTTCCTGGCTGTTCCCCATCCCTGGAATGCTCTCCCTCCTCGTCGCCACCTCCCGGCTTCCTTCAAGTCCCAGCCAGCATCTCACCTTCTACAGGAAGCCTTTCCCCATCTCCCTTTGTTCCAATGCCTTCCCTCTTTTGATTATTTCCTGTTTATCCCTTCTGTGTCATGTTTGTATGCATTTGTCTCCATGTTGTCTCTCCCATTAGACGGTGAAATCCTGGAGAACAAGGACTGTCTTTTGCCTTCTTTGTATCTCCATTGATTGGCCCAGTGCCTGACACACAGTGAGCACTTAATAAATGCATATTGATTGACTGACTGAGCTCTTGAGGTGACTCATTCCATTTCTGGACATATCTGACGATGAAGATATTTTCCCTATCATCAAGCCTAAATACACCTTTTATACTCACTGTTCCTGATTCAGCCTTCTGGAATGATATGGAAAAGGTCTAGTCCTTCCTCCGTGTGACAGGCCTTCAAATACCTGAAGACGACTATCAGGCCACTCATTGGTCTCCTCCACAGGCTCAACATTCCTTTGACAGATGCTCACATGATGTGGACTCAGAACCCTTCACCATCCTGCTTGCTTTCCTGTCCCCCTTTGCCCACACAGTACTTAGCATGATAGGAATGTCAAGTTCTGAGTCTTAACCCCAGGAAATCATGTATTGATTGTGTCACAGGAACACAATGGAATACTCTTGGGCTGTGAGGAATGACAAAGATGATTCCACCCATCACCTGCATGTGACGAGGTTCCTAAAACATCAGTCACTGCTAAGAGCAAGCAGGTGGATGCAGCGTGTCCCCCAAAGTCTCGGCTGTATGCTATTAAAAACTCAAAATTGTACTGACTTTTGGGACACCCCAGATGATAATAAAAATTCATACTTGTGTATGACTTTTTTATGGCTCTAATTTTTCTTTTTGGAGGGAGGAAGGCAGGGCAATTAGGGTTAAATGACTTGCCCAAGGTCACACAGCTAGTAAGTGTCAATTGTCTGAGTCCAGATTTGAACTCAGGTCCTCCTGACTCCAGGGCTGGTGCTCTATTCACTGCACCACCTAGCTGCCCCAAGTGTAGCTTATTTTTAATGTATACTAAGGACTTTCCTCATACAATCCAACAGGGTTCTTTGATAGCTGTAGAATCTGAGATTCAGAAGGGCTAAGTGATATCCGAGATCAGACAGCTAGATGGTGTCGGAGTAGGGAGTCTCACCTTATTACTCTGCCACTTGGCCTTGGAGATCTAAATAATTTATGCTGTGTAAATTTATATGGCACTTTAATAAAAACTCTGGCTCCAGGCAGGATGAGTCTGAACCTCAACTCTGGACTTGGGCCTTTGAGCTTTCGTGGTCCAGGACCTGTTATTTCCTGAATCTCTGAATCCCAGGTTGGCTGGAAAGGTAGCTCTTCCCTACAAAGACAAGAGAGTCAGCGTGGAAGGTGTAAGGGCTTGGGAAGCTTAAGAGAAGAGTATCTCGGGTAGAAACTGCTCAGAGCCTAAACAAACAGTAGCACAGCGATTAGGGTATCAGACCTGGAGGCAGGAGAGGCCTGAGATCAAATCTGAGCTCAGACGCTGACTAGCTGTGTGATTCTGGGGAAGTCACCTGACCTCTGCTTGCCTCAGTTTCCTCACCTGTAAAATGAGAGTAATAAAAGCACCTACTACCTTCCAGGGTTGTTGTGAAGATAAAATAATACGCATAGAAGGCTTTGCCAATTTTTAAGGGCTGTGTAAAACCTCAGTTTCCTCATCTGTAAAATGAGCCAGAGAAGGGAATGGCCAACAACTGCAGCGTCTTTGCCAAGAAAAACTCAAGTGGGGCCGCAAGGAGGTGGATGGTGCCGAAAAATGATTAAAGTTAAAAAGCTTGCCATCGTTATCACTCCAAAGGCCAGATATAAATGTCTAGGGACTTGGGCAGAATGGGAGGATGAGAACAATTTGCTGAAGTAGGTGTTGTGGAGTGCTTAGAGCTTGGTCAGACATTGAAGACACCAAGGTCATCCACTGCACCCCAGGCCATAGCCAGTTCTCCTGACTTTTGTCCTGCTGGACACTGGACTTGGATAACTCTGGAAGACCCAGTGAGGCTGACGACTTTGTGCGCCTCTGCCTCGCTCATGTCTAATTGACCATCACTCTGTGATATCATCGGCCCTCTTTGAAAATGAAGGATGAACTACACCTAGGGACTTACAAGATGTTTGAACAGTGAATGGGAGGAAATCTGAGGGCAAGGCCCTAGCAGCTGGAGGCACTCTGAAAGACCTAATTTAACTAAATGGAAACCTTGGACAAAACACTGGAAGTACTGGCCTTTTTCCAGACTCCCGCTTGGGCTGGCTGATGCTCCCTGGCTTGGAGCCAGATAACAAATCCCAGATCTTGGTTGGGTCTTTGCCGATGGCTCGTTGATGAATTAAGCTGAGGATCGCTGAGGCTTAGGCCGCCTGCAGGCAAACCTTGGTTTGTGGAGGAGTCTCCGCAGAGTCACCTGTATACACTGTGCGAGTAACAACAGGCTCTCACAATGATAGGGCGCTTTAAGGTTTATACAGAATGTCCTCATAATAATCCCATGGCACACTGGGGCAAACCCTATCATTGCTGCTTTCTAAGTGAGGAACTGAGAAGGCTCAGAATCCAAGGTTCATAAATGTTGAAACCAAGACGTGATGCATTGGTGCTTGTAACACTGTGCCAGCTCCGTAAATTAAGTCTTGCTTCCCCATTGACTTGCATGATGATTTCTACATAATATGGACTAGCATTCCTACAGCGCTTCACGACGCCCTAGGAGCTTTACAAATGTAATCCCATCTGATGCTCACAACAATCCTGGATAGTAAGTGCTACTGCTGTCTTTTATTTACAGATAGGGAAACTGAGGCAGACAACAGCCGTGTGAATGCTTCAAAGGCACAAAGCTAGTAAGTGGCCAAGGCTGGATTTGAACTCAGGTCTTCCTGACATCAGGCACATTGCTCTCTCTCTCCTACCACCTAGTGTAACAACAGTGCTGCTAGCAGCTGTTGTGGGGGTGAAAGACTGATAAGAACAGTACACAGAATCACTGCCAGCACAGGTTCTTTGATCTGCTTTTCTAAGGTAAGCAGCTTTAAGGGGTTTACGTCTCCCTTTAATCAAACATACATATATCATTCACTTAGTTTAGGGGGAAAAGCCAGTACCCTGAACTTCAGAACAAATACAAACAGAAATTACAGAGACAATATAAACAGAGGAAACACAGATCATTAGACAGGCTTCTATCTGTCCACAGCAATACATACAATTACCAGAGACAGAGAGAAGCACCAACATCTGGGTTTTCTTCAAAGCCAGGGGGCTCCAGCGGCTACCCAGAGTCTCGACAATGAGTGAGAGCCCTAAGCAAAATGCTAACCTCTGAGTTTATATGCCCTGTTCAGGGTCAAAGGGCATCACAACATGCTACTCAAACCCATGTAAACTAGGCTTTCCCTTGAGGTAAGTAGGTCATCAAAGACTCTTGATTTAATCAAAGAAACAAAGGCCAGACTCATCAAAGGAACTTGATGACCTAAGTGCTCCAAAAGACAAAACAGTAAAAAAGTCCCACCCCAATTACCAATTCACCTAGCTGCTTCTTTATTTAACTTTTGACAATTATTTGTCAAGGTATGTAAAAGCTGACAACCCTTAAACACTATGTAAATAGTCTCTATCAAATTTATTTACAATGCAATGTGCAGTTGGTAGAGACATAGTAGTCTGTGTTGTTGTTCAGTCACGTCCAGCTCTTTGCGACCTCATTTGGGCTTTTCTTGGTGAAGATACTAGAGTGATTTGCTGTTTCTTTCTGCAGTCGAATAAGGCAAATGGAGGTTAAGTGACTTGCCCAGGGTCATACAGCTACTGAGGCTGTATTTGTACTTAGGTCTTCCTGACTCCAGACCCAGCGCTCTATCCACTGAGCCATGTAGCCATTAAATGCTTCCAGTTCCTTCAGCTAATCTTTGCTCATGTTGGCGCTGCCAGGATATGTTAGAGGTAGAATTTTAAGCCAGGCCTAATGCAGCATAATCTCAATCTGCCTCTATCTACTTCCTCTATAGCAACCCCAAGTGGTTGCCTTGTCTTTTCATTGAGATTTTGAATTGAGTAGACCAGTGAAATAGAATTTGTCTTGTTTTAAGGAAGATGGTCACAGCTAGAGCTGTTCCACTATGACATTGGGCGTCCTGCATGGGTGGTGGGCTCCTCCTGTTAGTATGCGAACAACTGCTCTGCTGGCTCTTGGAGAAGGGAAAAGGAGCCCTGTCCATTGCATGGTTTTATGTGACACCATTAGCAGTCTTGATGGGTACTTTCTAATTGCTTTGGGGGAGGGGATGGAAGACCTTGGCTTTTTTTTTTTTTGCCTGGTCTGTGTTTTGCCTAGTGCTGTTTTCCCTTTGTTCATGCTGTTTTGTATGCAGATAAGGTGAAAGCTGAAGCAGGGGAGAGCAAGTGCCTGCATTTCTTATTAAGTGAGTGTGGATTGTTTTGGTTGTCTGGTAAACAGAAAGCTCAGGGAGATGGGATGAGAGTCTAGTAGAGGTCCAACTCCCCAGAATTCAAACTCAAAACACAAGAAGTCCAAGCTAGATAGACCATAGATAGTCTAAAACACACAGACACACAGGCACACAGACACACATGCACATACACACACCCCTTAATTTTGATTTTTATCCTGACCGTAACATACCACATTGGGCAGATAGTGGAACACATAGAGCACCGAGTCAGGAAGACCCTAGTTCAAATTTGCCCTCAGACAGCTGTGTGACCCTGGACAAGTCACTTAACCCTGTTTGCCTTAGTTTCCTTATCTGTAAAATGAGCTGGAGAAGAAAATGGCAAACCACTCCAGTACCTTTGCCAAGAAAACCCCAGATGGGGTCATGAAGAGTCAGACATGATCAAACGACAGCAACGACACACTGTATGGAATGGATATTTCCATATACACGGTAGAACAAAAAAAAAGAACAAAAGAAAAGGAATTGTACTTGAAGGTATGGGTCTCTGTTATATATCACTTGCTCTGAGATTAACCCCAATTTATCCTAGATCTGTTTTGTTTGGGCGTGCTGGGCCTGAAGTCAGGAAGACCCAAGGTCAAATCTAGCCTCAGTCATTTAGCAGCTGTATGACCCTGAAGCAGTCACTTAACTCCTTTTGGTTTCAGTTTCCTCATTTATAAAATGGGATAACAATATTGCCTACCTCCCAGGGTTGTTGTAAGAATGAAATGAAATGATAACTGTAAAGTGCTTACAGTGCTTGGCACATAGTAAGTTCTATATAAATATTTATTATTATCATTATGTATTATCTTCCCCCTTTGATTGTGACCTAGCTCTTTGTGAGCAGGGCTTTTTAAACAAATACCTTTCTTTGAGTCCTCAGTGTTCAGCACAGTGCCTGGCACATAGTAGGCACTTTATAAAAGTTTATTGCCTAACTGATTGGGTTGTAGAACTCCTGGAAAAAAATCAAGGTGTAAGACCAGAAGGTTTTTCAACACCAAACAGAGGAGGTAGGTAATGAGGGACCTGGAGTGTGTGTGTGTGTGCGTGTGTGTGTGTGTGTGTAACATGATCTGACCAGGACTTTAGACAAATCACTCTGGCAGCTCGGTAGAGGGAGGAGTGGAGGAGGAAGAGACAAGGCAGGGAGATTAATTAAAAGTCTATTGGAACAGTCCGGGTGAGAGATGATGGAGAGGAGAGGAGATGAGGACCTGGACTAGGGTTACGGCAGTGCAAATGCAGAGAAGGGAACACATTTGAGAGATATTGTGAAGGTTCAAATCCCAACCCAACCTTGCCTTCTTATGGGATTCTTGTCCGTGCTTCCCTTAGATCCAACTCAGAAGATGTGCAGTATGTGCTGCTAGGAGCCTTTCAGTATTTTGGGGGTGCCAATTTAGCACTTGAGCAGTCCATCCGTGATCCTTTTCTCTCCATAAATGACCAGCCCATCCTCTTTTTGGTCATCTATTTTCCTGAGGATCTCCCTCTTAATACTTGCAATTAAAAGAGAAACTTTATATTAATTTTAATATTAATTGTATATTATTGTATAAAAGTATATTAATGCATCTAAAGTGCTTGAAACAGTTCCCTTAAGAATTTAAATATCTGAGATCTTATTTGCTCTATTAATTTGCTAGGCAAACATGTGTCTCCCTGTAGATAGGGCCAATGTAAATTTCAGCCCAGCCAGGCTTGAATTATGGCCAATCTTCATTTAGTGGTAATTGGATCCAGGAGCTCTGACTTCAGCTCCTCAGGTTCTGTTAAGTTCTCATGTAAACAGGAGAGAAACAGCTCCCGCGGAGAAAGCTTCATCACTGTTACATTCTTGGGGCCTTCGCCTACTTCGCATCCTGCAGGAGGTACAGTTCCTCTAAACAAGATGTTGGACTAATTTTGATTAAACCCAGAATTGTGCATTCAAGGAACCCCAGCAGGGCCTGCTTAATGTCAACTGATTAGTTGGGTATAAATCGCCTTGACCTTCAATAATATTTGGTTTGTGCCTGTCAAATGCACTAATATTCTATTTTGAATCTTAAGTGTTTGTGATGGTGTTTTAACCCTCCTTCCTCCCCTAACTCCTTTGTAAGCTCTATAAAGTCAGGAAATGTGTTTTATCTAAATGTGTATCTCTAACATTAGGGAGCAGAGAGCCTCTGGTAACACAGTAGGTGCTTAATAAATGCTCATTGAATTAAACAGAATAGAGAGGCCAGTGAAGTAGAATTTCTTAAATTCTTCCTCTCCACCAACACAGAGCACAAGGCTCTACCCCCATAAGCACTTAATGAATGTTTTATTTTGGATTTAGGTGAAACAACATTATGTGACATAGTTTGTTACACAGAACTGGGAGATCTGTTCCTGAGGGGCTAAAATTCAGATTGTAAAAACTTAAAATTGACTTTTACAGTGACACAAGACTCTAATCTTTACAATAATGAACATTAAGTACAAACAATAAAATAAACATTAGACTGAAGATAAATAAGTACTCTAGAAAATTGTTTGGCACCATTTAAACTCAAAAGTTAAATGTTTTCTGTATTATAGATGTAACAGTAGAAGTGTGTTTTTCTCTCTATTATTAGAGGTCATGGTAAATTGATTTCACTCAATAAATTAATTCAATATATCAGTGTTTATGCACATGCAGTAGACAATATGGTGGCAATCAACAGACTGATGCTCAGGGGAGTAAATGCTGCTGGGACTTAAGCACCAGCTTGGATCATTGTCAACCAACCAATTTGTGTCTTGGGTAATTGGCCGCACAACATGACATTGGGGTTTTCTCTATGTTAAGATTGGGTTTGGTTATAGAATATTAATAAAATAAATGAGACTGGTGAAGACAACATTAATTGGAACATGCCTATATTGTTCCTGAGTTTTGCAAATCATATCCTATAAGTCAAGATCGGGAAAATGAAAATTGAAATAAATTAAAGTGCCTTTCCCACTGGAGTGTTCTTCCTTTACCTTGTTCATTTCTTCCTCTTCCACATCCTCTCATTTCTCTTCCCCCTTTCTTCTTTCTTCCTTCTGCTCCAGTTTTTAGATGACACCTATTATTTGGAATACTATAAATATGTATCATCTATTAAAATCATCCTCCAAGCTACATTAAGATACTGGAGATGATCTTCTCAAAGGTCATGCCAATGAAGTATAAGCTCCAGAAAGTCCCACCACCAAAGTGGGGAGATTTCTAGTACGGGTCCAGCAAACAGCTGTGTGACTGTCACCTAGCATCCGTAAGACTGGAGAGAATCATAACCAGACAGGCCACAGTGTGATGAATAAGAGTTCATGGAGGGATTTCGATCTACATCTGTGGAGGGAGGACTCAGCCCAACAAAACCATAATGCTTTGAGTATTGAGAGGAAAAACATGAATAGCAAAGGAAATATTAGGAGGCCCTGCAAGAAAGCACGGACAGATAGAGTATCAGAGCTTTCAATTAGCCTTAAGACCACTTTCATCTAAGCTTTCTCATCAGCGAAAGGAAATTGATTCATCGAGAAAATTGGCCATTTAAAATTCAAAGGCCCCAATCTCCCCTGCGCCATCATCAAATCTCCTCTAGATGCAAGGAGCTGGGGAGAGCCTCTGATTTCTGCTCTACTGGTGATCTGTGCTATTTCCTCAGGCCTGCTTTTACCATAACAAATGCTCGATTAGCAAACAATACTTAATTAGGGCTGCTGTTTGCCTCTTCTGGGGCAGCCCTGGCCTCATTCATAGTACTTGGTCGTTTCCTTAGCAAAAGAGAGTACCTGGAGTGCAAAAAAAAAACAAACCCAAAATCTTTGGGTTTTTTTAGAGATTAAAAAGCACTTCCATGTTTAGTGAGCCATTTACCCTCAAACTTCCCACAGGGAGGAAAGGGGACACATATTACTATATTCTACTTTATAGTAGTTGGTGGGCAACTTGCTTTAGGAGGGACAATTGACAAGTGAGATAAAGTCCAGAGAATGGTGGCCAGCATGAGGACGGGACTAGAAACCACCAATCCATCCACCACAAACATTTATCAAATGCTTACTATGTGATTATTAGACTGTGGAATGTAAATACAGATACCGGAAGAATACAAATTGTGTTTTTTTCAGTCAGTGACTCAAGAAGCTCCTGGGATTCAGAGAAAGGCAAGATCTGTTTCTCCACTCAAGGATGTGACATTCTAATATCACAGACAATATATAAATAGCCAAGTACATACAAGATAGAGACAGAACACATGAAAGATAATCTGAGAGGAGAAGACACTAGCCACTGGGGTATCAGGAAAGGCCTTCTGCAGAAGGGAGCCAGAAATGAAGAGGGAGAGAGCAGTGTTTAGTCATGTCCAACTCTTTGTGACCCCATTTGGGGTTTTCGTGGCAGAGATCCTGGAGGGATTTCCCATATGCTTCTTTTGCTCAATTTACAGATGAGGAAACCGAGGCAAACAGGGTTCAGTGGCTTACCCAGGGTCATAGAACTAGTAAATGTCTGAGGCCCAATTTGAACTCAGGAAGAAGAGTCTTCTGATTCCAAGCCCAGTGCTGTATCCACTGGGCCACCCAGCTGCCTTCCCCAAAATGGAGGGCAAATGTCAATTCACTTTGGCAACTAAGTGGAGGATGGATTGAAGTAGGGAGACATCTGAGGCTGGGAGATTAACAGAAAGTCTGTTGCAGTAAATGTTCTAGTGTGAGGTGATGAGGGACTGTACCCGGATGGTTTCTGTGTCAGAGGAGAGAAGATGGGATTATCTAAGAGATGCTGTGACTGTAGACATGACAACATTTGACAGCCAGTTGTATATATAGAGCAAGAGGGAATGAAAAATTGAGGGTGACCCTGAGGTTGGGAGCCTAGCTATGATGAATGAAAAGTCTGAGTGTTGCAACAATTCGGCTAGCAGCTGCTGTGGGGGTGAAGGATCAACACAAGCCCAACAAGAATGCTGCCAGCACAGGACCTTTTGATCTGCTTTACTAAAAGAAGCAACATTAAGGGGTTAACAATCTTATTTCAATCCAACATAGAAATATCATTCACCTAGTTCAGCGGAGAAAGCCAGCACCCTGAACTTCAGAGCAAATACAAACAAATTACAAAGATACATTACAAACAGACCAAATACAATTCATAGTTACCAAGAAGGCATCAACATCTGGGTTCACAAACTGGAGGGCTCTTAACTACAGCTGCCCAGAGTCTCCACATCAACACTCCTCCAAGAGTGAGAGCCCCCAACAAATAGCTCTGTTCTCTCTTTTTAAACAGTCTTTGGACATCATCAAATGTCATCTGAATGACCAGAACTATTGGCTCTGGTCTTAGCAACTCCCCTTAGGGCCCCAGGGCTTCAAGCTCACATAGGCTTAGCACCTTGTAGGTAAGGGTTTGGGCCTGGGGTTTTGCACGTAGTAAGGCTCAATCAAAGACAATTAATTTAACATTCTAAAACAGTAAAAAAGTCCCAGCTTAATTAATATTACACTGAGAGACATAGTTTCTGGGTAATTAATAATCAATTTATTAATTGTGGCTAGCAAATGATAGATTGAGGTCAGTGGCTTTCTCCTGTAAACCAAAGAGAACCTTGGGGTGCTGATGAACATTTAAATACTCTTGGAAGAATGGCTGTGCCCAAAAAGAGAAAATCAACTCTGATTGGCTAACATTGAATAAGAGAATGAATATTATAATGAGAGATGGATCTATTCTAATGAGGGGCTGGGTACATGACTGATTTTGTCACTCTTGGACAAAGAGAATTATCTCAAGCCAATCTACTGAGATCTTGGCAATCTGTACAAAAGAAATCTACCTCTACCCAGTCAATGAAAAAGGAACAATGGTGAGGTAAGAAGTCTACCTAGATAAGATGGTCTGGGTGGGGTGAATTCTTTGGGCAGGATCAGAAGCACCTTGAAAGGCTGGTCTTTGAATGAGGAAGTAGAAAGGGAAAAAAAACCTGGATTTCCCCCCTACCTTCCCCCCCCATGTGTATGCACACATATATTTAAGTAAGATATATAATAGATATATAATAGTTTCAAATACAACCCTCTTTTTCTAGTCTTCTTTGAATACAGAAATATTAATGTTTGTTTATGATTTTACTTATATACACATCTCTTGGTTCTGGACATTTTTTTCTGGCTATCCCCATGACTAGAATGCTCTTCTTCTTCATTTCTGCCACCTGCTTCCCTGGTTTCCTTCAAGTCCCAATTAAAATCCACTTTCCACCAGAGGCCTTTTCCAAATCCTCTTAGTTCCAAGGCCTTCTCTCTCTCTTGATTATTTCCTATTTATAATGTGAATTCCTTGAGAACAGTGGCTGGTTTTTTCTTTTACCTTTCTTTGTATTCTCACTGGTTGGCACTGTGCCTGGCACATAATAGGCACTTAATAAATCCTTATTGATTGATAGATATCAAACCTGAGTGAGAAAAGTCACTGGGTTTACATTACATTACACTGGGTTTGATTACATTAAATTAAAAAGGTATTGCACAAACAAAGCCAATGCAACCAAGATTAGAAGGAAAGCAGAAAGATGGGAAACAATTTTTATTGCCAGTGTATCTGGTAAAGGCCTTATTTCTAAAATGTACAGAGAACTGAATCAAATGTATAAGAATACAAGTCATTCCCAAATTGATAAATTGTCAAAGGATATGAATAGACAATTTTCAGATGAAGAAACTAAAGCTATCTATAACTATGTATCTATGTATCATATATCATGAAAAAATGCTCTAAATCACTATTGATTAGAGAAATGCAAATTAAAGCAACTCTGAGGTACCACCTGACATCTATCAGATTGGCTAATATGACAGAAAAAGAAAATGATGGGTGTTAGAGAAATATGGGAAAATTGGGACACTAATGCATTGTTGGTGGAGTTGTGAACTGATCCAACCATCCGGGAGAACCATTTGGAACTATGGCAAAAGAGCTATAAAACTGGGCATGCACTTTGGTGCAGCAATACAACTACTAGGTCTATATACCACAGAGATCATAAAAATGGGAAAATGCCCCACATGTACAAAAATATTTATAGTAACTCTTTTTGTGCTGGCAAAGAATTGGAAAATGAGGAGATGCCCATTGCCTGGGGAATGGCTGGACAAGTTTTGGCATATGAATATAATGGAATACTATTGTTCTATAAGAAATGATGAACAGGTTCAGGTAAACCTGGAAAGACTTACATGAACTGATGCTGAGTGAAGTGAGCAGAACCAGGAGAGCATGGTACACAGTAACAGCAACATTGTGTGATGGCCAACTTTGATAGATTTAGCTCTTCTCAGCAATATAATGATCCAAGACAATTCCAGGATTCTCATGATGGAAAATGCTATCCACATACAGAGAAAGAACTATGGAGTCTGAATGCAGAATGAAGTATACTATTTTCGCTTTTTTTGGTTTTTCTTTCTTGTTTTTTTCTCTTTTGTTTTGGTTCTTCTTTCACAACATGACTAATGTGGATTTATATGTTTAATACGATTGTACATGTATAGCTTATATCAGATTGCATGCTGTCTTGGGGAGGGGGGAAAAGCAATTTGGAACTCAAAATCTTATAAAAGTGAATGTTAAAAACTATCTTTACATGTAATTAGAAAAAAATAAAACACTATTAAGTGGGGGAAAAATTATTTGCTGCAGTATATATTGGAAAACTCTGCTCCTTTATGACTTTTCACATCTCCATTTTAACCAGAAGTTCGAGGAGCTCATATTCCAATAGGGAAGACAATGCAACTATATAGAAGTATATACATAATTATATGCAAAACGAGTGCAACATTATGTTGGGTAGGAGGGCACTACCAGCTGGGGGAATCAGGAAAGGTTTTGTGTAAAAGGTAGCACTAAAATTGAATCCTAAAGTAAACAAGGGATTCTAAAAGGCGGAGGTGAGAAGGAGATATACTCCATGCATAAGGGACAGCCTGTGAAAAAGGAGAGGAAAAGAAGACAAAGCACTGGATGTGAGGAACTGTGAATTGGAAAGGATGCCCGGATTACAGAGTTCGTGGAGAGAAGTAATGAATGTATAAGAAGACTGGAAGGGTATGGGGGGGGCAGGTTGTATGGATATTTAAATGCAAATTGGTGACAGTTCTTATACTTAAAGGAGTTTCCTACAGCTCAAGAAGGGATTTGCTGAAGCTAGCTCTCTAGCCGCTACATTATATTGACTCTTTTCCTAGTTATTAATAATTTGCAATTTTTCTTTTGACAATAGGTTGTTTATATCCTTTGATTCTTATATTGATTGAGGAATTGATCTTGGTCTAATATATTTGTGTTAGTTTCCTTTCTATCTTGGATGTCAGACTGTTATCAGAGATATTTGGTGCAAAGAATTTTTTTCCACAATCGACTATTCCCTTTATCATCTTCTGGTGCTGATTTGTTCATTCTAAAGTTTTTCAATTTCATATAATTAAAGTCATCTTTTGTGTGTGTGTGTGTGCGTGTGTGTGTGTGTGTGTGATAGAGGGGGGAGAGAGAGAGAGAGAGAGAGAGAGAGAGAGAGAGAGAGAGTCCATTCCCTAGCCATTTAATTTTTTAAATAGTATAACCTTTAATATTCAGGTAGCAAATCTGCTTTGAGTTTATTATGGCATATGGTGTAAAATATTGACCTAAACCCAATTTCTGCCAGGTCTGACTGGATGTTACTCAATTCTTTGAAGGCAGAGATGATCATCGGATGCCCAGTCTGAGCAATAATCCCAGCACATATTGTCAAATAGGCTTGACAGGGTGAAGAGTCCCCTGCTGGGTTAATTATAGCTGGGTCTAGAACTGGGCTCAGGACTCAGTTTAGCATCAGGACTAGGACTCAGTCTGGGCTCAGTATAAGTCATACTTTTTGAAACTCCCTTGATCTTAACAGGGATCAAACCTGTGAGCTTGGCCTTATGAGTTAGGCCAATCAACCCCAGATGACTGATGTATCAGGCGACCATCAGGATCTCTATCATATCAACCTCACCAAAATCCATGATGGGCACCAGATTGTTTCAGGGCCAATGGGAAAAGCCACCTACAGGAAAACCCTTAAATTCCATGGTCCTTATAGACTTGCCTCTCTTTTTAATTACTGTATGTTATTTGGTGCTTTTCATTATGTCGTAAGTGGCACACAGAAAAGCCATCATTAAATTTTAAGCTTTTGTAATAACACAATTTTATTACATTTAGATGATTTTATAACTACGATATTTTATTCTTCACTCCATGTTATTTTATGATTACACAATGAGATTTTTAATATCTAATTACATTACTGGATGATCATTAAACACATTTAATACAGAAGCTCAGGGAACCCTGGATTCATCATCAACGTCTCAGGCTCTACCATCTCCCCTTTGCCTCTGTCAAAGCAAATTCGATCAGGGTTTTGTGGACATTTTATTTCATTGTGTAATTGTAATGGAACATGTAAAGGATAATGAGATCTCATTATCCACCCTACGAGCTTCGTCTTGTAAAGCTAATTCTGGAGGTTGAGAAGCCCCTATTGGAGGGGCAGGCTGGGCTGGGGAGTGGGATGTGCTGAGAAAACCTGAGAATCACAGCACTTCGGGAAGGACCCTCTTGTTACAAGGTCACCAATTGGTAGATTAGGAAATTGTCATGGAGGCATGAAGCTCATATTTGTCTTGCAAGAATAAAATGATGCCCATGCCCATTGTGCTTCAAAGTTTACAAAGTGTTTTCCTCTTGACAATTCCAAGAATTGTGTGAGTATAAGTACTATCACTCCCGTTTAAAGACACTTAATAACTAGGAGGCATCTTAGATGTCCTCTAGTCCTGCTCTCTCATTTTACAGAGGACAAGACGGAGGCCCAAAGAGTTTAGAGCATTTGAACTTGAGTCCTCTGATTCTGAGTTCAAATCCTACCTCAGACATTTACTAGCTATGTGACCCTGGACAAGTCACTTAACCATGTTTGCCTTCGTTTTCTCATTTGGAGAAGGAAATGGCAAACCACTCTGGTATCTTTGCCAGGAAAATCCAAAATGGGGTCTCAAAGAGTTGGACATGACTGAAAAATGGCAACAACCTCTGATTCCAGAGTGCCTGCTCTTTTCACTGTACCACTTGGGAATAGTGTGAAATTAGTCTGGGAGTGTAAGTCAGAGCCATATTTTACAGTGCTTTAAATACTCAACAGAGGGGTTTATATTTTGTTGTAAAGACAAGAGGGAGCCATTGGAGTCTTTGTAAGGGGGATGGCATGATCAGACCTGTCCTTTAGAAAAAGCTCTTAGGTACCTGTGTGGATTGGAGTGGGAAACAGTGAGTCCGGGGGTCCAAATTAGGAGCTGTAGCTGCTGTACCGCTGCTGATCAGGGTCCCGAATGAGGATGGCTTCAGGTTCTCCACGAGGGTCCGATGCTTCATTTTGCCTCATCAGACCTCAGCTTTCTTATTTACGAAAAATAAATTTAAAAAGGTTGAGGGTGTAGGGAGTAGGATTGGTTTATATAACTTCCTGGACTCAGAGATGTTTCTGGCTGGATTGGACTTTGGTGCTCTCTCCTTCTTTGGACCAGTATCTCAAGTCCAGAGCTAGTAGGTGTAGCCACAGCATAGCAGAGCTGGGTATGACTGTTGATCCTAGCAAAAAAGGTTACTCTCTCTTTCTCTTGCTGTCTCTGTCTCTGTCTCTGTCTCTGTCTCTCTCTCTCTCTCTCTCTCTCTCTCTCTCTGTCTCTCTCTCTTTCTCTCTGTCTCACTCTCTGTCTCTCTGTGTGTGTGTCTCTCTCTCTTTCTCTCTGTCTCTGTCTGTTTCTCTTTCCCCTCTCTCTACTTTCCTTTTAAGCAGACTTTCCAGTGCAGGTAGATAAAAGCTGTAGAGGGTGTACTCTATGCCCCCAGAGTAAGACAGGCAGCTGCTGTAAAGCTTGTGGGGTGAAAATGAAGCCCAAAACAGGATCCTGAGCTGTCAAGGTCCTTACGGCTCAAGCCCGAGAAATGAATCTCTTAAAATAGTACTCTAAGCTCTTTTTTCTACACTTGTGCTGTGAGATAGGCAGTGTAAATACCACTGTTGCCATTTTACACATCAGGAAACTGAAAGCCAGTGATGGGAAGCAGCTTGCTCAAGGTCCCAGAGCCAGCAGCCTTCAAAGAAGGGGCTCACCCTCTAGGCTTCTGACTCCTAGGCCAATGGCCTGTACACCAGAAGTGTCAAACTCCTGTCCCCCAGGACTTCGTGCATCTGCAAGACTACTGAATGTGGCCAGACCCAGATGAAAATGTAATTGGGAAATGTTTAATAAAATAAATAAAAATACAACACAGTGTAGAGAATGTTAATTTGTAGTTTGTTTTCTGAGTCAAAATGCTGCCCACTATTTGAGTTTGATTCCACTTCATTATACCATACCACATTGTCTGTAATGGAGGCAATAGTTTTGAAAGACCAGGAGTGATATTTGGGGACAGGGAGAGTTTTCCCAGAGTTGTTCCCATCCTACCATATAAGGTGCTACCTATATTTAAGATTGGTCTTGACTGATGATGGTGTGATGATGATGATGATGATGTCAAGAAAATCAAACCCCCACCACCTTGTTCCTTATCTTTCTTCAGATGATGGAGACAGCCCAGGATCCAGAACCCAAAGCCCAGGGAATAGTGGTTTTACACAGGACGCTTGACCTGCTTCCAGCCTAGTCCCTGATACTATCATTGAGGGGAGAAATGGTTGTAGAGAGGGGTACACTTATTTCATCAGCCCCAGCAAAAGCTGGCGAGCCACAATTTCTACACATTGGTTATCTATTTATTGATGAATGGGTCCAGAAACCCTGGAGGTGACCGTACCCACCAGTCCTCCTTCCAGCCTAGCCCTCATGGCTGGATAAATATAAGGATTTTATATTTGATCCTTGAGGTGAGAAGGAGCCACTGGAGTTCATTGGTCACAGAGGTTACATGATCAGATTTGTACTTTATGGAGATTGCTTTGATGTCTGGACTGGAAGATGGACTAGAGTGGGAAGAGACTTGAGACAGGGAGGCCAACCAGCAGGCTATTGCAGTAATCCAGGTGTGAGGTAATAACCAGGGTGGTGGCTGTGGCAGAGGAAAGAAGGGGGCATATGTAAAATTGACAGGCCTTGGCAAAAAGATTGGCTATAGGGGGAGGTGAGAGACAGAGAGAGAGAGAGAGAGAGAGAGAGAGAGAGAGAGAGAGAGAGAGAGAGAGAGAGAGAGAGAGATGTGTTAAGGATATCACACAGGTTATGAACCTGGATGACTGGTGGGATGGTGATGTCCTCAAGAGTAATAGGGAAAGTAGGAGAAAGCGATGGTCAGGGAGGGAAAGAAAATGAGTTCAGTTTTGGATATGTTGAGTTTAAAATCACTACAGGACATCT